>NC_140182.1:43310015-43437515 GCF_963971535.1 Notolepis coatsorum | reverse complement strand
ATGTGGTGTTATGATCAGGGCTGAAGTTGAATAAAATATTGTATTTATCAATTACAAAAAACTGAAAATCCATAAAAATCTGTGTTGTTGCTAATCATACATATGCTAGCCTGTTTTTTAACAATAAGTTGTGATGCCATCACAAACACTGGCATTTAAAGGGTACAAATAAAAAAAATGCCTGCAACAGAATGCAGGAAATTAAGTCTGTGTAACAAAAAAAATCCTGGTGGGGGACCCCCAGACCCCCTGCTTAAAAAGTGGCCTGACTTTTCCTGGCCTGAATGATTTCCCCAGTCCGGCCCTGGTTAAAAGCCTCCAATGCTTATTAGTGTGTGTGCGTTTGAACGTTTGCATGTTTCAACCATACATTTCCATTTAAAATAATATTTTTTTACCTCCTATAATAGTGGGGGTTGCGGCTCTCTGACACCGTTTTTTTTGGGTCGCGGCCTGAAAAGTTTGGGAACCCCTGGTCTAGCCTGTACCCCCCAGACATGTTGCTGGCCCCGTCAAAACAGTATCCTATCAGCCTCTCCATGGGCAGGTCGAGGCGTAAAAGTATTTTATACACAAAAACAGCGTCTCGGCTGTTGTGTCTGGGCCGGGCATTGTAAAAAACCCAAAAGAAGTTCTGAGCTTCCAAGTTGTCATCGGCGAACTGTATATTACACGAGAATTGTTCTTTTCCAGTGAGTGACATCAGTGGTTCCGTCAGCGCTCAAGCCAAAGATTGGGCTTTTGGATGCTTTGCCTCTAATTTGTCGCTGAATATCATGGGCAAGCAGCTGTAAGATTTCGTTTTGGATGTTGTTGGACATCCAGTTGTCTCTCTTTTGGAGCCAATTCTTCAACTCGGGATCAGACTCGGTGCGCACTCTTTCCATCATGAGCTGCCATAACACCCCATCCCTATTTGCATCACCCCTCAGTGGAAGCCCCTGGCGCCCGAGGGGGGGTATAGGGGAACAGACTCAGTTAACTCTTCAATACCTGATGCTAAGGCAGAACCTGTCGTCTCTGTCTCTCTCTGACGTTTATCAGATTTAGTGGGACTGTCACTGGGACCGGCGGGACGTTTCGAAAATAAATCTGATATTTTTCTTTTCTGCGAGTGAGACATTCTGTGCTAGCAAAGTCTGACTACTAGCTCAAATCGACTGACTGCGCAAGCACTGTATCACAGTAGCTCAGTGGTTCGTGGCGCGTGGGAAGGGCGGGAGACGGGAGGTGAATACAATTAGTTGTTTCACCTGTCATTCAATCAGTCTGTGACAGTCTGTCATCACTCGAAAATCTACTCGGTTTTACACGTATGATTGTGTACATACAGTAGTGTAATGAATGAATGAAAACTTTATTTAACAGATTGGAGAATGGCTACAATACAGTACGGCTCAATACACACAATATTAAAATGGTGACATGCTTTGAGCAGGATAAACTTATAATATACAGTGTTACAGTTATACAGTTACAGTATATACAAATATATAAATACTGTCATAAAAAAAAAATATATATATTTATATATATATATATATTTTTTGCAATAATTGAGAGGGGGTGCTGCAGCCCCCCCCGCACCCCCCCTTCCTGCGTCCCTGCTTTACAGCCCTGCCATCCACTCTTGTGTGTCTGTCTGTGTGTGTGTGTGTGTGTGTGTGTGTGTGTGTGTGTGTGTGTGTGTGTGTGTGTGTGTGTGTGTGTGTGTGTGTGTGTGTGTGTGTGTGTGTGTGTGTGTGTGTGTGTGTGTGTGTGTGTGTGTGTGCGTCTGTCTGTCTGTCTCTGTGTGTGTGTGTGTGTGTGTGTGTGTGTGTGTGTGTGTGTGTGTGTGTATGTGTGTGTGTGTGTGTGTGTGCGTGTGTGATTCAGTGTGCGTTTCCTGATTCAGTGTGTGTTTGTGCCCTTGTGGTTACACACAGTATTGCGTGTGTGCGCTCTTGTGGTTACACACGGTATTGCGGTGTGTGTGTGTGTGTGTGTAAGTGTGTGTAATCATATAATCTATGACTGTTAGTTCAACCTCCACAACATTTGGTCATTTGTGCACATAGTAGCACTATAAAAACAATAGTCCTCATTTCATTGCACTGTAAATTAAATTACTGTATTCAAAGGTTTGAATTTTTTTTTAACAGATTGCAGAATGGGTACAATACAGTACAGCTCAATACATACAATTGTTAAGGGGATGCAGACCAGAGAAAGACTTTCGTCTTGTTTACATCAGGGTCCCCCATTTTCAATTCATCATAACATACATGGGGGACCCTGATGTAAACAAGACGAAAGTCTTTCTCTGGTCTGCATCCCCTTAACAATTGTATGTATTGAGCTGTACTGTACTGTACCCATTCTGCAATCTGTTAATAAAGTTTTCAATCAATCAATCAATCACATTACATACATGACATACAGATAGACAGTACTGTTACATCCAGACATTTATGACATACCAGATCTACAAATATACAGTACTGTTTAAGAGTACAATGCCTGTCATATAGACCCTGGCGTTGGAAACTCCGATTAATAGACTGTTTCTAAGAAGAGAGTATACATTATATACATTTGAGAGTATATACATTTGAGGGGGAAGACACTGTACATTGGAGGAGGTTGGATAGGTGGGGTGGGGGAGGGGGGTTTGGTGGAGGGGGGGACTCTGTCTGTATATAAACAATACTGTATATTTGTATATCTTGTATGTCATAAATTGGTCATTTGTGCACATAGTAGCACTTTCTCTATAAAACAATAGTCCTCATTTCATTGCACTGTAAATTTAATTACTGTATTCAAAGGCTTGAACATTTTATTAACAGATTGCAGAATGGGTACAATACAGTACGGCTCAATACACACAATTGTTAAGGGGATGCAGACCAGAGAAAGACTTTCATCTTGTTTACATCAGGGTCCCCCATTTTCAATTCATCATAACATATATTACATACATGACATACAGATAGACAGTACTGCTACATCTAGACATTTATGACATACTGTAAAGTGTCACAGCCAACTAGTGACACTGGTTATAATGACATCCTGCTCTTATATATGATTATGGGGAATGTCTGTAGATTCTTCCTGGACAATGGAATCAATGGAATCAATACAATAGGTTTATTGTATATATTTGTTTTAAATCTAGGCATATGTTACTATAGGTGTCTAGATGTGATATGCATTCTGGCTGGTAAACGCCCAGTCAGAAAGGAATTGAGAAGAAACACGTTATGTGTAAACACATGTGTAAACACATGTTAAGTGCCACAAGTCAATGAGTGACACTTTGTATAGTGTTCTTGTGTTTGTTGTGTATGATTGGAGCTATGTATGTGACCTGTATATTCTGTATACACTTTAAAACTATGTTACAGTTAATGTGCAGTCGGAATGGAGGCAGAAGTGCAGTTTCTGTTAGAGGGGGGGGGGGGTGTGCTTCTCTCTATCTGTGACCTTGAGCGAAGAGCAGGCCCGAGCTGAGAGCAAGTCGGCACATGTTAACCCTTTAGTCCTGCCTGCATAGAGTAAAACCAATGATTGGTACAGGTGTATTGTATATTTATATATATATACAATATATACAATGCAATATACAATATATATTGTATGTTGTATATAGTACAGGTATATTGTGTATTGTAGGAACACAGGCCAGTTATTCCCTCTCAATAATGACTGAAGCCCAGAGGAATGTACGGGGCCTCTCTGCTACAGGAGGGACTTTCTCATACTTAAAAAAACTAGGTAACTGAAGGTAACGCAAGTAAAAGAAAGGGAGGGACACTTACTGTGCACGTAAAGTAAAACGATTGGATAAATATATACTGACGTGCTAACACGCTGACTGGCTAGTGAAATTTCCTCACTGTATATTAACCAATGACAACGAGGTCTTGTATTCCTTTATAAAGGCTAACTCACTTCCTCTCAAGAGATTTTTTGGAGATCCCTGCATTCTGATATATTGTAAGCAGAAACCTGTGTACTTATAACCATGCCTTTAATGTAATCTTGTACTTTAAAAAAATAAACACCCTTTTTGGAACACACCTTTTTGTATCCATTCTTCTGACCAGACGGGTAAGCATTGAAATGTTTTTGCATTGTAACTTTACCCATTGCTTCGTGATGTTCATGATAAAGCTATTCATAAAATATTCCGCAACTTCAATCACTTGACCATGGTCAATGACTGGTGGGGTCGGAACGGTGCATTCGCTGTCTCTGTCGGTCAGGTGTAACAACAACATTTTGTAGACTCATTGGGTTCTGCATGTCAACCACATCGCAGGACGCTGCTTGATGTCAAGATGAGCAGACCAATGAGTTATGAAGTTATCAATCTGACCTAAGACCTAGCGTGGGCACTTATCATGGCGTCCCTTGCCTTGGGCATTTATACTAACTGAATAGGTGCTAACGGCCGAAGAAAACAGGACTACTGTCAAATGCCTCTGGAGTAAAATTAATTACAGATTTGACAAAACCTAACGTAGAAGAGTCTACTCAAAGAAAAAAATCACGCTTCACTAGAAAGCTCTGGGGGGAGTTACAAGTGCAACATAATTTCGTGCTTTGCCCACAGGAATGCAGGCTAACTAGCCACAAGTGAACTGAATGCTAACTGGATGGCTACCTAGCCCGAGGCTACATGAGGCGACCAAAACGGAGCCCACTGGAATGCAGGCTAACTAGCCACAAGTGAACTGAATGCTAACTGGATGGCTACCTAGCCCGAGGCTACATGAGGCGACCAAAACGGAGCCCACTGGAATGCAGGCTAACTAGCCACAAGTGAACTGAATGCTAACTGGATGGCTACCTAGCCCGAGGCTACATGAGGTGACCAAAACGGAGCCCACTGGAATGCAGGCTAACAAGCCACAAGCGAGCTGAATGCTAACTGGATGGCTACCTAGCCCGAGGCTACGTGAAGCTGCCAAAACGGCACTTTCACAGGAATGCAGGCTAACTAGCCACAAGCGAGCTAAATGCTAACTGGATGGCTACCTAGCCCAAGGCTACGTGAAGCTGCCAAAACGGCACTTTCACAGGAATGCAGGCTAACTAGCCACAAGCGAGCTAAATGCTAACTGGATGGCTACCTAGCCCGAGGCTACGTGAAGCTGCCAAAACGGCACTTTCACAGGAATGCAGGCTAACTAGCCAAGAGCTAACTAGCTCCCCACAGGCTAACAAGCCAAGAGTGAATTGATGGCTAACGAGCCAGTGCTAACACCCATGAGCTGGCCCTAGCCAGACGGAAGCTAACTAGCTCACCATCGGCTAACGAGCCAGTGCTAACACCCATGAGCTGGCCCTAGCCAGACGGAAGCTAACTAGCTCACCATCGGCTAACGAGCCAGTGCTAACACCCATGAGCTGGCCCTAGCCAGACGAGAGCTAACTAGCTCACCATGGGCTAACGAGCCAGTGCTAACACAAATGAACTGGCCCTAGCCAGACAGGAGCTCCCAACAGGCTAACAAGCCAGGAGTGAATTGATGGCTAACTAGCCAAGAGCTAACTAGCCAACCACAGGCTAACAAAGCCAGGAGCTGATTGATGGCTAACTAGCCAAAAGCTAACTAGCTCACCACAGGCTAACAAAGCCAGGAGCTAACAGCAGGCTAAATAGCCGGAGCTAGCAACCAACGCTAGCTCAAGAGAAGCTAGCACAAGAGAAGCTAGCACAGCAGACGCTAGCTCAGAAGAAGATGGCGCAGAAGGAGTTAGCTCAAGAGAAGCTAGCACAACAGATGCTAGCACATCAGACGCTAGCTCAAGAGGAGCTAGCACAACAGATGCTAGCACATCTGATGCTAGCTCAAGAGAAGCTAGCACAACAGATGCTAGGACGGAAGACGCTAGCACAGCAGATGCTAGTGCAAGAGACGCTAGCTCAGGAGGAGCTGGCGCAGCTGATGCTAGCTCAAGAGAAGCTAGCACAAGAAATGCTAGCACGGAATACGCTAGCACAACAGATGCTAGAGACGCTAGCTCAGGAGGAGCTGGCATACAGAAACCGGACAGTCTGTCCCTCGGGAACACCAAGGGAAGCAGTGAGTCACTCAGACCAGAGGGCTCAAATTACATGGCCCCGGTCAGGACAAGGAAGGATATATGAGGAAACAGGCCGAACACTGCCTGCTCCCACTTCCATGTATATGGATAAGAGGGCTCCGCCCTCAATAAGAGCCCCCTCTGGACACGAAATGGGAGAATATACACTCAGGGGACACCTCCCGACACTGGGGGGATCAACCACACCAGGGCGAGATCACTCCCTGCAGTGCATAAGCCCAGGACCACGTGTTCACGAGGAAGTGAGGCAAGCGAGAGCAACCTATATATCTCCCCGTGGTGAACACTCAGGGGTGAGAGTGACATCTACAAGGTCTCACAGACAATCACCAGACATAACAGTCACTAACTACCCAGTCTGGACCGATAACTCTGATACACCATGGTCAATCCTCACCTTCACTGGACCGTCATTGACGAACTATGGTAGATAGGAAACAAACATGGTAACGGCAGGAGGCTCTTACTACTGGAACCTGAGGAAACAGGTATTGGAAAAAAGGACCCAAGAGCCCCTGAAACCAGGCAAGGCAGTAATCACAGAGTGTGATTATGGGGTGTTTCACGCGGAGAAAATTGTCCATATGACACTAAGCCAAGACCAATACAAGGAGATAAAGTCCTCACACATAAACTGGGACAGACTGGTGTCCCGTATAAAGGAACTACTGCAGAAAAGGGAAATCTATGCTGGCCATGGTACTAAGGACATGCCCTACCGACTAGCCATAAACCTGATGTGGGGCAGGTCTCGAGGATATGGCCAAAGAGGCATATGGTTGGGGAAAGCCGTAATCAGCGCGATCTCAAGCCTAAGGAGTGCAGAGCACACAGAGATCCGTCGCATGGTGGAACCTAGGGACCATGAGGCAATAACCCTGGCCGTGGATAGAGCCGGGGAGGATGAGGAAGACGAGGACGATGAGCCTGCATTGGTACCTCTCACTCCCCCTCCGAACCCTAAGGGGTCGGGACCCGTACCCAGGAAAGAAAGGTCCAACTCCCAGAACTCCTCCCGAGCAGCGGAGAGAGGGAGATCATCCACACCCAGGAGACCGACAGTACAGTTCGAACCTGAAAAGGCGGAACCTGCGCGATCTCAGGTCAGGAGTATCTATAGACTTCTAGGCCGTCCCCCGGAGTCAGGGGACGACCCAGCAAGTAGCGAACAGGAGTATACTGATCTAGATCAGGACTCAGGAATGGAGGGAGACCGGGATAGGTCAAGCTCCAGAGCATCCTCCAGGTCTTCATCTCGATCAAGATCTAGGGAGAGAGTTCGGTACCCGAGGGGCGAACCTCCTAGACCTCGAAACAAGAGAGCGAAACCGGTCAAACTGAGACCTATAGGCAAGGGGCCTACTCTGAAAGGCACCACCTTTCAGTCACCCTCGGGCTTGACCTGGAGCTCAGGATTGGAGGACGTCTCCGAAGAGAGTGAAGGAGACTTGGAAGGAAAGGAAACAGGGGATATTATGCCAGCATATCCCGTGAGATGGGGAATGGCTCAGGCCTTAGCCCGGTCACCCGTGGCAGAAAAAGTGTTGTCTCACCCTGGGGTAACAGAACCATACGAGCATGCACACTTACATGCAGGCTATGACATACTACGTGAACAGGTGTACAAGCTAGACAGGGCCATGGCTGAAATAGCCAGGAGAGAAAGAAACTGGTTGAACGAGGCCCCATCCATAAGCCCAATCCGAGCCCTGAGACACAGCACAGAGGAACACCGACCGGAAGTGAGCCCTCACTCCATACTAGCCCAATCTCCCGGAGACATTTACCGACAGAGAGGAAAGAGTTCACATACAGGCAGGAGTCTGAATGACAGCACCCAATATGGAGAAAGCAACAAAGCACAAGAATTGTTAAGCAAAACCCAAGTGCTCAAAAAACTAGCCCCAGAAATGCTTCGAGGGGAGACACAGGCTGCTTATATCCATAAGTGTGCTCAGATTTTCCATGGGTCACCTCTCTATGATGACCCGGATGCCGCTCGCATTTTGAGACACCTCAAAGGACTGGAGATCCCCGAAGGGGCTTCAATGGCCCAAATGATGGAAATGGAAGTAAGAATCCCCGGTCAAGATCCAGGGGAAAATATGGTGGAGAAACTAATCCCACAGGTGCGAGACGGGAGCTTGTCTCTCACTGTTGCAGTAGAATCAGTCATACGTGGAACACCTAGGCAAAGATCAGGCTTACTGCTTGAAAAGCTATTCATAGGTGTACCAGGGGGTAACCGTCTTGCAGCCAAATGCGCAGCATGGTCCCGAGACCAGTTACGGACGGAATGCATGCTGTATGACCAAGTCAAAATGCTTTCTCAACACAAATAATGTAAAGATGTCCATCTTTTCTCTAAACCAGAGTAAAGAGGACGAAATAATTTGTAATCTATTTCATGCAAAGGGGATTTCCTGACAGCTACCATCTGGTAGGTTAGCACCTGTACCAACCATATCAGCTGCGTGAGATGTACACTCACCAGCGCCTATGGATAAAAATTGAGACTCTGCAAACTCTCATCAAGCTTAGCACCTTGACGCAGGGGGACAACGCGAGCATCAGGGTCTCTATATCCGACGGGCCTATCAGATTTGTGGGGACTCGGAAGCTTCAGCATACAGGACGCTGTAGTGCTTGGGCGGCCGAGTCACTGGTTTATAGGTCTGTCAAAACGGATTGGAGGTTCTGGGGCTTAGAACATCCGTGAGTTGGGCTTTATGCTAATTGAATAGGTATCAAAAGCCGAAAGAATATGAACTGAAATAACTGCGGTCAGGTGCCTCTGGAGTAAAATTTATTACAGATTTGAGTTAAAACCTTACTCAAGATTGATCTTATCAGCAAGCAAACCTCTCCAACCAAGACTCCTCCTAAGTGCTCGAGATCTGGAACAATGAGTGACGTAGAGGTCTGCAAAGCGCAGCAGACAGCCTAAGAGGTAAACAATCTATCAGGAACAAGAGAGGGTTCATAAGAAACCACTTGAAGTGGCGTTTACTCGTGACTAACAGGGCTAGGGAGCCCTAAAGTCACTTGAACTTGAAGTAACTAAATGCTTACTTAAAGTCAGAACTTAAGTAGAAAAAACTCTACTTTGTGAATAGCAGGCTGAAATAGCCATTGCGAACAGGAGCAAATAGCAGGCTGAAATAGCCATTGTGAACAGGAGCGAATAGCAGGCTAACTAGCCATTGCTAACAGGACGAGGCTACTCACATGATCAGACAGGTATATGATAACCTTGGACCTGCCGGAAGTAAGAGGGTGTTGGTATACCTGAGAACTAAAAACATTCTCATACCTAAAGTCAAACAAAGAGCGATAACAGTCCGAAAGGCCTGTGAACAATGTGCGCTGGTAAAGGGGACAAAACCTGAACCAGTGCCACATTCTTAGACGGGGGGGCTGTCCCCCGGAGTCAGTGGACGACGCAGCGAATGGCAAGAAGGAATATACTGACCCAGGTCAGAACTCGGAAATGGAGGAAGACCGGGATAGGTCAAGCTCCAGAGCATCCTCAAGGTCCTCACCTAGACCTCCCAGACCTCCTAGACCTCCCAGACCTCCCAGACCTCCTAGACCTCCTAGACCGGACAGAGAAACATCGGCCTGGACCCAGGTTACAGGGCGACGAGAGCCCTGAATGGACCTGAAAGAGAGAAAAGAAATGAGTCCTCTGTGGACTGTATCTGTGATGTCCTGCGAGGCCTAAGGACAGAGTCACACGACCAGGCCAACCACACTTCAATAGAGGACTGCTGCTACAATTCTCGGGGACCCGTGGGGGTCGCCCGAGAAGTAACAATTCAACCTACCTCAAACTATGGGAGAGATCCAAGAGGTCAGAGGGGGTGACCCCAAGATGACCAAGATGACCAAGATGACCACACGATGACCACCAGGTGTTGTCTTCAGGTGCGTCGGCCGGGAACAACAGATGCAAGTCTTCCCGCCGGATACCAAGCAACAACGTGACCCCTATCCTGTCGGGCCGTCCAGCCAGGGAACAACAGATGCAAGTCTTCCCGCCGGCTACCAGGGTAACAGGGAACCAAGATGGCAGAGGGGGTGTGGAGAGTCACAGCCACGTGACCCCGCAATCGCCATCTCGTCCCCCAGTACAGACGCTATTAAGACAATGGAAAATGACCGACCAGGATAACAGAGGAGGTGTAAAGTGTCACAGCCAACTAGTGACACTGGTTATAATGACATCCTGCTCTTATATATGATTATGGGGAATGTCTGTAGATTCTTCCTGGACAATGGAATCAATGGAATCAATACAATAGGTTTATTGTATATATTTGTTTTAAATCTAGGCATATGTTACTATAGGTGTCTAGATGTGATATGCATTCTGGCTGGTAAACGCCCAGTCAGAAAGGAATTGAGAAGAAACACGTTATGTGTAAACACATGTGTAAACACATGTTAAGTGCCACAAGTCAACGAGTGACACTTTGTATAGTGTTCTTGTGTTTGTTGTGTATGATTGGAGCTATGTATGTGACCTGTATATTCCTTATACACTTTAAAACTATGTTACAGTTAATGTGCAGTCGGAATGGAGGCAGAAGTGCAGTCTCTGTTAGAGGGGGGGGGGAATGTGCTTCTCTCTATCTGTGACCTTGAGCGAAGAGCAGGCCCGAGCTGAGAGCAAGTCGGCACATGTTAACCCTTTAGTCCTACCTGCATAGAGTAAAACCAATGATTGGTACAGGTGTATTGTATATTTATATATATATACAATATATACAATGCAATATACAATATATATTGTATGTTGTATATAGTACAGGTATATTGTGTATTGTAGGAACACAGGCCAGTTATTCCCTCTCAATAATGACTGAAGCCCAGAGGAATGTACGGGGCCTCTCTGCTCCAGGAGGGACTTTCTCATACTTAAAAAAACTAGGTAACTGAAGGTAACGCAAGTAAAAGAAAGGGAGGGACACTTACTGTGCACGTAAAGTAAAACGATTGGATAAATATATACTGACGTGCTAACACGCTGACTGGCTAGTGAAATTTCCTCACTGTATATTAACCAATGACAACAAGGTCTTGTATTCCTTTATAAAGGCTAACTCATTTCCTCTCAAGAGATTTTTTGGAGATCCCTGCATTCTGATATATTGTAAGCAGAAACCTGTGTACTTATAACCATGAACTGTGCCTTTAATGTAATCTTGTACTTTTAAAAAATAAACACCCTTTTTGGAACACACCTTTTTGTATCCATTCTTCTGACCAGACGGGTAAGCATTGAAATGTTTTTGCATTGTAACTTTACCCATTGCTTCGTGATGTTCATGATTTATGATGTAAAAACTTTAGAAGTGTGTCTTTAACCAGTCGGCAACAACACGGTCCCGTAATGTTCCTGATTTATGATGTAAAACTCTAGGAGTGGGCCTTTATCCACACAGAGACCTATAGAAAGAACTATATATATATAGATGTAGAAGTGGGTTCTGTATAATGGGATTATCAAGTAAAGCTACAGTGATACTACGTGTGACGGATAAGGGAAATGGACATCATCTGAATAAAGAGTGTCCTTCCCAGTGCAAATAAAATAAAAGATTCCGCAACTTCAATCACTTGACCATGGTCAATGACTGGTGGGGTCGGAACGGTGCATTCGCTGTCTCTGTCGGTCAGGTGTAACAACAACATTTTGTAGACTCATTGGGTTCTGCATGTCAACCACATCGCAGGACGCTGCTTGATGTCAAGATGAGCAGACCAATGAGTTATGAAGTTATCAATCTGACCTAAGACCTAGCGTGGGCACTTATCACATACCAGATCTACAAATATACAGTACTGTTTAAGAGTACAATGCCTGTCATATAGACCCTGGCGTTGGAAACTCTGATTAATAGACAGAGTTTCTAAGAAGAGTATATACATTATATACATTTGAGAGTATATACATTTGAGGGGGAAGAAACTGTACATTGGAGGAGGTTGGGTAGATGGGGTGGGGGGGGGGGTTGAGTAGGTGAGGGGGACTCTGTCTGTAAATAAACAGTACTGTATATTTGTATATCTTGTATGTCATAAATGTTATGATGAATTGAAAATGGGGGACCCTGATGTAAACAAGATGAAAGTCTTTCTCTGGTCTGCATCCCCTTAACAATTGTGTGCATTGAGCCGTACTGTATTGTACTCATTCTGCAATCTGTTAATAAAATGTTAAATCAATAAATCAATCAAACCATACAAGCTAGCTGTCTAGTTAACTTGCGCTAGCTCACTCTAATCAGCTCGCTAGCTAGATCGCTAGTTAGCTTGCTAGTAGGTATGATAAGCCAAAAGCTTATCCTAAAAAAACACATATATTGACCGAATCATTGGTCCAAGTCATAACTGGTAGTATAGCTAGCTAATGTGATCTAGCTTGCTAGCATGAGCTATCTTACTAACTACATAGCTAGCACGAGCTAGCTTTCTAACTAGCTAGCGCAAGCTAGCTTGCTAAAGAGGAAGCTAACTTGCAAACTAGGTTGCAAGCTAGTGACCTAGCTATAACTTGTATGGTAGTAATACATAATGGTGGTAAGACTAGATTACAGTAATAGCTAGCTAGATATACTGTTCAGGCTAAAGGATCATGCTAATCTGGCCAAAGGAACTAGCTATTTGCTAGAATCTAGACATCACAACCATACTAACTATAGCTCTATGTATACAGTAACTAACTATACAAGCACATCAAGTCCTTTCAGACTATAGAAACCCTAACTAACCCTAACCCTAAATCTAACCCTAACCCTAGGGTGAAAGGTGTAATACATTTATGCATAGTGATTTTTGGAGAGAAAAAAAACATACATGGATTATCGAAATGTGAGATGTGAGCTACTTTCCTGGCATATGCAGTTGTGGCCAAAATTATTAGAACACTTGGCATATTTAAGAGGTTTCAGTTGTTGTTGTTGTTGTTCAATTGACCGTTAAAATACCCATAAAACAAATGTAATATATACAAAGTCATCATTATGCTCTATAAACCATAGAATAAAGCCATCATAAGGAGATTTACGTTATTTTCCTTACAAAAAATGAGCTAGGCCTATTTCACTGTCAATGTCACACAATCATGTTCCTTCAGTCCAATCACTGTAAAGTACACTTTAGACCGCCATGATGACACCAATTCATACCAAAACCCGAAAGGGGAGAGGTAGGAAAAATAAACGTTCAGATAAGTGAAGCATCTCATAATTCTCAGTCTAAAGGACCAAAAGAAAGACCTCACGAGAACTGATCAACACCACAATGACTAATGGTGCAACAGTGTCTTCAAGAACTGTGCGTTGGAAACTGGGAGAACAAGGACTTTACTTTACAAAGAAACCATTACAGTGAGAGACAAATATAGTGAAACACCTGAAATTTGCAAAAAAAACACAAAAAATGGACAAAGGAAGATTGGTATAAAGTGTTGTGGACTGATGAGTCCAAGTTTGAACAGTTTGGCAACAAGCTATCTGCAACAGTTGGAACATTGACAATGATGGACTGGCCCCCTCAAAGTTTGGACCTCAACCCCATCGAGCAAATTTGGGGCGAGTTGGACAATAAACTGTACGGATCTATTGTACATTCAAAGGAAAGCTGTAGCAGCCAATCAACTATAGATGTAGGCAAAGAAGTTATGCTTAACACATTGGGCGCCAATAACGTCGTACAACGTGTTTCAAGGTCATGCTAATTCTGCCATTCCACGGCATACAGCGTTATTGAGATCATATTAAATTTTTTCACCATGGTATTCATAATTCCCTCACCCAGCCTCGGCTGATAGGAGCCTGCACAACTCTGCAACGCTTCAATACTTTTGCCTGGTGGATGATTGGCGAGTTACAACCGGAAATGGATCTCTGGTGATCTCCGTGCATCTGGAAAATGCGTCCGGCACTCACATATTGTTGCGGGACTCTAGACACACATCCGTGTATATGGATTGCTGCCATAACTCAATAATCGATATGATTTGGGCGTTTATTATTATTATACAAACCGGAAATGGATCTAGTCGATCCACATCAAATAAGTGGGATCTTTTTCCTCCAGTCTCATCGGGAAACGGTAAGAGGACGCTGACGTGATTTTCAGCGTGATTGTTTATTATTATTAATGCAAACTGCTCTGATCAATATATCACCCATACTACATAAAGCATTTACTGACGATCACGGAATTATAAACGACCCCCCCCCCCGTTCATCCGCGCATGATGAGTCATAACGTTTAGGATCATGTACAGTTGACATTTTTTATATAGCGTGTATCGGCAACAAACGGCAGTTGATAATCTATATATGCGTTTATGCCTATAACTCACGTTCTAGGAATTACTGGAGAAAACGATAAAAACATATTTATATTCTAGACGGTATTTTCGTATGAATCTATGAATGAAAAAGTATAACGTTCCTACATCCTGAACGATAGATAATCGATGTTGAATGGGCCATAGTAATGTCAATTTAGAAATACAATTAAAAAAGTTATAGCCCTGCAAAGAAGGTGAACATCTCCATAGGCTTAGAGTGGTGGCAGAGAGTGGTATGAGACGGGCAAACTCCGTGGCAGTTAATGTGTTAATTCAAAATGTTTAACTGTGAGCATGACACATTTTTTATATTATTATTAGCCTATTTTAAACTGAAGCAAACCACACTTTTTTACTCTATCTAATCTATTCTATTTTATTATCTGTATTACCTTATATATACCTTGCTACCTCTATCTTTTTGTATTTAATTTTTTATGCTTGCTTATGCCTGTATTTTCTACTGTTGTGAAGCACTTTGAACTGCAATTTCTGTATGACAAGTGCTATACAAATTATTATTATTATATTATTTACTATGTAGCTCTTCACATACTCAAATCGTTTTTTTTGTCCATTGAGCACATTAACTGTACGTCAAACTCTCCAAACAAACAAGCACACGTCGTTCAAGAACATGTCCTGACTTTTGCGCAGCCCAGAGCTGCTTAAAAATATACTGACTTATGTGGACCCCCGGTTACCAAACGTTCATCGCCCATGCTCCATCCGCATCCGCCCATCCCCCCACCACAGGTGCATTTTATTCAGTATACTGACAGACTAGCGTGGCACAGCAGAGGGGCTGTTGTAGCAGGGTGCAGCAGTAGCACATGTCATACACACATATCGATATAGGCCAGAGGAAAAGATGAAATGGACACAACGAGGTAAGCAAATAAAAAAAAAGCAGATTTTGAACTGTTTATTAATTACACTGAGGCTAACGTGTTTGCCTCCTATGAAGCTAATGACATGCTGATGTTTGGTGCTAATGCTAGCAAGACGTAGCTTGTCACCAGAACATGTCCTGACTTTTGCGCAGCCCAGAGCTGCTTAAAAATATAATGACTTATGTGGACCCCTGGTTACCCAACGTTCATCGCCCATGCGCCATCCGCCCATCCCCCGACCACACAGCCACCACAGTTGCATTTTATTCAGTATACTGACAGACTAGCGTGGCACAGCAGAGGGGCTGTTGTAGCAGGGCGCAGCAGTAGCACATGTCGTACACACATATCGATATAGGCCAGAGGAAAAGATGAAATGGACACGACGAGGTAAGCAAATAAAAAAACAAAACAAATTTGTAACTGTTTATTAATTACACTGAGGCTAACGTGTTTGCCGCCTATGAAGCTAATGACATGCTGATGTTTGGTGCTAATGCTAGCTAGACTTGCATGTGCTAGGTAAGGTAATACACTCAGTGATTCCTGCAGAAATTAAATATACTTTGGGGGAACGGGGGGGGGGGGGGGGGGTTATGGAAAACTGTAGAAAGCTATCTGGCTTTTTCAAATCTTACATTCTAGTGAATTTTCATAGTAATACTGCACTTCAGACAAACTACACACCTCTGTACCCTTGAAGTGCAAAAAGAAAGGATTAGGAATTTCATTCTGCCACCTGTGTATGACCAATTTTACCATTTTGAAACTCAAAATGATGTAGGTTAGTTTTCCTATCCCAAAAATTTACTCATATTTTAATTCCCCATTAAAATGGCCCGCACCCTAATGCACCAAGCTGACTGAAAGCCATCTGGAATGTAACATCAACATTTTTTTTTAATTTAATGCCTACAGTCGGAGAGCACAATCTGCCAGGTGGAAGACGCAGAACACGCCTGATGCAGCATCACAAGAAATGCTTATCCGGGGACATGGAACACATAAAACAGGTAAGTGTAGAAGGGTGGATTATCCCTGCTTGTGGGAGTAGTAGTACACAGCCACTGGGTAGCAGGATACTATAGAATTGGATCTATATGTACCCCCGTCTTTGGCCCGGAACGTCGTTCTGGAGGGCTTGCAGCAGGAGTGGATGGGGCCCAGGATTTACTAACCTAGGGAATGGTACTCTGGTCTCCCTCGCCTTCCAAGGCGGTCAGCAGTAGCTCCCCACACACTCTCACTTCCCCCAGTACCTCCGACAGCCCTCCCACACCCGGTGACTGTCAGTTCAATAGTATTATTGGGCTTCCCTTTAAGCAGTACCCTTCCTTGACCACCTGTATAGACCCTTCAAATGCTATTCTGTGAATGGGGGTAAGGGTTAAATGATTATGCAGTCACAGTATTTACTAGAGTTGTTCCGATACCGATACGAGTATCGGAAAAGCCGCCGATACTGGCTAAAATGCTGGTATCGGTATCGGCGAGTACCCTCTAATGCTGCGCTCCGATACCATATGACGTAATTTATCAACAACACTGTGGTCTGTTGAGTAAGCATTATAAAACAAACGTGTGCTTAATCGATTAAAGTGTCAATGCCATTTGTCATTTTAACAGCAGATACTTTCTTAAATGTCATCGTCCCGACAGAGCGGTGTTGACGGAGAGCTCATGGGTTCGCTTGGTGGCTGGTGTTATTACTATTAGCATTGAACAGCTAACCGAAAGCTAGCTTTAACATTACCTTGGCTAAAGTTGGGGCTATTCATATAATCCAGCAATAATGGCTGCAGACCTGCAAGCAAAGTACAGCAAGTTGGCAAAGGAGTATTCCAAGTTAAATCACAATGTCACCAGTAACGTTACAGTCTTCTATGGTCTTCCCATATACCGGTAGCTCATGCTAGCTAACGGTAAAGTTGTCATTGCACAATTGCACGTCGCGTACACAATTAATGACATGTTGCGGACAGCCATATCGGCGACAATGTTTAGCTTTTAGTGCCAAATGATAAGAGTCTGAGGCGGAGTCTCAAAAGAGAATGTTGAATATTTATTGTGCAAAAATCACAACAGATGCGACTGCTACTGAACGGAGCCTTGTAGACAGACTGAGTAGGGTATATCTGCAGAGCCAGTGGGTAGCGAGTGCAGCAACGTATAATGTCCGTGTGGATCATTGGAGTAGGGTATATCTGCAGTGCTGAAGCCCCATACTCATTGATTAATGATACTAATACAAATCTATACAATCACCTGTTGTTGAATAAATACCATTACTTTCTAGTTATGACTAAAAAACAGTATATATAAAACAGTATTTGTTAAAAAAAAAAAAAAAAATTATATTTATAAAAAATTTATATAATATCGTTTTTTTTTTTTTTTATGTATGCACTGGTATCGGATAAATATCGGTATCGGCCGATACCCAAAGCTTAGGTATCGGAATCGGATCGGAAAGGAAAAAATGGTATCGGAACATCTCTAGTATTTACCCAGGGGTTAGGTTAGCAAATGGAAGAAACAGACACACACACAGTGCTCCCAATTATATCTACTTTGTATTTAAGCCTGGGCAGGTTATCAGTTACAGGTTGTACTTCAGATTTATTCAGATAGCACTTATTCATAAATGGCACCGGGTGCTCTCACTGATAATGTAGGGGAACACTATTCCCACCATAGTCACCGCATGCTCAATACATTAATAACACCCAGCTTGTACTAGGGGAGACTCAGGCATAAAGTAGAGAAACATTGGGAATTCAAACAACAAGAATAATAAAAATACAAAAGAAACCAAGCAAATGTGGGCCCACGTTACCAAAATAAAACCTACACTAAAGCCGGCTTATATTGTTTGGGGTACAACTTAGACACTGGTTGTTAGCGTTCACTTGAATGGACGTTGATGTGGATACACAAGGTACCGTTCGTACTTAGCCAAGATGGCGGACCCACTCTTATCACCTCTTGTCCAGGTGACAAGATGGCGTCGGGCGATCCTGCGAGCACAGCCAGCGGGCTGGGCGAACAGCATGGGCAGTGGTGAACTGGAGGAGCGTGCTGTGATGGCGACCTCTGCTGGTGGGAAGAGGCGTCCACTATCGGGGAGACGTCCACTGCTGGCTGTTGCTTGCTGCTGTCGCGCGAGCTAATACTGTTGGCTACCCTAAACACACCTAAACTTTGGGTCTGGATGCACCCTCCTGCTATATCGGTTGTACTACTAACGCAACGTGGCTGACTGTACCACCGCTCTTCAGCGCCGCGCGCCCGGTAGTCTACTGGAGTCAGACGGAGCCGTTAGCAGCATGCTAATACACCGCACACTTACTACTATAACCCATTAACTATAGACGTTAGTCCCGTTAACTATGGACGTTAGTCCTTCGTTCTGTATCGCTTACTCACACACTATCGCTGGTACTTCTAGGATAACACGTCAACTAGCAAGTACTTCTTATCACCCGTCGCTCTCCAACGGGGCTCTCTTCTTATCACCCATCGCTCTCCAACGGGGCTCTTCAACAGCACTCCTTCAACGGGGCTCGTTTGAGCACACGCCCGCTGCGACTGTTCAAGGTCGAGTTCACTGCCGAAGAGGTCTTCCTGGTCCTCTGGCCCCCAGGTAATTCCCTCTTCCTCGTTGCTTCCCTCTCTCCTCCACTCCACCTGCCACCACTGCCACTCCGCCCCCTGATGGCAACCGCCACTGATCCCACTCTAGGACCACTCCAGAAAGGGAGAAAGGTGCTTCAATGTTATTGTTAGTGATCCATACTGAAGCCGGAGAAGAGTAGCACCTCACCTCGTTATTAGACCGGGCGAGATATCAAAAGGAACACTGTTTATCACACTTTATACACACACAGGGAAAGTAACAGTTAGTTAGCACTTCTGAATACTTAGTAGAATATTCAGGCTGCTACATTTCCCCCCACTTTAAACTTGCCAAGTCCTCTGCAAGTTACTCAATGAAACCAGTTTAATGACATGAAAACGGTCCTTAGACCCACAGTTTCACACATTGTTCCATTAGTTTCACACACTGTTCTACAACCACACTCTTCAGCATGTAGTACTGGCGATACCGAGCGGGTAGCCGACCTCTGGTGCTCCTCTGGGGCCGGGTTCGTTCAACCTCCCCTGTGTCTGATTCTGTGTCAGACTTGTCTGTCTCTGTTGGTAGGCCCTCGGCCACGGCGTCGCCCTCCGAGGCCTCTGAGGGGCCGCCTGCGGCACCCTCCTCGCCCCTGTCTCCGCCGTCTTCTCCATCCTCGTCGGAGGGAACTGACTCTACCTCTCCTGACATCCTCTCGACGTTCCCATCGCCACCCTCTGGGCCCGGCTTGACACCTGCCGGTGAACGTCTGCGCCGGTATTGACGCTGACGAGGCCCCTGCTCCGGACTGTCCTCGCCTCCTTGACCTCCTTCCGACCTGATTCCCTGGTTTTCCTCTCTGTCTCGCCCCAGCCGGGAACGGAGAAAACCCCTTGATCGGAAACCTCAGTGGTAGTTCTGTCTCCGGAGGTCCCGGTCTCCACCGCCAAGCTCTCTCCTCTCAGGCCCTCTACTTTCGGGCTCTCTCTGTTCAGGCCCTCTCTGGTCGGCCTTCCTCTTTTCAGGCCCTCTCCTGTCCGGCTCTCCCTGGTCAGGCTCTCTCCTATCGGGCTCTCTCTTCTCAGGCCCTCTCCTGTCAGGCCCTCTCCGTTCAGTCTTTCTTTTTTCAGGCCCCCTCCTGTTAGGCTCTCTCCTGTCGGGCTCTCTCCTGTTGGGCTCTCTCCCCTCTGGCCCTCTCTTTTCTGGCTCTCTCTGTTCAGGCCCCCTCTGGTCGGCCTTTCTCCTTTCGGACCCCCTCCTGTCCGTCTCTCTCTGGTCAGGCTCTCTCCTGTCAGGCTCTCTCCTGTTGGGCTCTCTCCTGTTCGGCTCTCTCCCCTCAGGCCCTCTCCTTTCGGGCTCTCTCTGTTCAGGCCTCCTCTGGTCGGCCCTTCTCTTTTCAGACCCCCTCCTGTGTCGGGCTCTCTCTCATGCTCTCCCTGGTCAGGCTCTTTCTTCTCAGGCTCTCTTCTGTCAGGCCCTCTCCGTTCGGGCTCTCTCTGTTCAGGCCCCCTCCTGTCAGGCTCTCTCCTGTCGGGCTCTCTCCTGTTGGGCTCTCTCCCTTCAGGCCCTCGCCTTTCGGGCTCTCTCCGTTCAGGCCCCCTCTGATCGGCCTTTCTCCTTTCGGACCCCCTCCTGTCCGGCTCTCTCTGGTCAGGCTCTCTCCTGTCGGGCTCTCTCCTGTTGGGCTCTCTCCTGTTGGGCTCTCTCTGTTCAGGCCCCCTCTGGTCGGCCCTTCTCTTTTCAGACCCCCTCCTGTCGGGCTCTCTCTCCTGCTCTCCCTGGTCAGGTTCTTTCTTCTCAGGCCCTCTCCGTTCGGGCTCTCTCTGTTCAGGCCCCCTCCTGTCAGGCTCTCTCCTGTCGGGCTCTCTCCTGTTGGGCTCTCTCCCCTCAGGCCCTCTCCTTTTGGGCTCTCTCCGTTCAGGCCCCCTCTGATCGGCCTTTCTCCTTTCGGACCCCCTCCTGTCCGGCTCTCTCTGATCAGGCTCTCTCCTGTCTGGTTCTCTCCTGTTGGGCTCTCTCCTGTTGGGCTCTCTCTGTTCAGGCACCCTCTGGCCGGCCCTTCTCTTTTCAGACCCCCTCCTGTCGGGCTCTCTCTGGTCAGGCTCTCTCCTGTCGGGCTCTCTCCTGTTGGGCTCTCTCTGTTCAGGCCCCCTCTGGTCGGCCCTTCTCTTTTCAGACCCCCTCCTGTCGGGCTCTCTCTCCTGCTCTCCCTGGTCAGGCTCTCTCCTGTCGGGCTCTCTCTGTTCAGGCCCCCTCCTGTCAGGCTCTCTCCTATCGGGCTCTCTCCTGTTGGGCTCTCTCCCCTTAGGCCCTCTCCTTTCGGGCTCTCTCTGTTCAGGCCCCCTCTGGTCGGCCCTTCTCTTTTCAGACCCCCTCCGGTCGGGCTCTCCCTCATGCTCTCTCGGGTCAGGCTCTTTCTTCTCCCGTTGCCGATTGAACGGGGTCTTAGGGGGCTGGATCCCTCAGACCACTGCCCGCCCCACTGGTTCCAGCTGGGGCCCTTCCGCCTGGATTCGCCGCATCTCCACCCAGTCGTACCCGCGGTTCCTCATCTGGATCACCATTTGTCCGGGGGCGACTGGCGAGTACGGGATGGGGCCCGTGGCGGTGAGGAAGCCCCTCTCGGTGTCTTCCACCTCCGGTTCTGACCTCTTCGACGTGCATAGCGGGGCGTCGGCCTCCCGGCTGACCCGGCTGGGTTGGTGGTGGACTACAACAACATGGCTAAGGGCGACATCTTCGGAGCAGGGGGCAATAACTACGGGCAGGGCGCATCCCCTTCATCCCGTGGAAGAGACCGTCCACTCCGCCGAGCACATTCATCCCCAGAAGTCCCTGGACCGCGTCTCTCGCGAGTCTTCAGAGGAGGTCGTCCTTCACGATGAAGATACACTTTTCGGTGAACGTCATCTCCAACCCATTGACGGCTTCTGAGCTGTCTCTTTGCTCCCGCAGAGCCACCTGAACATACCGCTTCTCCTGGAGTGCCTTCTCTGTCAACTCCTTCACGGTTTCGTCCTGCTGCTTCAGTAGTGCCTTCTGCGCCTGGCACTTCTCTTGCAGCTCCTCAATCTTCACCGCCATCTCCTGCGCGGTTCGGGTCCCTTCGTCGGATGTCATGGTCTCTCTACTGGTCTGTCAAGGAAGTGGAGTAGGATGTTGATCCTGTTCGTGACGCCAAGTGTAGAAGGGTGGATTATCCCTGCTTGTGGGAGTAGTAGTACACAGCCACTGGGTAGCAGGATACTATAGAATTGGATCTATATGTACCCCCGTCTTTGGCCCGGAACGTCGTTCTGGAGGGCTTGCAGCAGGAGTGGATGGGGCCCAGGATTTACTAACCTGGGGAATGGTACTCTGGTCTCCCTCGCCTTCCAAGGCGGTCAGCAGTAGCTCCCCACACACTCTCACTTCCCCCAGTACCTCCGACAGCCCTCCCACACCTGGTGACTGTCAGTTCAATAGTATTATTGGGCTTCCCTTTAAGCAGTACCCTTCCTTGACCACCTGTATAGACCCTTCAAATGCTATTCTGTGAATGGGGGTAAGGGTTAAATAATTATGCAGTCACAGTATTTACCCAGGGGTTAGGTTAGCAAATTGAAGAAACAGACACACACACAGTGCTCCCAATTATATCTACTTTGTATTTAAGCCTGGGCAGGTTATCAGTTACAGGTTGTACTTCAGATTTATTCAGATAGCACTTATTCATAAATGGCACCGGGTGCTCTCACTGATAATGTAGGGGAACACTATTCCCACCATAGGCACCGCGTGCTCAATACATTAATAACACCCTGCTTGTACTAGGGGAGACCCAGGCATAAAGTAGAGAAACATTGGGAATTCAAACAACAAGAATAATAAAAATACAAAAGAAACCAAGCAAATGTGGGCCCACGTTACCAAAATAAAACCTACAATAAAGCTGTCTTATATTGTTTGGGGTACCCCTTAGACACTGGTTGTTAGCGTTCACTTGAATGGACGTTGATGTGGATATACGAGGTACCGTTCGTACTTAGCCAAGATGGCGGACCCACTCTTATCACCTCTCGTCCAGGTGACAAGATGGCGTCGGGCGATCCCACAAGCACAGCCAGCGGGCTGGGCGAACAGCATGGGCAGTGGTGAACTGGAGGAGCATGCTGTGATGGCGACCTCTGCTGGTGGGAAGAGGCGTCCTCTGCGACGTCAGGGAGACGTCCACTGCTGGCTGTTGCTTGCTGCTGTCGCGTGAGCTAATACTCTTGGCTACCCTAAACACAGCTAAACTTTGGGTCTGGATGCACCCTCCTGCTATATCGGTTGTACTACTAACGCAACGTGGCTGACTGTACCACCGGTCTTCAGCGCCGCGCGCCCGGTAGTCTACTGGAGTCAGACGGAGCCGTTAGCTGCATGCTAATACACCGCACACTTACTACTATAACCCGTTAACTATAGACGTTAGTCCTGTTAACTATGGACGTTAGTCCTTCGTTCTGTATCGCTTACTCACACACTATCGCTGGTACTTCTAGGATAACACGTCAACTACAGTAGCAAGTACTTCTTATCACCCGTCGCTCTCCAACAGGGCTCTCTTCTTATCACCCGTCGCTCTCCAACGGGGCTCTTCAACAGCACTCCTTCAACGGGGCTCGTTTGAGCACACGCCCGCTGCGACTGTTCACGGTCGAGTTCACTGCCGAAGAGGTCTTCCTGGTCCTCTGGCCCCCAGGTAATTCCCTCTTCCTCGTTGCTTCCCTCTCTCCTCCGCTCCACCTGCCACCACTGCCACTCCGCCCCCTGCTGGCAACCGCCACTGATCCCACTCTAGGACCACTCCAGAAAGGGATAAAGGTGCTTCAATGTTATTGTTAGTGATCCATACTGAAGCCGGAGAAGAGTAGCACCTCACCTCGTTATTAGACCGGGCGAGATATCAAAAGGAACACTGTTTATCAAACTTTATACACACACATGGAAAGTAACAGTTAGTTAGCACTTCTGAATACTTAGTAGAATATTCAGGCTGCTACATAAGGATAGGTCTGATTTTCAAATGTTGCACATTTAAAAAACAATAGGGGAGAGTGGGGTAAGTAGTGCCAAGGGGCATGTAGTGCCACCCCTGTTATCTAGAAAACCATAGAAGAAGTTGGTCATGTGACAACATATTTTTGAAGAGGCATCAATTTCACTCAACCTGCAGAGAAGGGAGACAACTGGCTTGAGAGGTAAGCACATTTAAGTTCAAAAAACAATTTTTTGCTCTCCAAAGTAAAATGTGTATGATCAAGGTTTTTTTATTGCTGTGTTTGAACAATTATAGACAACTTTGAAAACAGTTCACACATGTTTTAGTGTTTTAGTAAGCTACACCATCAGTCTATACAGTTATATTTCGTATTGACATCGCGTCCCGCTCTTAAGCCATACCGAGATATACCTCATATCATGTACCTATTGTACTCCATCAACAAATAAACCAAAATACACCCAGCACAGGTGCCAGGCCCCGCCCCTACTGCCGTACTATATTAGTACTGGGCATGGCCACCACTCACTCTTCCTCTATTTTCGTTTCCATCATAGCGGATGCAAGACGCCCTATGCAACTTGTAACTGAGGGGTATAATTCCCTGACTGTATTGATAGTATGGTATTATTAAACCACTACTTAGTTATGTACTTTAATTACTGGCCATACAGTACATGAATATATATGGTGAACACCCACACAAGAATACGGCAATGACACATAAAGTTCTATTTAGAGGATATTTATTATTATCAGAGCAAGCAACGTTAAGTTACAGATTGAGAATTATACTCGCGCTTGTAAGGCGAAGAACACACATCAAGTAGGTCAAGAGCGTAAGTCAATGAGAATAGTAAGAGGGGTCTAAACTGACGCCACCTGTAGCATAGCAATTACATGAGGCACACTAGTACCAGCTGGAGACACTGGGGGGTTCCCTCCGGGTGTAAGCCGGCAGGGTAGAGGAATGTTCGGGTACAAAGTCTGGGTCAACGAGGAATAAAGAGGCTCCAGCTACGGGAGTCGGTACATGTACTCCCTTGATCGGCAGACAAAGCAGCAGTTGTAATCCAAGATGCTCGAATAGCATGGACGACAGCCAGCCAGCCTCTTCCTAGAGGCGGGCTCGAGTGATGCTCCTCACGGGGGGTAGATCCCACACGATAGTGGGGTAGACGGTTCTCTGCTCCAGCAGTCACGGTACCAAAGCAATATAATCCAACCAGAAAAGGTTCTGCAGTCGCCGGTGTAGGTTCTCCGGTGTACATATCCAACGGTTCTCGTCTAGGACTCCTCGGGTGGGGGCACGAGTTTAGGCCGCCCAGCCTGGATAAGTGCACTAGCTATATACACGACGAACCGGTGGTAATGCTGGTCACTGAAGAACGGTAGCCGCACGATACACTATAAATGATAGACTATTACTTCACATTAGAATAAGTCGAACTCAACGGTACTGCGTTAAACTCTGACACTTTAGCAATCTATTCGCACACGGTTCTCAAGGCTCTATTCAGAGGCAAAGATGCCCACTTCACTGCACGTTGTCTCGTGGTGAAGGCTTTACTAGTATGAACGAATTGCTGCTGTTTCCACCTGCGCCGTATTTATACGTAAGGTGAATTATCTAGTGCCAACCTCAGTTCTGTCTCGTATTACTGCGCAAACCTGGACATGTTGAGACATGCCTTGGCGTTGCCTTTGAACTTGCCATTGGGGGTATGGTCGTTGGCGCCTAGGGGTCGCTGTCCAATAGGAGAGCGAATATTATGGTCTGGTTTGTACCCAGGTAAAGGGATATTCCGTGTATATATACAAGGAATATACAAGGGATATCAAACGATATACAAATATTATACAAGGGATCTCAGGCAATGAATATATATATTCGGTTTAATCTGACCCTTTGTAACAGCCGCCTCCTAATTAGTCCGCACCTAATTAGATAAAGCAAAGACAGATTAATCATCCTGTCAACTACTCAATGTCTGTTGTGGGGAGTAGGGCAATCTACAAAGTCAGTGGGTCATGATCGTCATCAAGGGAGTCAGGGAGCCTTGGCAACTCTAACAGCCTCGCCACGGGTCGGGTGTGGCGGTAAGGCAGGTCGGCCCTCCTGGGTATACTGGGCTGTGCTTGGCTGTGTCTCCACATCCTCCGTCTGTTCCTCTTGTTTGGTCTGTACCCCGTCTGAGGAGGCGCCGGTTCCGGCCGCCCCATCAAGGAGTCGCTTGGGGTGCTGCGTTCGAGGTCAGCTACGTTGCTTGGAGCGCAGCTGAGGGGGGTGGAGTTCGGAACTCCCTCTTCTTGTGCCCACGGTTCTCTCACAGGCCTCTCGTCTAATGTCAATAGCCTCTCAACGGGCTGTACGGGAGAGTGACCTGTGTCGCTCACCTTTGTGTGCAGGCAGCGTGTAGACGTGGGTTGACTGTCAAGTCCGTAGAGGGGGCCCTGGAGCGTCCACCCCAGTCGGGTCTGAACCGCAACTGGGCATCCTTTGGGTCCGATGTGGGCCGCCTCAATTGGGAGAATGAGGTCCGCGTGGTCGGAGCCTATGAGCAGGGTCGGTGTGGCGCCGTCGATAAGCGGTATAGGTAGTTGACGTAGGTGCACGTACTTCGCCATCAGCTGTGGGATGGGGTAGGTGTACTGTGACAGGCCTATGTCGTGGCTGGTGAAGACGTTGGTGATGCTATACTGCTTCTCGGGCTGCTCGATCGCTGCTATCTTGAAGGAGACATTTTCACCCTTTATGGTCTTCTGGTCTCTTCTAATGGTACGGATTGTCATTGTTCCTTTGGCACCCCGCAGGCCTAACTGGGCTGCGGCGGAAGCGAGGAGGAGAGTCTTTTCAGACCCATCGTCTAGGACGGCGTAAGTGTCCAGGACCTTGTCCTTGTAGCTCAGGAGCACTCTGACCACTTTGATGAGCACTCGGGGGGTCCCGCTATGCTGGTCTATGTGGAGCACTCCTGTTGGTGGGTTGCCTTGGATCTTCTGCTGGTGGGCCCCGCACAGTGATGCGCGGTGAGCGGCGCCCGCCTGGGCCGCCTCACGCCACTGATCAACTTGGACGGGGTTCAGTGTCTTGTATTCGGCGCACTGTGCCAGCCAGTGTCCGCCATCGCAGTAGGTACAGACGATCTCCCGTTCCTCTCTGGCGGGGGAGTTGTGACTCGACGGTGGTGGCGCCGACTCAGGGTAGTACTGGTGGCACTGTCGGTCCCCGTGTCTGCTGCGACAGTCGGGACACCAGGGGGTGGTTTCAGGCCTGGTCTGTGGTGACACCGCCTCGGCCTGATACATCACCGTGACGGGCCCACTTTGGTTTCCTGGCGGACGCTTGTTGATGTCGTGCAGGACCTCCAAGTGGGCGCCGTCGCACTTGCTGCATTTCTTCTTTAAGCGGCACTCAGCTGCCATATGGCTGCGCGCGCAGCGGAAGCAGCGGCGGTTGGCTTTGATCCACTGACTCACCTCGTCAGTGGTCAGCGTCTTGAAAGTGTCACATTGATACAGCCGATGTTCCATTGCACAGTACTGGCATTCAATCTTCCACTCCCCTTTGGTCGGGGGGTTGCTGTGGTTCTCGTGCTGCGGCACTGACTCGGCCTGGTGCATAACGGTCATTGACCGGCGGTTATCATTAGATCTCCGAGGTCCATCTCTTGGGCTTGGTCCACTCCACACGAACGTATCCAGTCGTAGGCTGCTGACTTCCCTCGCGAGGAAGGCGGCCAGGTCTAGGAGGGATGGCTCGGGACCGTCGGGATCACGGTGGTCTCTCTGCCGCCGAAAGCGCTCTTGGCGGGCTGGAGGGAGCTTCTCTAGTATTCGTTCCACATTAGAGTTAGCATATAGTTCATATCTGCCTTTCTCCTTTTGGGACCCCAGCATCCCTACCAGGGATTGTACCTTGATAGAGAGGTCATCCAATGCTCTATTGTCTTTGGCTGGGGGGAGGCGGTCGATATCTCTTATTTCTTGTATTATCACGTAGTCCCATATGCGTCCATAACGCTGGTCGAGGGCCACTAGAGCCACGGAGTATGGGGTGCTTGAGTTGGAATATGCCAGCGCTATATTATGCGCTCTGGGCACCTTGAGATGCTTGAGGAGGATGGCATATTTGTACGACTCATCGGGGACGTCGGACATCATAGTCTCCAAGCACATCCGTAATTCCGTGTACTGTGCTCTGTCCTCGTGCGTAAAGTCTGGGAACGTCGGTGTGCCAAGGTACGATACCATGGATGGCTGGCACATTGGTGAGCGTAGGGGAGAGGCCTCCTGGGCGAGTCTCCCCGTACGTGTTGTCGTGGGTTGGTACTTGGTGGGTACCAGGGGCCCGGTACCCAGGTGCTGTTCCTCGGTGCTGACTGTACGTCAAACTCACCCGTGAGTTGGGTCGGGGGTTTGTAGTGCAGTGACTCGGGGCTGACGTCGGGGCTGTACTGGGCCTCCTGGTCCAGAGTACGTTGCTGCTGGTCGGGGCTGTACTGTGCATTGGCGGCGGCGCGCTGTGCATCGGCGCGGCCTCTCTCAATGTTCTCTTCCGTCTGAAGGCGTCTGGTCTCCAGTCTTATGCGGTCGTCTTCACTCCTTTGTTGCGCCTGGAAGCGCTCTCGCTCGGTTGCAGAGTGTTCGCGTTCACTAAGGGCTTGCGCTTGGAGTTGCGCGTGAAGGCGCTCTCGTTGGTCTGCAGATTGTTCGCGCTCGCTCGTCTGTTGAGCCTGGAGGCGCTCTCTTTCCATGGTAGAGTGTTCGCGCTCACTAAGCGTCTGTGCTTTAAGTCGATCGCGTTCACCCTGAAGTCGATCGCGTTCGGTGGAGGCTGCCAGGGTGGCGATGAAGGCCTGCGCCAGCATCTGGTCCGCCTCGCTGGGGGATGACACTGACGGAGGTGATCGGCTTCTGACAGTGCTCGTTGGAGATCTGTTCTCTGGGCGCGCCTCGAGGTCCATCTCCTGGGCGCGCTTCTCTTCTGGTGGTGTGTCGGGTTCTGTCCCTGGAGCGCTTTCTTTATCCTGGAGCTCTCCGGGGACTATTCCGTTGACGTTGTCTGGGGGTATAGTCATGTCATGTCCCCCCTGGTCCCCCCCGTGAGTTTGGTCAGTTTCGTTAGAACCCACTAGGGTCTCTACTGGCAGGGTCGCCTGGTCGGTAGGATTTGACATGCTTTGACTATCCGCTTTATCCGCATTTAACGTCTGTTTAAAGCTAGGTATTAGACTGACAGCGTATTCCTCTAGATAGGGAGGTGGCTGACGTCTGCGCTGCGGGTGTTCTAGCTTGGGAGAGCCGCTTGGGGAGTGTTCACCGCTGGCCATGGTTAACATCAATATTATATTAGATATTACACTGATACCCTCCGGCTCGAAGGACCAATTGTAACTGAGGGGTACAATTCCCTGACTGTATTGATAGTATGGTATTATTAAACCACTACTTAGTTATGTACTTTAATTACTGGCCATACAGTACATGAATATATATGGTGAACACCCACACAAGAATACGGCAATGACACATAAAGTTCTATTTAGAGGATATTTATTATTATCAGAGCAAGCAACGTTAAGTTACAGATTGAGAATTATACTCGCGCTTGTAAGGCGAAGAACACACGTAAAGTAGGTCAAGAGCGTAAGTCAATGAGAATAGTAAGAGGGGTCTAAACTGACGCCACCTGTAGCATAGCAATTACATAAGGCACACTAGTACCAGCTGGAGACACTGGGGGGTTCCCTCCGGGTGTAAGCCGGCAGGGTAGAGGAATGTTCGGGTACAAAGTCTGGGTCAGCGAGGAATAAAGAGGCTCCAGCTACGGGAGTCGGTACATGTACTCCCTTGATCGGCAGACAAAGCAGCAGTTGTAATCCAAGATGCTCGAATAGCATGGACGACAGCCAGCCAGCCTCTTCCTAGAGGCAGGCTCGAGTGATGCTCCTCACGGGGGGTAGATCCCACACGATAGTGGGGTAGACGGTTCTCTGCTCCAGCAGTCACGGTACCAAAGCAATATAATCCAATCAGAAAAGGTTCTGCAGTCGCCGGTGTAGGTTCTCCGGTGTACATATCCAACGGTTCTCGTCTAGGACTCCTCGGGTGGGGGCACGAGTTTAGGCCGCCCAGCCTGGATAAGTGCACTAGCTATATACACGACGAACCGGTGGTAATGCTGGTCACTGAAGAACGGTAGCCGCACGATACACTATAAATGATAGACTATTACTTCACATTAGAATAAGTCGAACTCAACGGTACTGCGTTAAACTCTGACACTTTAGCAATCTATTCGCACGCAGTTCTCAAGGCTCTATTCAGAGGCAAAGATGCCCACTTCACTGCACGTTGTCTCGTGGTGAAGGCTTTACTAGTAATGAACGAATTGCTGCTGTTTCCACCTGCGCCGTATTTATACGTAAGGTGAATTATCTAGTGCCAACCTCAGTTCTGTCTCGTATTACTGCGCAAACCTGGACATGTTGAGACATGCCTTGGCGTTGCCTTTGAACTTGCCGTTGGGGGTATGGTCGTTGGCGCCTAGGGGTCGCTGTCCAATAGGAGAGCGAATATTATGGTCTGGTTTGTACCCAGGTAAAGGGATATTCTGTGTATATATACAAGGAATATACAAGGGATATCAAACGATATACAAATATTATACAAGGGATCTCAGGCAATAAATATATATATTCGGTTTAATCTGACCCTTTGTAACACAACTAGTTGTTATGAAAAGTTTAGAGAAATTAGGTTTGAGTGCTTACCGAAGATTTGCCTACCCCTGAAATCTTCGTGGCATGTTCTGGCGGTTCTGCGACTCTGCAGCGGGATGCATTTTCGATGCATCTCAGCGTCGAGTTCTGTAGTCTCCTTGTCTTGTTGACGGCAGACAGAGGGACAGCGTGTGAGGTGTAGCTATCGAGCTACCTCGCACAAGGTAGGACTTACGCCACTAGGCATTATCGCTGGTGTTAGTAAATGCTGCTTGTTGTGAGTTGTATTTTGCACCAGGGGCAGGATGTTTGGGTAAACGTCCCTCTAAGAGGTGGACGTTTCCCAGGCTGTCCTGGAGCGCGCTGCTAATACTAAATGCTATAAATGCTGGGTCAATGTTCTACTGTTCCCCGCTGTGGGATGTCACTAGGCATGACAAATGCTGGCGTTTGTGATGTGCTCGAGTTGTCCCGAGAGACAACCGAGTGTGTATTGGCGCAAGCGGCGTGATATCTGGGTAAACGTTGTTGTTTTCCCCGTTATCCTGGAGCGCGCGGCTAACGCTATGCTATATTGGGCTACTGTTTTCTGTTCTGTCTCTCTGCTACGGGAAGGTCTGTCTATACTACGGTCTTCCTTCCTCTCAACCATTCATGCTGACGGTCAATCGGTGTCTACTGGGGGAGTATTGCGGGGGGGCACACTCATGGTGCACACTACAGTGGAGGTTGCTGGTTGCAACCACCACTGGTGCTCCGTGTTAGCATCAGTCCTTTGCTTTTGACATGTTGAAACAGTGCCACGCCCGGCCGACGCCATGAGGTGGGTCGGCCCGGCGAGTGGCTGGTGGGCTGCTAAAGCCTGTACCGCCATGGTATGGAATTGGCAGCGATTAGTAACTGTGTTTCAAATTGCTGTTTTTTTTCTATCAAAAAATGGTGTCTGGTGGCGGGGCCTTGAGGGCCAGCCGACGTCGACACATCGCGCAAGGTTGTTGACGTTATTAGCTTTGACCTAACCGCAAGCTATAACCGCTCAGGGCTCCCCTCTCCGCAGAGGATCTTGGTCTTCTGCTGGAGCGCGGGCGGTATTGTCCTAGGCCCCACACCGCCTCACACCGCGCAGCCAGAAGAAGAGAGAGCACGGCCTCGTCAGCGGCAATGACGAGGCCCTCGACAGGCGGCCATGTTTTCCCCCGCCAGAGGTATCCTGGGCGTTGAATCGACAGGTGTCCACAAGGCCGACAGCCTTGGCGGCCGAGGGATCAGCCATGTTGGATGAGCTCGGCTTGGAATATACAAGCCGTCGACGTCCTGCCGCGAGCAGCCCGCTCTCCGATCACACGCTCCCCCAACACCAGCGGAAAAAGGGGCTCTGATTGTTTCCTTTGGCTGCGGGCCGCGTGCCTTTGTTGAAGCGCGTGCGGCCCCACTTTTCTCTTCTCATGGGGACAGGGGCTGACACCGTGAGAATGTTGTGCTGTCAAGCGGCTCCCACACCATAAGCTGTGTTGGTTGAGCCTGGTGTTACGTCTGTCAACTATAAGTGTTGTCAGCAGGGGGGCTCGAAACCTTTTTGAGGCACACAGTGCGGGCTTCCCTGACCTCGCCTTCGCCAGGCCAGGTATCATTTTGGTGCCTCCCACTCCTGCGAGATCGGCAGTGGTCTGAAAAGAAGAGGTGCGCGTGATTTAGGTGGTAGTAATATCACTGCAGAGCTACGGTGTGTAGGAACCCATGGGGTCCTCACGCCTTGCATGTCCGGCTGCAGAACTCTCCTCAGCATGTTCTGAGGGGTGTTCAGTGGGGGGGCTTTTGTCACCTAGATTGATGTCAGCTTCCCCCGTATCAAACCGGCCCTTTCTGTCGGGGTCCCCCCTTGGGTGCGATTGCCTCGTGGGTAGTGTCAGGTTCCGACCCGACTCCACGGAACGCTCTGCTCGCACAGGTCCAGGGTTGGCTACGCACATCGGGTGGGACCGGGCCGCCTATCTACAGTTCCTGGCGGACCTGCGCCACATGGCGGCGGGTGCGTTGGGAGTGTCATCACATATGGCTACGGCAGTACCATATGTCGAGGTGGATGGAGAGAACGCTGAGGCGGGGATTTGTATTTACACAACCCCACCCGTTTTCGGGTTTGGTACAGACCCTATTGTCAGGGTCACCAGCAGTGACAGCTCTGGTCAACGAGATCCAATCTCTGTGGACGAAGCAAGCCATCGTCGTGGCGATTTCCTCCCGGTGTTCTCTGGTGCCTGAGAAATCGGGAGGGGGGGTGTCAGACCCATGCTGGACCTGTCAGCATTTTTTTGATCGTCTCCTACCTGTTGAACACTGTCAGGTGGGGGTCTGGTTCTCCTCCATAGACCTGTAGGATGCGTATTCGCATCTCTGATCTTCCATCCTAGGGCTTACCTACGCTTCCTTTGCAGGGTTAGCGTATGAGTACCAGAGGCTGCCGTTCGGTTTTCTCTGGCTCCCCGCATCTTCACCAAGTGCGTGGAGGCCGCACTGTGGCCTCTGCATCGTCAGGGGTTACGAAGTGTATTCTGCCCTTACAACGTTCTGGTCCTTGGCGGTCAAGGTGGATCGTCAGGTCTCGTACCAGGCAGGTTCCTACCAGCCTGGGGTTTGCTGTAGACTGGAAGTAGAGTACTCCTCTTCCCATTCAACGGTTGGAGTGCTATGGGCATCCCTCTCACAGCGTGATGTCGACACGCTCGGGAGGTTCCGTCCTAGGACGGTTACGGCGCTGTCCGTGATACGCCTGCTCGGTATGATGGCATCTGCTCATTCCGTGGGGGTTTTCCAGTATGGAAATAGACCCGGTGAGAGGCAAGTGGAAGCGGCTAAGGTTCCTGTGTCAGTACTGGGGGACCTTGCCCCTGGGGAGGGCCTGGGGTCCTCACCAGGGGGGTCCCCATGGGCAGTAGATTGTCACACGTCACGTTTTTCACCGACGCCTCCCTCGCTGGAGACGCATCGGACCAACGCAGTAGGGGCAGCTGGCAAACCGTGCTGCCCGGTCTGCGCTACGTTCAATGTGTTGGTATTGAAAGCGGTCCTTCTGGTCCTCAAACGGTGTTGATCAGGACGGACAATACGACGTCAGTGTCGTATATCGACAGACAGGGAGGAGTACGCTCCCCCCGTCTGCATCGGGCGGCGGGCGGCTGGCTATGGGCGTTCTCCATCTGCGCGGCCTGAGGGCTCTCCACATCCCCGGCAGGGTGAATGTGGGTACAGGTGTAATGTCGCGGGCGGTCCTCACCCTGACGGGTGGGGATTATGTCGAGGACATAGTCAGGCAGGTCTGGGACCGATGCCGTGCCGCCTGGGATTCTTTCCCCCATACATCTGTTAGGTCAGTTGTTGGGGCGGGTACGTTCAGGAGCGCAGGTCCTTGATCCTGATTGCGTCGGACCGGGGCGCAGCTGTGTGGTTCCCGGTCCTGATCCAGCTCTTGGTATCCCGTCATGGCCTGTTCCTTGGTCATCGCGGGCCCTCTCTCAAGCGCACGGGTCTCTGTGTTAGTTCCCTGTGCTGGGCCAGCTGCTCGTGGGTTGGCTGGTGAGAGGGTGAGTCTGGAGAGGATGGATCCTTCTGTGGTTGGTACCATCCGGAACGCGCATGCTCCTTCCACTATCGCGGGTTACGCGGGTAAGTGGCGTATTTTCCAAGAGTGGTGTAAGGCCACCCTCTTGTGAAGCGTTTCCTGCTTGGCGTTGACGCCTTAAGCCGGTGAAGCGCTCTTTGGCTCCGAGCTGGGATCTTCAATTGGTCCTCGGTCGGTTGTCCTTGGCCCCGTTTGAGCCTTTTGAGCAAGCGCTGTTGGAACGGCTGTCGTTCGAAGACTGCGTTCTTGCTGGCCATCACCTCCGCTAAAACGTGTGGGTGTGCTTTGTGCTCTCTCGGTACGGCCAGAGTGCTGTCTAATCCAGCCTTCGTGCCTAAAAATATCCGGAGTGTTTTCTGCTCCAGGGATATTATGGTTCAGGCGTTTCATCCACCTCCTCACGCTAGTGAGTTGGAGGCGGGCCTTCACCTGTCATGTCCGGTCCGGGCTTGGGGGTTACCTCAGCCGTACTCAGGGCCTCAGGGCTACCATTCAGTTGTCTGTTATGGTGGTTCTCGTGCTGGTAAGGCACTATCGAAACAGCGCCTGTCCCATTGGTTGTGCGAGGGCATTGCCCTTTGCTACACGTTGGCCGTGCTGGCTCCCCCTGGGGGCGTCAGGGCGCACTCCACTCGTGGGGTGGCAGCCTCTGCCGCTCTGCTGGGTGGGGCCTCGGTGGAGGACATCTGTGCTGCAGCTTCATGGTCCTCCCCGGGTCCCTTCGTAAGGTTTTACCTCATGGACATGACCGGGGGTTCTGTCTCCCAGGCGGTTCTGAGGTCTGTGGCCTCTCCTGCTTCCCGTCCTTTGGTGGGGTGGCAGGGGTGTGTGGGTATGGGCCACAGTGTGTTGTGTCACACGTGGTTCCGCCTGTGCTGTGTGTTCAAGGGGTTCTAGTTCCCTCTTGTTCGCACTCGGGTGGAGTTGACTGCGCCCCCTCTTCATTAAGAAGGATGGGGTGACGGGACTCCCCTCCCCCTTGATGTGGGCTTACGGGTCCTCAGGGGGTGCATCTGTCGGGCCTCGTATCCGCTCTACCCCATATCTCGGTATGGCTTAAGAGCGGGACGCGATGCCAATACGAAATATAACGACAGGTTATGTCTATAACCTAGTTATATGAGTACTGGCTAAGCGTCCCGCTCTTAGCGTGCCCTGAGTTCCCTTGGGGAAACTTTTCTTTGGAAATGATTTTTTCAGAGGAAGAGTGAGTGGTGGCCATGCCCAGTACTAATATAGTACGGCAGTAGGGGCGGGGCCTGGCAGGTGCTGGGTGTATTTTTGTTTATTCGTTGATGGAGTACAATAGGTACATGAGATGAGGTATATCTCTGTATGGCTTAAGAGCGGGACGCTTAGCCAGTACTCATATAACTAGCATGATGCTAGCTCAAAACAGCTGGGGTATGCATTTTTTTCAAAATGGTAGGCTTGGGGTGATTTGTGCCAAAGGGCCTGGGTTAAGTTGTGCCAGGTGTTCTGTTTGTTAAGTTGCCCCAACTTATAATTATTAACTATATATATATTACTTTATTGTATTTTATTCTTATTGTACATTGTATTCTTACATTTGATCACTAAAATGTGATATTCTTAATTTTAGACCAAAATCCATCATGCCACGCAGATATACAAACGGAAGACAGACAGGGTTTCAACTCCTCTTGAGAAGTTGGAAAGAGCAGTGAAAGAGGTGCAACAGGGGAAGACGTCAGGTTGGAAAGGAGATGAAGATCTGCAGGATGCTTTTACCGCTTTTGAGATTAAAATGATCTATTTTACGTAAAATTATCAATGGCACAATTTACCCCAGTGTATTCTCTCTAATGTCACAACTTACCCCGCACCGGGTGCAAGTTGTGCCACAAAACCAAATTTTTTTCTAAAGCTATATTTCTGAAACAGTTTATTTAAGATCCAAAGTGATTGTCCCCAGGGATGCACAGCAGCCTAAACTATATGTACATATTTTAGTTGGGGGCATTACTGTAATCCCCTTGCTTTAAAGGCACTTTAAGTAAAAAGTGGCACTATTCACCTCACTCTCCCCTAATGTTAGCGCCACGCATGCAGCCATAGCAGACTATTTAATTCCTTAACCTCTTACATAACTGAATTCTCCCATCCGGACCAATGCAATTTGAAATATTATTATAGAATATAGAATAGCAGGCTTATAAATTACCTTATTATAGCCAATTCACACATTTATATATATACATAATTATCTTTCAAATGGCCGATTTCAATTTGGATTTAGTATCAGCAGGCGTGCTAAGAACAGAAATCTACTGTAATCGACTGTACTTTTTTATTTTCACCAATATCAATCGTATTGGAGAATTCTGTGTTCACGCCGAAGAGGACAGATATTAGGCCATTATTATTATTATTATTATTATTATTATTATTATTATTATTATTATTATTATTATTATTATTATTATTATTATTATTATTATTATTATTATTATTATTATTATTATTATTATTATTATTATTATTATTATTATTATTATTATTATTATTATTATTATTATTATTATTATTATTTTGTCTCTGTCTCAATGAAGACTGAGCAGGCGAGCGAGAGTGAATCCAACGATGACTAACTAGCTAACCCACACTGTCCGCTTCCATTCATTGTGCTAAGCTAGGCTAACGTGATAATGCCCAAGACATCACATGCATCTGTACATATCCCTTACCTACTCTTACTACTAGTTACTATATCTATCTGTACATATCCCTAGCCTACTCTTTCTAGTTACTAGTCGAGCTACCTAGACTAGAGGTGATGGCAGAGAGGGGGATGAAAAGGAAGCTGGCTGCCATCATGGAGAACCCCTACCACCCCCTCTACGACGAGCTAGTCAAGATGAGAAGCACGTTCAGCCACAGACTCATACCCCCCCCAACACTCAACTAACCGCCTCGGACAGTCCTTCATACCAGCGGCCATCAGCAGGGCCGGACTGGGGAAATAATTCATACCGGGAGATATAGCGTGAAATATAGCCCCAATCAGGCCACTTTTTAAGCGGGGGGTCCCCCACCCGGAAATTTTTAGTTACAAAGACTTAATTTCCTGCATTCTGGTGAATTTTAGTGCATGTGAATCACAAACTAATGAGCCAACAATTGCTTAGTACAATGTACTGTTATGAACCTCAAATAAAACTGTTGTGGCACTAGCAATGCTCCTCTCCTCACCTGCGGTCGCTGCATTTCAATGCCCACCGAAGCGCACTGGTCACTGGCACACTCCCAGATTGCATTCCACGTTTCAACGTTGCGTTTCTCTTTGAGGGCATAAATACACAGGACCACCAGGCCTTTTGCCGCCAATGACGGCAGATATGGTAGTCAACAGTACCTCTTCTCGCCCGACTCCACTCTCATTGTCATTATCCGCGTCTTCTGCCGAAGATGAACCCTCCGCGGGCCTCGCCACTACCCTTCGTAGGGCGAACTGCGCCTCTGTTTGAGCGAACCATGCAGCCGCAGAATGCTCCCAAAACTCCGGCAATCGAAGAATAACGGTATCGTTTGCCATGTTCGGTTTGGTCCCTGATACTTCAGCGAGACCAATGTCGGGGTGGTCACCAGTGTAGTGCCGAGAGATGGGAGTCGGAGACAGTGGCTCGAGGCAGAGTGAATAGCATTTATTAAGCACAGAAATACAACATGCTACTGCTACGTTGCTTACAGTCGACTGACCTGTGATGGCAGGTAGTGCCACCAGGTATAATGTTCGGGCGGAACTCTTGTTCCTAACAATAGTTCTGTCGGTGAATTATGTACAATTAACAATCACTACATGTACTACATGTACGCTATTATTATGCAAAGACAAGTACTGTAGCGAGTCACAGTGCTGGCCGTGCGGTCGCCGCGGTCGCGTGCATGTATTATCTTTGGACGGTAAAAACCTGGGGGGGACAATAAGTGCATTCTGAAATCATGCAGGGGACATTTCCCGGGGACCCCCCCCCCCCCCCATAGTTACGCCCCTGAATGCTACTCTCTCCACCTTCAAAAAGAAAAAAGCAAGAGCACAACATATTTTTCTATTTACTATTTAAATAACAGATTTTTCATTACAATACTATAATAACAGTAGCCACTGCCAGAATAGTGACACATGTATCGCGTGTGGTGAGCACACGCATGCATGCACAAAGAAGACAGAAGATTGCGTTGTCTCAATAATTTTAACTATAAAATGAGCTCAAAGTATGAGCTCACTGACTGAAATTTCCAACAAAAAGCATCAATTGTCAAATAATATTGATCATATTAACTAGACTAGGTGTTTTTGAGGAAATTAGAAAGGGAACAACAACTTAACCCTTGTGTCTGATCAGATTCTTATTTTTTTGATAACTTTGCAGTGATTATTTTTGTAGCCAATGTGGCAAAGGTGTGTAATCTTTGAATTATCTTGGAATTATTTTGACTTTCTCTTTCATAAATTGTTTATTCAACTTCAGCCCCAATCATAACCACCACATATTGTTTTTTGTAATGTCAGATTTAACAACTCCTTTCAGAAAAGTGGAGTGTGCCATTTGCCATTCCATTCGCCGCCTCCGCTGTCAATCAGTTGTATCGCCTGGTCCCGCCTCCACCAATCACAAGCGGCAGCACGGCTCCATTGTGTGTGTATGATCCGCGTGAGGGAGAGAGAGTCAGATAGTTCTCCAACTCTGTCGCAGACAGTGAAATCCTGGTTGTTCCCCACCCACCTAGGTTATCTAACTATCGCGCCGCGCCGCCGCCACAACTAGAAACAATGGCCTGGCCAAAAAAAAAAAAAAAAAAAAAATATATATATATATATATATATATATATATATATATATATATATATATATATAATAAAAAAATATATATAATTTTTTTTTTTTTATTTATTTATCTGTGCAGGCCAGGCCACCGGGAAAACTCCGAGCCTGGCCAACAGGCTCCACAACAGTAGGCAGTGACTAGTGGCATCCAGACTCCACAACAGGGGGCAGCGACTGCTGCCAGACATTGACCTAGGACTAATAGGAACCCAAGGAGGACAATAAATAACACTACCTTAGGCATACTGGGCCCCGTTCCCCGTACCTGGATAACTGAGTTAGCCGGATAACTTTCGGTCAAGCCTGACTTAAGCCGGACCTTCCCATTCCCCGACGCGCGATTGTCTAAATCACCATGACAACAGATCAAAAAGTTTGAGCCTGGTCGAGAGCAGGGTTAAGTTCAAGTTAGCCGGATGAACCATGGCCACGCCCACGCAAAGAAGTGACAGCTCGTTTCCTGAAATGATTCTCACAGTCTAGGATCTGCATTATACCATTCTGAATTACGTTTTTGTGCTCCATTCTTCCAGAGGGGGCTTTTGAAATGTAAAATAGACCCAAAATGCTGATACTAAATTCACTTTGTCCTAAATAATGCACGTTATATATACCGTGGCGCTCGCTAGGTGCGATGTACACATTATGTGGTTATTTTAACAACGCGCAGCATTGCAAATGTGAATCCCGCGGGGATATCCTTAATGATTGAAACCTATCGCTCGTTTGGCTCTGATTCCTTTCATATTCTCCGCTGTGGATGAGGAGCGAGGAAGGAGAGGAGCGCCTGGATTTTGTTTCATTCAAGCATAAATTGAAGTGTCTATGCGTGGATTGTGGAATTTGTGTGATATTGTAACTGGGATTAAAATGTCTGATGAGATGCGCTGTTTGACGGATTTGAGAAATTGAATGAGCCGTTGACGTCACATTAATGCATTTGAGAATAAAGAGACAAAACTTCATTCAAAAGAAAAAATATTCTAAACACGGGTCTCTCGTACATTAATGGATAAACAATGAATCTATCCGGTCTGGCACAGTGGCGCAGCGGTAGTGCTCAATCCTGGCAACCTGGCGACCGGTGTTCGAAACCCCGCGTTTCCAATACAATTTTTTGGAATATAATATTAATGATTATACGCAAAAGTAGCCTAGTTTTAAGTTAAAATATTATAAATCTACATGCATTGAGGATGTCATTCTTTATATAGCTCTCAACGTGCACCAAATTGAATTATTCCTACATTGCAAAAAGAAGGAAAAGACTAGGATTCGAACCCCGGTCGTCTGCGTGAAAGTCAAAAGGACAAACCGTCACACCATAGTGCAGATTAATAAAAAATCCACCATACATCAATCAATGGATAAGAGAGCCGTATCCTTATTCTGAAACAGTTGAACTAATTATTTTCGCTAGCAAGATCTCATTTGATTATTCAATGCATAAACCTACTGCCAGCAGGAACGTTTAAAGAAATATAATCTGATTGATTGGGGTAATGAGGGATTTAAAATTAGCCTATAGATTATGCATTTAACTTGTCGGCAAGGCTATTGAGCCGCCTGCAATCTGTAAAACAATCAATCAATCAATGCCGTTAGAAGATCAGGATTTCTGCGATCTACACCTGCTGTCTTTTCAACTGAAGCGGCCGCGCGCACTTATCCAGAGTCTCAAGTCTGGTTCAAGTTAACGAGACTGTTATGGTTTGTAACCGACCCCAATCGCACAACACAAGACAGGTATGATGGTTTGCCAAGAAACAGATATTTATTTAGAACAGGGAAAAAGGGCACTGTCCCTTTAAGGGAGAAAACACAAAACACTGGAATAACAAGAGGGGAAGGTAAAGTGCCTTTAAGAGGTGGGCAGGTAAAGGGAACACTATGGGAAGGTAAAGGGAACGCCTAAGGGAAGGTTAAGGGAACGCCTTGGGAAGGTAAAGGGAACGCCTAAGGGACAGAGGACTAGGGACTAGGAGAGCTAGGGAATAGAGGACTAGGGACTAGGAGAACTAGGGATAGAGGACTAGGGACTAGGAGAACTAGGGAACAGGTTCTGGGGAACAGAGGGCCAGGTTCTGGTGACAGAGGGAACAGAGGCCCGCGGAGGCGGGCTGGGGACAGGGAGGAACTGGGGACTGGTGGGAAAACATCTGGGCCGCTCTGCAGAACAGAGGAGAGGGTTAATATTCAAAGGGAAAAAACAGAGCAGATGCAGAACAGTCCAAATAACAAAGTAACAAAGTAAATACTATCTTCGTGTGAACAAACACACAGTGGGAGATGGAATGTCCAAAATAATATCCACGAGAGAACAAAACAGAGTGGGAGATGAAATGTCCAAACTAATAACTAAGTGAGAACTAAAGGAGGCAATACGCTGGGAGAGTGACATCACAATCAAAACTCACCCAGGCGTATGCGTAATGGTACAGGAGCAGCAGCGGGAACGGGGGCAAGAGGCATTACGCTGAGTGAGTGACATCACAATCAAAACTCACCCAGGCGTATGCGTAAAGGTACAGGGACAGCAACGGGAACGGGGGCAAGGGCACTACGCTGAGTGAGTGACATCACAATCAAAACTCACCCAGGCGTATGCGTAATGGTACAGGGACAGCAACGGGAACGGGGGCAAAAGGCATTACGCTGAGTGAGTGACATCACAATCAAAACTCACCCAGGCGTATGCGTAAAGGTACAGGGACAGCAGCGGGAACGGGGGCAAGGGCACTACGCTGAGTGAGTGACATCACAATCAAAACTCACCCAGGCGTATGCGTAAAGGTACAGGGACAGCAGCGGGAACGGGGGCAAGGGCACTACGCTGAGTGAGTGACATCACAATCAAAACTCACCCAGGCGTATGCGTAAAGGTAAGGGACAGCAGCGGGAACGGGGGCAAAAGGCATTACGCTGAGTGAGTGACATCACAATCAAAACTCACCCAGGCGTATGCGTAAAGGTACAGGGACAGCAGCGGGAACGGGGGCAAGGGCACTACGCTGAGTGAGTGACATCACAATCAAAACTCACCCAGGCGTATGCGTAAAGGTACAGGGACAGCAGCGGGAACGGGGGCAAGGGCACTACGCTGAGTGAGTGACATCACAATCAAAACTCACCCAGGCGTATGCGTAAAGGTAAGGGACAGCAGCGGGGCGAGGGCATCGCCACCGGGTGGCTGGCTGTCCGAGCCGAGGAACAGAGTGCTGGAACAGTGGCGGTGACGAGGGAGTCGTCCACCGGGTAGCCGACTGTCGGAGCCGAGGAACAGAGTGCTGGAACAGTGGCGGTGACGAGGGTGTCGTCCACCGAGTAGCCGCTGTCGGAGCCGAGGAACAGAGTGCGCGCCACACCTTGGTGTGCGCGTCGGAAACAGTGGCGGTGGCGAGGGCGTCGTCCACCGGGTAGCCGCTGTCGGAGCCGAGGAACAGAGTGCGCGCCACACCTTGGTGTGCGCGTCGGAAACAGAGAGCTGGAACAGTGGCGGTGGCGAGGATGTCGTCCACCGGGTAGCCGCTGTCGGAGCCGAGGAACAGAGTGCGCGCCACACCTTGGTGTGCGCGTCGGAACAGGGAGCTGGAACAGTGGCGGTGGCGAGGATGTCGTCCACCGGGTAGCCGCTGTCGGAGCCGAGGAACAGAGTGCGCGCCACACCTTGGTGTGCGCGTCGGAACAGAGAGCTGGAACAGTGGCGGTGGCGAGGATGTCGTCCACCGGTAGCCGCTGTCGGAGCCGAGGAACAGAGTGCGCGCCACACCTTGGTGTGCGCGTCGGAACAGAGAGACGCCTCGGGGTGCGTCTGCGAGGAGGAGTGTGCCAAGCACGAAGGTCTGGAAGATGCGCGTCGGCGCGCTGAGGTCTGGAGAGCGTGCCAAGCTCGAAGGTCTGGAAGATGCGCGTCTGTGCGCTGGTACGGAGGAGCGTGCCAAGCTCGAAGGTCTGGAAGATGCGCGTCAGTGCGCTGGTACGGAGGAGCGTGCCAAGCTCGAAGGTCTGGAAGATGCGCGTCTGTGCGCTGGGACGGAGGAGCGTGCCAAGCTCGAAGGTCTGGAAGATGCACGTCTGTGCGCTGGGACGGAGGAGCGTGCCAAGCTCGAAGGTCTGGAAGATGCGCGTCTGTGCGCTGGGACGGAGGAGCGTGCCAAGCTCGAAGGTCCGGGAGATGCGCGTTGGTCTAGATGTGCGTCAGGACGAACAGCTGCGCTGGGGTCTGCAGTGGAGCGCTGGGGTGCCTCCCGTGGAAGTTACAGGGAGCGCAGAACAGTCTCCTCCACAGGCTACGGCGACAGCAGACGAAGGCTGGAGCAAACATCTCAAGGCTGGAGAGATCCATCTTACAGCATTGGTAGACCAGAGGATCTCCCGAAAGAGTCTAGATGTTAGAGAATATGACTCAGCATGAATACAACACGACCCCACGCCGAAACGAGGGGAAGCGCCCTGGTATTTAAAGCCCACCGGGGAACTAATTAGCCTGCCACCACAGGTGCGAGAGGATAATTGATAATAGTCCAGGTGTGGCCACTGAGAGTAAACGAGAGTAAAGAACGAGAGGGTGGGGGCTAGAGAGAGTGAGTGAGAAGGGAATTTCTAACAGTAGGCTTTAAAGAAACAGAGAAAAGGTGGTGAGCAGCGGGCAAAACCTCACAGTACCCCCCCCTCAACGGGAGCCACCCGGCGACCCAAAACAAATACAGACAGAGTGGCAGGGGGCAAAACAAGAGGTACTGGCCAAGCCAGCAGGGGAAGCCACCACAAGAGTGGGGCTAGCAAAAGAAACAGGGTCGCCGAGGGGTAACTAGGGTAGCAGAGGGGCAACTGGTCTAGAGGAACTGGGTCTAGAGAACTAGTCTAGCGAACTGGGCAAGAGAACTGGTCTAGAGAACTGGTCTAGAGGAACTGGTCTAGAGGAACTGGGTCTAGAGAACTGGTCTAGAGGAACTGAGGGGCAAGCAGGGTAGCTAAGGGGTAACCATGGAAGCACCGGGAAAGGGCTAGCAGAGGGAAGGTTAGCTGCCAGGGCACTGATAGCTACAGGGCCTATGCTAGCTGTACTGCTACATCAACATAGAGGCTGCGCAAGCTGCCGGAGCCAGGCTAGCAGAGGGAAAGGGTAGCTGCCAGGGCACTGATAGCTACAGGGCCTATGCTAGCTGTACTGCTACATCAACATAGAGGCTGCGCTAGCTGCCGGAGCTAGGCTGGCAGACAGGGCTGGACCAGCATGAGAGCACAAGCTAGCTGGAAGGACAGTCCTAGCTGTGTGAGAAAAACTGACCTTGCTAGCTGAAAGGGCAGTCCTAGCAGTGGGATAAACTACACAAAAAAGTGGAGGCCATGCAGAGGGACCGGGTTAGCTGCTTGGGCCTGGCTAGCTACAGGGCCTATGCCAGCTGCAAGGCTGCATTAACATAGAGGCTGTGCTAACAGCCGGGGCCAAGCTAGCAGACCGGGGCCATGCAGAGGGAAACTGGGTTAGCCGCCAGGGCATGGCTAGCTACAGGGGGGTCAAACAGGGCAAAACGGGAAGCAAACAGGGGAGCTAACCGGGGAGCTAGAGGGGAGACTAACAAGCTAACAGGGGAGCTAGAGGGAACAAGAAAAAAAAAGGCAAACTCAACATACACCGTCTGTGCTGGCTGGGGTCGTCGATTTGGTGGGGTCGTACTGTTATGGTTTGTAACCGACCCCAATCGCACAACACAAGACAGGTATGATGGTTTGCCAAGAAACAGATATTTATTTAGAACAGGGAAAAAGGGCACTGTCCCTTTAAGGGAGAAAACACAAAACACTGGAATAACAAGAGGGGAAGGTAAAGTGCCTTTAAGAGGTGGGCAGGTAAAGGGAACACTATGGGAAGGTAAAGGGAACGCCTAAGGGAAGGTTAAGGGAACGCCTTGGGAAGGTAAAGGGAACGCCTAAGGGACAGAGGACTAGGGACTAGGAGAGCTAGGGAATAGAGGACTAGGGACTAGGAGAACTAGGGATAGAGGACTAGGGACTAGGAGAACTAGGGAACAGGTTCTGGGGAACAGAGGGCCAGGTTCTGGTGACAGAGGGAACAGAGGCCCGCGGAGGCGGGCTGGGGACAGGGAGGAACTGGGGACTGGTGGGAAAACATCTGGGCCGCTCTGCAGAACAGAGGAGAGGGTTAATATTCAAAGGGAAAAAACAGAGCAGATGCAGAACAGTCCAAATAACAAAGTAACAAAGTAAATACTATCTTCGTGTGAACAAACACACAGTGGGAGATGGAATGTCCAAAATAATATCCACGAGAGAACAAAACAGAGTGGGAGATGAAATGTCCAAACTAATAACTAAGTGAGAACTAAAGGAGGCAATACGCTGGGAGAGTGACATCACAATCAAAACTCACCCAGGCGTATGCGTAATGGTACAGGAGCAGCAGCGGGAACGGGGGCAAGAGGCATTACGCTGAGTGAGTGACATCACAATCAAAACTCACCCAGGCGTATGCGTAAAGGTACAGGGACAGCAACGGGAACGGGGGCAAGGGCACTACGCTGAGTGAGTGACATCACAATCAAAACTCACCCAGGCGTATGCGTAATGGTACAGGGACAGCAACGGGAACGGGGGCAAAAGGCATTACGCTGAGTGAGTGACATCACAATCAAAACTCACCCAGGCGTATGCGTAAAGGTACAGGGACAGCAGCGGGAACGGGGGCAAGGGCACTACGCTGAGTGAGTGACATCACAATCAAAACTCACCCAGGCGTATGCGTAAAGGTACAGGGACAGCAGCGGGAACGGGGGCAAGGGCACTACGCTGAGTGAGTGACATCACAATCAAAACTCACCCAGGCGTATGCGTAAAGGTAAGGGACAGCAGCGGGAACGGGGGCAAAAGGCATTACGCTGAGTGAGTGACATCACAATCAAAACTCACCCAGGCGTATGCGTAAAGGTACAGGGACAGCAGCGGGAACGGGGGCAAGGGCACTACGCTGAGTGAGTGACATCACAATCAAAACTCACCCAGGCGTATGCGTAAAGGTACAGGGACAGCAGCGGGAACGGGGGCAAGGGCACTACGCTGAGTGAGTGACATCACAATCAAAACTCACCCAGGCGTATGCGTAAAGGTAAGGGACAGCAGCGGGGCGAGGGCATCGCCACCGGGTGGCTGGCTGTCCGAGCCGAGGAACAGAGTGCTGGAACAGTGGCGGTGACGAGGGAGTCGTCCACCGGGTAGCCGACTGTCGGAGCCGAGGAACAGAGTGCTGGAACAGTGGCGGTGACGAGGGTGTCGTCCACCGGGTAGCCGCTGTCGGAGCCGAGGAACAGAGTGCGCGCCACACCTTGGTGTGCGCGTCGGAAACAGTGGCGGTGGCGAGGGCGTCGTCCACCGGGTAGCCGCTGTCGGAGCCGAGGAACAGAGTGCGCGCCACACCTTGGTGTGCGCGTCGGAAACAGAGAGCTGGAACAGTGGCGGTGGCGAGGATGTCGTCCACCGGGTAGCCGCTGTCGGAGCCGAGGAACAGAGTGGGCGCCACACCTTGGTGTGCGCGTCGGAACAGGGAGCTGGAACAGTGGCGGTGGCGAGGATGTCGTCCACCGGGTAGCCGCTGTCGGAGCCGAGGAACAGAGTGCGCGCCACACCTTGGTGTGCGCGTCGGAACAGAGAGCTGGAACAGTGGCGGTGGCGAGGATGTCGTCCACCGGTAGCCGCTGTCGGAGCCGAGGAACAGAGTGCGCGCCACACCTTGGTGTGCGCGTCGGAACAGAGAGACGCCTCGGGGTGCGTCTGCGAGGGGGAGTGTGCCAAGCACGAAGGTCTGGAAGATGCGCGTCGGCGCGCTGAGGTCTGGAGAGCGTGCCAAGCTCGAAGGTCTGGAAGATGCGCGTCTGTGCGCTGGTACGGAGGAGCGTGCCAAGCTCGAAGGTCTGGAAGATGCGCGTCAGTGCGCTGGTACGGAGGAGCGTGCCAAGCTCGAAGGTCTGGAAGATGCGCGTCTGTGCGCTGGGACGGAGGAGCGTGCCAAGCTCGAAGGTCTGGAAGATGCGCGTCTGTGCGCTGGGACGGAGGAGCGTGCCAAGCTCGAAGGTCTGGAAGATGCGCGTCTGTGCGCTGGGACGGAGGAGCGTGCCAAGCTCGAAGGTCCGGGAGATGCGCGTTGGTCTAGATGTGCGTCAGGACGAACAGCTGCGCTGGGGTCTGCAGTGGAGCGCTGGGGTGCCTCCCGTGGAAGTTACAGGGAGCGCAGAACAGTCTCCTCCACAGGCTACGGCGACAGCAGACGAAGGCTGGAGCAAACATCTCAAGGCTGGAGAGATCCATCTTACAGCATTGGTAGACCAGAGGATCTCCCGAAAGAGTCTAGATGTTAGAGAATATGACTCAGCATGAATACAACACGACCCCACGCCGAAACGAGGGGAAGCGCCCTGGTATTTAAAGCCCACCGGGGAACTAATTAGCCTGCCACCACAGGTGCGAGAGGATAATTGATAATAGTCCAGGTGTGGCCACTGAGAGTAAACGAGAGTAAAGAACGAGAGGGTGGGGGCTAGAGAGAGTGAGTGAGAAGGGAATTTCTAACAGTAGGCTTTAAAGAAACAGAGAAAAGGTGGTGAGCAGCGGGCAAAACCTCACAGAGACTGAATCAGCGTTCCAGGAACAGGAAAATCCCGGCTTCAAACATCGGGTTAACTGAATCTGGATAATGGGACTCTTGATCGACTTAGTTGAACCAGGTACGGGGAATAGGGCCCTGTACCTTATGTGACACTGTGAATACTGTGAATATATATTTCAGTTAGTTAGATAGTAAATTATATTGACCTATTTGTTTACACTGCTTGTGTTGTTTTTACTACCTGTACCCCCCCCCTTCCCCCATGCTGCTATGATTCCTGAATTTCCCCAAGGGGATCAATAAAGGAATATCTTATCTTATCGTATCTTATCTATATCTGTACATATCCCATAGATTTCTATCCCTAGCCTACTCTATCTAGCTACTATATCTATAACTGTACATATCCCTTGCCTACTCTTACTACTAGTTACTATATCTATCTGTACATGGAAAAGAAACGTCCCATGTTGTGCTCATTATATATCTATATAATCTATAGTGTGTGTGTGTGTGTGTGTGTGTGTGTGTGTGTGTGTGTGTGTGTGTGTGTGTGTGTGTGTGTGTGTGTGTGTGTGTGTGTGTGTGTGTGTGTGTGTGTGTGTGTGTGTGTGTGTGTGTGTGTGTGTGTGTGTGCACTATATGTTTGTCTATATGTGTGTGCTCAGTATGTGTGTGATGATGATCCAAATAAAATGGCTAGGTTAAGTTATGAAAGCTGGAGGGAAAACAACATTGTATTTGAAGTTACTGCACTTTGCCTGTACATTACCTGTATAATTATTTAAGGAAATCGTGCAGCAGAGTGCAGTATCTGCTTTTTTGGGGTTAATTAAAATAATTACGTCATATTTTTGTATGCCTAAAGATTACTTCATTAATACATGTTAAATCTGGGTACTATCATCTATCTACCTATAACACATTTTGGATGGCAAGTCAAAAAACTTTAAAGCCATTTTTCTCAGTTTCACTGTTTGGAAGTTACTGCGGTCTGCCTTGCCAGGGCAGTATAGGTGTACCATTCTTTTTAATTGATTGTATGGTATAAAGGTCACCATTGTGCTGAGAGAACATCTTTAATGTTTAATGTTAAAAAAGGCAAGTGGTTCCGGTTCTGTGCAGTGCCTAACAGTGATGTTGATAGTATGCCAATGAACATACACTGAAATCCTCCCGCCATGGGGACCGGTCCCCATGGGGGGAGTGATTTCAGGTTTATTTATTTTTTGAGAGTTGGGAAAATGTCAAGTGGTTTTTGTGGTAATTTCTTTAATGATTTTAGCAGTTAAAATCATGTCTCTAGACCCTTTAGAAAGGCTGGATCCCATCAGGCTGTATACAGTCATTGGTCCCCCCGATGTAGCATAAACCCGTATAGGAGTGTGTGTGTGTGTGTGTGTGTGTGTGTGTGTGTGTGTGTGTGTGTGTGTGTGTGTGTGTGTGTGTGTGTGTGTGTGTGTGTGTGTGTGTGTGTGTGTGTGTGCGTGCGTGCGTGCGTGCGAGCGTGCGTGCGTGCGTGCGTGCATATTCTGGAGTGTGCAGTGCCGTCTGGGAGAAATGTGAGGCCCTTGTGCGATATTTAAACGTGAGAGCCCCCCCCCCCCCCCCCCCCACCCCTAGAGGTAATTTTTTTTTTTTTTTTTTTTTTTTTGCATACAATCAACATAATCTTAAATAATAGCGCTGCCCGAGGCTGGGCATACAGTCAACGTATTCTTAAATAATAGCGCTGCCTGAGGCTTAGTGGCAATGCACCTGTACAGTCGTACACCTGGCAGTAACAGGGAAAATGCATAAAACACCCCTGGAACCTGATAAACAAGCTTAAAGCCAGGTAATTTTTCAAGCACGACATGCAGATTTGCAGTTTTGCCTTATTTGAATCGAACTCTATAAACTTAGTACACACGTCACAAACTGTACGATGCAACACACCGAGTGAGAGAGAGAGACAGAGAGAGACCGAGAGAGAGAGAGAGAGAGAGAGAGAGAGAGAGAGAGAGAGAGAGAGAGAGAGAGAGAGAGAGAGAGAGAGAGAGAGAGAGAGAGAGAGAAAAGAGCGTGAGAGAGAGGGAGAACAAGAGAGAGAGAGAGCGAGAGAGAGAGCGAGAGAGAGAGAGCGCGAGAGAGAGCGAGAGAGAGAGAGAGAGAGAGAGAGAGAGAGAGAGAGAGAGAGAGAGAGAGAGAGAGAGAGAGAGAGAGAGAGATCCACGGCGGGAACAGAATAGATTGCATTAAAACTCACCCTAACGCAGAATCAGGTCCAAGAGGAAGGAGACGACCGTGGAGATGACAAAGTTCACCAGTCCCATGATATTGTCCCCCCCGTTGGGATGAACTTGGGAGTCTGTTCCTAGTTTATCTGCCACACGTTAGCACTCGATAATGTAGCTAACGCTAGCTAGCTAGGTTAGCTAATGCTAGTTAGCTGTCCCTGCCTTTAGCTAAGCTACTAGCCGACATGGCTAGCCTGACTGAACGTTCTAACACGCAACAACTTTCATCTTTAGTCCATCTGCCGAACGTCCTCTTCGTCTTGGCATAACCTAATCACTATACTTGGTATTGATAAGCTTACGGCACGCAGCGTTATTTCTTCTGCTCCGATGCTGCACATTTGGTTTTCATCAAAAGTAGGATGCTCTTGGCCAAGACATCCACTCGCTCCTGTGGATAGCGCCGAATAGACCCCGTACCTGTACCCCCTCCCCTCGTGGATAATACCGGTCTTCTTCACATCTCTCAACCGACTACCAGACCGACGCCAACCAGCTCCCCCTAGTGTTAGTCCTCCCACAATGCTTTGCACAAAAGTAAACAGGTCATTGAATGAAACCAATAGTATATCTGCAGAGCCGCAGAGCCCAGAACACTATTCTACAAACGTGTCTAATGTGAAATATATAAGCATGTAAGCAAAACTAGATTTTAGGTCTGTGATGGAAAGTGATTGTTAACATTACATTTATTTGAATTTGTATTTAAAAATATTTTGTATAAAAAAATATATATATTTTGCGAGGCCGCCCTTCTCGCGAGGCCCTGTGCGAGCGCACTGCTCGCACACCCTTAGCGACGGCCCTGGGTGTGTGTGTGTCTGTATATCTAAGCAACATTTCATTGTATGGCTGTAAGCTGCTGTAGTCGTTTATTTGTGTGCCACTAACCTTGTACTGCATAGTCTTGTGTTGTATTGTTGTATAGAATGTGTGTGTGTGTGTGTGTGTGTGTGTGTGTGTGTGTGTGTGTGTGTGTGTGTGTGTGTGTGTGTGTGTGTGTGTGTGTGTGTGTGTGTGTGTGTGTGTGTGTGTGTGTGTGTGTGTGTGTGTGTGTTCGTGTGCATGCGTGTGTGTACTTCTGCTTGCACAATGCACATGTAGTAGCCTACACATTATTCTGGTGTGTGTGTGCCTGTGTTGATAAGCATTTTTCCTCAGATATCCACGTCTCTGAGCGGATCTCGGCCTGTCTGTCCGACATCTCCGCCTGGATGACGACCAACCACCTCAAACTGAACCTAAGCAAAACAGAATTGCTCCACCTGCCGGCCAAATCCTCCCCCCTGACCGAGCTCTCCATCACAGTCGAGAATGCAGCTGTGACCGCGTCGCCGACCGCCAAGAACCTTGGTGTTGTCCTCGACGACCAGTTGAACTTCTCTGCTCACATCGCAGCGACAACCAGAACCTGCAGATTCCTCCTGAGCAACGTCAGAAGGATACGCCCCTTCCTGACAAAAGAAGCCACCCAACTCCTCGTCCAATCAACAGTCATCTCCCGCCTCGACTACTGCAACGCACTGCTAGCTGGCCTCCCGGCCACTGCCACCAAGCCTCTTCAACTCATTCAAAACGCAGCGGCCCGCCTGATCTCAAACCTACCGAAGTCGGCCCATGTCACCCCACTTCTTAGGGACCTGCACTGGCTCCCCATTGCTGCACGTATCCGTTTCAAGGCCCTCGACCTAGCATACCGTGCGGCAAAGGGAACCGCTCCCGCCTACCTCCGGTCAATGGTCTCTAACTACACACCCTCAAGACCCCTACGTTCTGCATCTTCTGGCCGCCTCAGATCTACTCCTATCCAAGCTCCCGGAGGGTCATCAAAGAGAAGCCGCCTATTCTCAGTCCTTGCCCCACAATGGTGGAATGAACTACCCATCCCAGTTAGGACAGCCGAATCCCGTCCAATCTTTCGCCGTCGACTAAAGACTCACTTCTTCAACCATTATCTGAAATGATAAAAAAAAATAAAAAATAAAAAATCTAACCCGACTAACCTTACTGTCATGCACTTGTCCTAATAAACTAACCTACACTGTAACACGCAACACTTTGATGAACATTGTTACTCAGCTGATAGAGTTATACCCTTCTTGCTGTCTTGTCGCACAGAACTTGTAAGTCGCTTTGGATAAAAGCGTCAGCTAAATGACTAAATGTAAATGTAAATGTAAGCCACTGTCACATTTGTGTAGTTCCTCTACCCTTATACTGTACCGTCTACTGTAGTGTGACAGCGCCAGTCCCTCAGCTCTCAGGGGGCTTTCTGTGGCTTAGTCTGAAAGCCACACACGAGCTCAGCAGGGGTGCTAATGGGACAAATTGACAGGAGTGTGTTGTGTGGGAGAAGGTGTGCATGGGTGTGTTTGTGTGAGAGAGGAGAGCTCTTCACCCCTGTGTGTGAAGGACTAGGGTCTTGTCTATATCTTTATATTTTTCATTCGTTTTTATTCTTATTTTGTTTAAAATGTTATGTTTTAAGTTCAGTTTAGTTTCATTCATTCATTCATTCATTCATGATCTTTATTTAATCTTGAAAGATCATTGAGAGCAGGCTCTTATTTACAATGACGTTGAGAGGAACAATACAGTATACAAAGACAATATAAAAGCAGAAAAGTCAATCAATTAAACAAATACAATCTATCAAAACAATTATAGACTGAGGTGAAATGGTTGGCCATTATAGATATAAACTGACCAATGGATAGTATTGCGTTTTAAGGTGCTGTGCAAAACATTCCACATGTCGAAGGCACAGAAGCTAAAAGCAGATTTTCCTAATGCATGGCAAACTCTGGGGACGTTAAGTGTGAGCCAATCACAATAATGAGTGTTATAAGGTCCAGAGTTCCAGTCCAAGTAATGAAGTGATGTAGGGCGGAAGATCATCATAATGGCTTTATACAGAAACAGTACCAATGCATGGCACGTCTATTTGCCAGAGAGGACCAGCCAACCATATCATACAGGATACAATAATGTGTACCATACAGTAACTGTCACCAGTGATACATCTAAGGCCATGAATGATATACAGAGTCCGGTTATTTAGAGTGGAAGCAGCAGCATGTCTATAGACTACATCTGTGAGGGTTCGGTGTGGGAATAGGAGAGGAGACCCCAAATGCAGGACACGAGCAGAGAGAGTAGAGGCAGAGACGACGGATGAAAGTGAACAGGCTTTTACTTGAACAGTTGCGACAAGGATACACGTTACAAATGGTAGCTGTAACTGAGGGGTACAATTCCCTGACTGTATTGTTAGATATGATATTTAATACCACTACCTCATGTACTTTAACTTCTGGCCACCCAGTACAAGATATAAGTATGATGAACACTTTCCCACCTGATGAAACGAACCAACACAAATGTACCAAATCGAATATTTAATACAGCAAAAGGTGTATACAACATTCACTTAATTACATTTATGATTTGAAATATTGAATATGCACTTTTATGGCAAATGAGTATTCGTAGGTAAATCAACATTGAATGTCCAATCTCTGGTTGCGCAGGGAGTAAGTATACAACCTGGAATATTTAGGAAACGATAGCGATGGTACTTAAATGATTATAGCTGGATACACTAAGGGGGGGGGGGGGGGTCCCGCTGGTTGTAAGACAGTAGGAGGGGGGGGTTAGAGAAGCCGCTGGCGGTATCACATCTGGCCGACGGTGTCTTGGGAGAATCCAAAGTCTTGGACACGGTGCCCACAGAACCTCGGGCCGCAGACGAATACAGCTGGACCCTCTGTGGAACGGTATCTGCCGGTCCACAACGGAGAGACGTGGTGCGACCTCACGTGTAGAGCGCCGCCTCACCTGGAGTCCTCTCCGGGGGGTAATTCCAACACTCGGCAGTGTTGGCCTTTATCCATGGAATAATCAAAGCACACAAAGCATAATCCAAGAGCCGTGGAAGGCTCGCCGTCGTCTGGGTAGAGTAATCCAATATACAGGTCCAGTCGCTCTTGACCCGGAGCTCCTCGGATGCAATCACCACTAGGGGTCGGACCAGCCTGGTTAAGCGTCCAGATAACGTCAGGAACGATGGGGGTGCTGATAACTGTAGAACTCTAACCGAACGATGCACCATACATAAATAGACTATTATTAGCTTAATAGAATACGTCCAACTCGACGGTATGGTGCCAAACTATGACCATTCAACTATTAATCTACACGATATCTCAATGCCTATTCTGGGCCAAGTAGGCCTTACTACACCGCACGTGCGTCGTGGGGAGGCTTTTGCGTCTGTCACTCTGTTGGAGGGTAAAGAACTGGACTAAAAGGAAAGTTCTACTTTACGAGCGCCATATATATATGCGCTATGAACAAATAGTACCATTCGTATTTCGCCCGGCATATTACTGCGCGGAACCGGGGGTTGCCTCGACATGTTAGGCGGCACAATTGAACTTGGACCTAGGGGTATGGCAACCTGGCGCCAGGTTCTCGTCCAATGGTAGAATGAAACTATTATGGGCTGTTTAGTAGAAACGGGGATATTCAATGCATATTGTACAAGGAATATACAGGGGATATCAAACGATATACAAATACAATTAAATATATATATATAAATAAATATACATATTCGGTTTAATCTGATCCTTCACAACAGCCGCCCCCTAATTAGTCCCACCTAATTAGCTAAGCAGAGACAGATTAACCGCACTGTCTTCCACTCAAGGTCCGCTGTAAGGGTCAGTCAACTCACAAAGTCATAGGGTCATGGTCATCATCGATAGTATCTGGGAGTCGGGGCAGTTCTATGAGCCTCGCCACGGGACGTGTGTAGGTGCGCCCTTGGACGAGTACTTCAGCTGCTCGGACCTTGCCATCGGCATCGGTGATCACTTTGCTTACGCGGCCAGCCGGCCACATAGCTCTGGGGAGTGACTGGTCAATAATCATGACGACTGTTCCTTCTGTCAAATTGTCTCTCTCTTTTACCCACTTCTGGCGGGTCTGTAGAGACGGTAGGTAGTGAAGTAGGAAGCTGCTCCAAAACTTGTCAGCTAGTACTTGGCTGTACCTCCACATTCTTCGGCCGTTCGCTTCTTCGGGCCTGTACATTGTCTGGGGTAGCGCGGGGTCCAGCCGCCCCATTAGGAGGGTGTTGGGGGTGACTGGGTCGACATCTGCTACATCACTGGAGACGTAACCGAGGGGCTTTGAGTTCAATACTCCCTCGATCTCCGTGATGACTGTCATTAGGACTTCCTCTGCCACAGTCTGGGCTCCGAGTACGGCATACAGGGCTGTCTTTATAGAACGTACTTCTCGTTCCCAGGTTCCACCGAAGTGGGGTGCGTTCGGGGGATTAAACTGGAAGTCAATCTGGGCTGGAGCGAGGTGGGTCTTAAGTTCTGGGCCCATAGCTTGGAAGCTCTCTCTCAGCTCTCTTTCTCCGCCTTTGAAGTTGGTCCCGTGATCAGACAACAATGTAGACGGTTGTCCTTTCCGTGATATGAATCTCCGGAAGGCCATAAGGAATGAGTCTGTGCTCATGGTCGGAAGGAGCTCGATATGTATCGCTCTGGTGGTCATGCATTTGAATACAATACCCCACCGCTTCTCGGTGCCTCTTCCTCTCTTTATATACAACGGGCCAAAACAGTCCATGCCTGTGGAGTGGAATGGCTTGTCGCCGATTCGGAGGCGACAGGGGGGTAGGTCAGCCATCCGTGGTATGCTGGGCTGCGCGCGCCACTTACGGCAGTCTAGACAGGTTCGCTGGAAGCGCCGTACTGCTTCTCTCCCTTGCAATATCCAATAACGACGTCTGATCTCCGCGAAGACTCTCTCTGCTCCTGCGTGGTGTACATCCTCGTCGTATTTCTTTATGATCAGCTCTGTGACCTTGTGTCGGCTGTTCAAGACGATCGGGTGCTTAATGTCATCTGGTAGATCGGGGGCTCTCCGCAGGCGACCACCCACTCTGATGAGATTATGTGCGTCACTCTCTGGTGCCAGGTGAATCAGTCTGCTGTCTGATGGGACGGGGTTTCCTCCCTGTAGACAGTCTAGCTCATCGGGGAACGAGTCTCTCTGGGCTCGTTGTAGTAGAAGAAGTTCTGCTTCTTCGTAGTCAGCTGCTGACATGTCAGTGGTGGACTGAATCTCTGGGTGGTGCCGGAGGAATGTTCTTTGTTGCGCACTCTCTAGGGTAATGCAATCATCTATGTTGGGGTCTGTGGAGGCGACAGTGCTCAGTCCACAGAACATAGGCTTCTTGTTCTCAGCCTCCTCGTTACTTGCTTCCCTTGGGGTGGGCGTAGGCCAATCTCCTTCCGGGAGCTGGAGGAATGCTGGTCCGTCACTGTAGATGTTGCGACGGGTTAGGTCATCCAGGGACATTCCACGGGTGATGACGTCAGCTGGGTTGTGTTTGGTATCCACATACCTCCAGCTTGCTTCTTCTGTTAATTATTGAATCTCGGTGACTCTGACTCCCACGAAGACTTTGTATCTGCATGAATCAGACTTAATCCATGTGAGTACTGTCGTGGAATCTGACCACAAGATTGTTCTATGCACCGGAATGGTGAGTTCACGTTGGATTAACGTGGCTAGATGCGCTCCTGCGAGGGCTGCGCAGAGCTCTAGACGTGGGATAGATTGTTGCTTACGTGGGGCTATTCTTGAGCGGGCCAGTATGAAAGCAGTGTGTATCTCTCCTCCCATCTCTTGGGCACGCAAATAGGCAACCGATCCGTAGGCTACTTCGGAGGTGTCGCTGAAGACGTGTAGCTCAATCTCGCATGTCTCTGGCCTCACTGTGGATGGGAAGTAGCTGCGGCGTATATTGACACCTGGGAGTGAGCGGAGTTCCGTCTCCCACTCTCTCCATGTTGAGGCAAGGTGTGCGGGTATTGGGTCGTCCCAGCCCTGGTCCTTGTCCCATAGTGCCCGTACAATCATCTTTGCCCTGGTGGTGTAAGGTAGAATACATCCCAACGGGTCATATTGTCTGGCGAGTGTTCTGTACACACTCCGTCTGGTGGTCGGTATCGCCGCCGACCTTCCTTGCTCTGGAGCCAAGGGTTTGTGTCTATAGTGGAGCGAGTCTGTTTTGAAGCGCCAGACTAATCCTAGTGTCATTTCTTGGGCTTCTCCTGGGATTGTCGCCATCCAGGTCTCGCTGCTGGCAGCCTTGTCTGCGGAGGAGAGGCTGCGTAATACGTGCGGGTCACTGCTGGCCCACTGCCTGAGATCAAAGCCTCCTTTGATTAGGGAGGCGCGTAACTTGATTAGGAGAGCCTCGGCCTCTTCTTGAGTCGAGACGCTTTGTAGACAGTTGTCCACGTAGAAACTGTTCTTCACACTGTGTTGGACCTCTTCATCTGCTGCTGGGTCCTCTGTGACGTGTTTCTGTAGTGCAAAGGTAGCACAGCACGGGCTGCATGTGGTTCCGAAGGGGAGTACTTCCCACTGGTAGATGGATGGGTTCTCATCTCTGATCTTCTCTCTCCATAGGAACCGTAGCAGAGGCTTGTCCTCCTCTACTAGTCTCACCTGCAAGAACATCCCTTTGATATCCCCGCTTATAGCCACCTTGTCCTGGCGGAAGCGCAGTAGCACGCCTAGTAGGGAGGGGCCGAGTGTGGGGCCGGGCAAGAGCTCTTTATTCAGATTTTGGGATCCGATCTGGTAGCTGCAGTTAAACACAATGCGATCCTTGCCATTGTGATGGACCTTGTGATGCGGCACGTACCATGATTCGGTCGTCTGATCGGCCTCTTTAATGTCAATCTTTGTTACGTGTCCCGCTGTGATTTGCTTCTCAATCTCAGCTCGGTACACACTCTGTTGAGCGGGGTCTTTGGCTAGGCGCCGCTCTGTGTTCAGTAGATAGCGCTCCGTGGTGTCTTTCTTTGCGTGAAAGGGGGGCATTCCCTCTCGCCTCAGGAGTGGAGTTGCGTATCTCATCACTCCGCCGACTGTGACTCTCTTTGTCCCCTGCTCGAGTAGGTTGATGGCGTAAATGTCTTCTTTAGAGCGAATGTCTTTCTTTTCGTTCTTAAAGGGCATTGTCTCTAGGGTCCATAGCCTCTCGACATGCTGCAGGAGAGTGGTGTCTTCTTCTGTCGTTCTGGAGTGGAAGCAGCTAGTGGCTGCTGTTCGGTTGAGAGATTTAGCGAGGGGGCCTTGCAATGTCCATCCTAGGCGGGTCTCGACTGCTGCAGGACAGCCTCGGGGGCCTGTATGGACCCGGTCTTGGCTGGTGAAAGCATTTGTGATCTTGTACCGTCGCTCTGGCTGCCCGTTGGCTGCGATAGTGAAGGAGACATTCTCGCCCTTTATCGTCTTTAAATCTCTTCTTATTGTCCGAATCGTCATTTCGTTCTTGCTCCCCCGCAGTCCCAGCTGAGTCACAGCGGAGGCGAGCAGAAGGGTCTTCTCTGACCCGTCATCAAGGACGGCGTAAGTGTCCATGACTTTATCCTGGTAGCTCAATGTCACACGGACTACCTTTAAGAGCACTTGAGCTCCGTTGCTGCTGGCGGGGTCAATGTACATGACACTTGCCTTGGTGCCGCTCCGTGGTGCAGGTATAGGCCGTCTTCCATTACTATCGTGTAGTATATCTAGATGGGCTCCATCGCACCGGCTGCACCTTTTCTTTAGGCGGCATTCGGCTGCCATGTGGGGCCGCGCACATCGATAACAGCGCCGGTTGGACTTTATCCATTGGCTCACTTCTTCTGCATTCATCTTTGTGAATGAGTCACATTGTGACAGCCAGTGTTCTTTCTCACAGTAGGGACACGCTATCTTCCACTTCTCCTTTCTCGAGGGGGTGCTGTGACTCTTACTGCTCGGTACTGACTCTGATTGGTGCATGACAGTCACCGATCTTCTTCCATCACTTATTCTCCTGGGTCCCTCTCTGGAGCTTGGCGTGCTCCGCCCGAAGGTGTCCAGTCGTAAGCTGCTGACCTCTCTCGCCAGGAAGTCGGCCAGATCAAGGAGGGATGGCTCGGGGCCGTCGGGATCTCGGTAGTCCCTCTGCCGCCGAAAGCGCTCCTGTCTTGCGGGTGGCAGCTTCTCCAAAATCCTCTCAACGTTAGAGTTGGCGTACAGCTCATGCATGCCCTTCTCCCGTTGAGCTCCCAGCATCCCCACCAGGGACTGCACTTTGATTGACAGGTCGTCTAGTGAGCGATTGTCTGTGGCTGGGGGTAGGCGGTCAATATGCCTTATCTCCTGGATTACGTAATCCCATATACGTCCATATCTCTGATCCAGCGCTGCAAGGGCCGCTGTGTATGGGGTCGAGGAGGTAGCATAGGCTAGCGCTATATTGTGCGCTCGCGGTACTTTCAGGTGCTTCAATAATATTGCATACTTGTGGCGTTCATCAGCGACATCCACCATCATTGTCTCTAAGCACATCCGGAGTTCCGTGTACTGTGCTCGACTCTCATAGGCGAAGTCTGGGAATGACGGCGTGGCGTTGTATGACGCCGTGGATGGCTGATACATCGGCGAGCGTTGGGGGAGAGACCTCCTGGGCGAGTCCCCTCTTGCGCCTCGCTGTGGGCTGGTACTGGCAGGGTACCATGGCCCGCTGGTCCAGGTACTGTTCCTCGGGGCTGGTCGTGCGTCGTGCTCACCCGTAAATAGAGTCGGGGGTCTGTAGCGCAGCGCCGCGGGGGTATAGCCTGGACTGTATGGGACCTCCTGGTCCGGTGGAGTACTGTGCTGTCGTCGGGCTTGGTTCTCCTCTTCTCCCTCTTCTTCTTCTATCAAATCTTCCAGATCCTGTAATCGTTTATTTAGCTTCTCCGCAGTGTAGGCCGCTCCTTCCTTGTAGCTGGGTCTCGCTTGGACCGGTATGGGAAGGGGATCTGCGGGGGGTCTAGACTCGGTCTGTTGGTCAAGTTCAGGGTCGCTTGCTCGTTGCGGTGACGCTGCTCTTGACTGTTGTCTCGACGAGTTCCTTGAGCCCCTGGCGGAGGGAGAGGGAGTTGTCCTTTTGATCAGCTGCTCTATTAGTTGCGCTTGTAGTCTGTCGCGCTCTGCGTCTCTTTGGGCACCGGCAGCGGCGCGCTGGGCGTCGGCGGCGGCGCGCTCTGTTTCTCTTTGGGCACCGGCAGCGGCGCGCTGGGCGTCGGCCCGGTCTCTTGCCATATTCTCTTCCATCTGGAAGCGTCTCATCTCCAGACTTGTGCGCTTTTCTTCGCTCCGTTGCTGTGCTTGGAGGTGTTCGCGCTCGCTGGTCGCCTGTGCTTGGAGACGTTCGCGCTCGCTAAGCGTCTGTGCTTGGAGCCGATCGCGTTCGGTAGAGGCTGTCAGGCTGACGAGGAACGCCTGTTGTAGTGTCCTCTCCGCTTCGCTGGGGGAAGGCGGTAGTGGAGGTGAGCCGCTCCTGCGTGAACCGCTCCTGGGGGTACTCGTTGGGGAGTCCTGGAGCTCTAGTTCCTCGGCGCTCTCCTCCTCTTCTTCCGTGCAGAGTTCTCTCTCTGTAGGGTTGTCTTCCTCCCGGGGCTTGTCGGGGACTACTTCTTGAGTAGTGGCGAGGGGTAAAGGCATGTCAATTCCCTCCTGGTCCCCACCGTGAGCTTGGTCAGTTACATTAGGACCTACTAGGGCCTCTGTGGTCGGGGAAACCTGGTCGTTAAGGTCAGACATAATTTTACTTTCTACTTTTACCACGTTTACCGTTTGTCGAAGGCTAGGTAGTTGACTGACAGTGTAAGCCTCTAAGTACTGAGGTGTCTGTCGTCTGCGCCGCGGGCGTTCTAGGTTAGGAGGATCGTTTCGTGGAGTGTTCATCATAGGCCATTTCGATATTAATAACACTATATTAATATTACACTAGTTACCCTCCGGCTCGAAGGACCAATTGTAACTGAGGGGTACAATTCCCTGACTGTATTGTTAGATATGATATTTAATACCACTACCTCATGTACTTTAACTTCTGGCCACCCAGTACAAGATATAAGTATGATGAACACTTTCCCACCTGATGAAACGAACCAACACAAATGTACCAAATCGAATATTTAATACAGCAAAAGGTGTATACAACATTCACTTAATTACATTTATGATTTGAAATATTGAATATGCACTTTTATGGTAAATGAGTATTCGTAGGTAAATCAACATTGAATGTCCAATCTCTGGTTGCGCAGGGAGTAAGTATACAACCTGGAATATTTAGGAAACGATAGCGATGGTACTTAAATGATTATAGCTGGATACACTAAGGGGGGGGGGGGGGGGGTCCCGCTGGTTGTAAGACAGTAGGAGGGGGGGGTTAGAGAAGCCGCTGGCCGTATCCCATCTGGCCGACGGTGTCTTGGGAGAATCCAAAGTCTTGGACACGGTGCCCACAGAACCTCGGGCCGCAGACGAATACAGCTGGACCCTCTGTGGAACGGTATCTGCCGGTCCACAACGGAGAGACGTGGTGCGACCTCACGTGTAGAGCGCCGCCTCACCTGGAGTCCTCTCCGGGGGGTAATTCCAACACTCGGCAGTGTTGGCCTTTATCCATGGAATAATCAAAGCACACAAAGCATAATCCAAGAGCCGTGGAAGGCTCGCCGTCGTCTGGGTAGAGTAATCCAATATACAGGTCCAGTCGCTCTTGACCCGGAGCTCCTCGGATGCAATCACCACTAGGGGTCGGACCAGCCTGGTTAAGCGTCCAGATAACGTCAGGAACGATGGGGGTGCTGATAACTGTAGAACTCTAACCGAACGATGCACCATACATAAATAGACTATTATTAGCTTAATAGAATACGTCCAACTCGACGGTATGGTGCCAAACTATGACCATTCAACTATTAATCTACACGATATCTCAATGCCTATTCTGGGCCAAGTAGGCCTTACTACACCGCACGTGCATCGTGGGGAGGCTTTTGCGTCTGTCACTCTGTTGGAGGGTAAAGAACTGGACTAAAAGGAAAGTTCTACTTTACGAGCGCCATATATATATGCGCTATGAACAAATAGTACCATTCGTATTTCGCCCGGCATATTACTGCGCGGAACCGGGGGTTGCCTCGACATGTTAGGCGGCACGATTGAACTTGGACCTAGGGGTATGGCAACCTGGCGCCAGGTTCTCGTCCAATGGTAGAATGAAACTATTATGGGCTGTTTAGTAGAAACGGGGATATTCAATGCATATTGTACAAGGAATATACAGGGGATATCAAACGATATACAAATACAATTAAATATATATATATAAATAAATATACATATTCGGTTTAATCTGATCCTTCACAACAGTAGCAAAACAAAAGCAAACTGTAAAACCCGAAAACAAACTCAGCAGTGCTGGAAAAATGTGGACACGAATAATGAACGGACTCACTGGGAAATACCGGAGTGACAAAGGTGAGTATGTGACCGAACACCACTTGAGACAAAACAATGACAAACAAAACAATGCAATGGCGTGTGAGAAACGGGCAGGTCTAAATAGTGCCCGTGATTACTAATGAATGCCAGCTGGTATAAGGCCAAGACTGGTGAACACAAAGTATTAGTAAAAGAAAACTCACATCAAAAATAAAGCATATGTAAAGGAATTATCTTAATGGAACATATGAAAAGGATTAACCTCACATATGTAAATGATACTGTTACAAAGGGTCAGATTAAACCGAATATATATATTTATTGCTTGATATCCCTTGTATAATATTTGTATATCGTTTGATATCCCCTGTATATTATTTGTATATATACACGGAATATCCCTTTAGTTCAAGTTTCTTCAAGTTTCAAGTTCAAGTTTCTTTAATAGTTGTCATACAGAAGTACAGAATACTTTCATACAAAATGCTTCTTACTGTTACGCTCCAGAGACTGTGCTAGACAAGATAGTATCAAATAACATAGTATAGCATGTAATTTAGAAGTGGAAAAGTAGAAAATGAGGTCACAGTGTTCAGTATAGACATATGTACAATGATCGATGCAGAATAGACGTAACTGAGTTACGATATAATATACAATACTATGCAGTGTACTAATGTACAGTACTATATAGTGCAAAGCAGAAATGGGATGAGGTACAATTTAGGTACAATTTACAGTAAGGTGTACGAGTTGTAGTGCAATCCTTCATCAATAAATATAAAGTGTGGGGAGTGGGTGCTACAGTGTGTTTGTTTAAAGTGAGTGTGTGCTATAAAGTGTGTGGGGTGGGTGCTACAGTGTGTTTGTTTAAAGTGAGTGTGTGCGTGTGGATGTGTGTGCTATGTGCGTTTGATGGTTGTTGTTGTGTAGTGTTCATTGTTCGTTTAGCAGCCTGATGGCCTGGGGATAGAAGCTTCTTCTGAGTCTTTCTGTGCTCGCCTTGAGACTCCGGTATCGCTTGCCTGACCGCAGCAGTTCAAAGAGGCAGTTGTTCGGGTGACTGGAGTCTTTAATGATTCTCTTAGCCCTGCCCCTGCAACGCTTGTTGTAAATGTTCTGGAGGGTGGGGAGCCCCCCTCCAATTGTGCGTTCGGCTGAACGTGTCACTCTTTGTAGTCTGCTTCGGTCTTGTGCAGTGCTATTCCCAAACCAGGAGGTGATGTTGCCAGTCAGGATGCTCTCTATTGTACATGAGTAGAAGTTCTTAAGGATCTTCTGACTGACTTGGAACTTCCTTAGGCACCTGAGGAAGTAGAGGCGTTGTCGTGCCTTCTTCACAACACTGTCAATGTGTGTGGTCCATGTCAAGTCCTCGGATATGTAGGCTCCGAGGTACTTAAAGCTGTTGACTCTCTCAACCGGTGCCCCGTCGATGCTGAGGGGGCTGTAGTCCTTGACCCCCGACCTCCTGAAGTCCACAATCATCTCCTTTGTTTTACTGACGTTCAGGGAGAGGCTGTTTTCCTGGCACCATCCCGCCAGGACCTTGACCTCTTCCAGGTAGGCCCTCTCGTCGTTGGCAGAGATCAGGCCCACCACCACTGTGTCGTCAGCAAATTTGATGATTGTATTGCTACTCCGCTGAGCCACACAGTCGTGTGTGTACAGGGAGTAGAGGAGGGGACTCAGAACACAGCCCTGGGGGGCCCCTATGTTGAGGGTGATGGATGAGGAGGTGCAGTTGCCTGCTCTCACCACCTGGGGTCTGCCCGTCAGGAAGTCCAGGACCCACTGGCAGAGGTCATAGTTCAAGCCCAGGTCCCTGAGCTTGGCTATGAGTATGGAGGGGACTATGGTATTGAATGCCGAGCTGTAGTCGATGAATAGCATTCTCACATAGTTCCCCTGCCTCTTGTCCAGGTGTGATGCTGCTGTGTGCAGCACATGGGCTATGGCGTCCTCCGTGGACCTGTTGGGGCGGTATGCAAATTACCTGCGTACAAACCAGAGTAATATGCTCCTATTGGACACCCCCCCCCCCCCCCCCAGGCTCCAGGCAGTCTCGTACTCAGACAGGTGCAGTGGGCGAGTTTGGGGCATGTTACAACATGCCTTTGGCAGTGTAGTGTTTTCAGGACCAGAGTGACCAGGTTGGCACTAGATTGTCACTTACGTATAAATACGGCGCAGGTGGAAACAGCAGTAGTTCATCAAGTAGTTCAGTTCAAACCTTAAGACCTTCACCACGAGTCAACGTGCAAGTGAAGTGAGCAACCTTGCGTCTAAATAGAGCACTTAGAACATGTGCGAATAGGATAGTGAAAGTGTCAGAGTTTAGTGAAGTAACGTCAAGTTCAACCTAGTTTAATGTGAAGTATAGTGCACAGGAGAATCTACACCGGCGATTGCAGAACCATTTCTGGTTGGATTATATTGCTTTGGTACCGTTACCGCTGGAGGAGAGTACCGTGGATTCCACTATCGTTTGGGATTTACCCCCGTGAGGATCGATCATCACTCGAGCCCGCCTCTAGGAAGAGGCTGGCTGGCTGGCTGTTGTCCATGCTGTCGAGCATACTTGGATTACAACTGCTGCTTTGTCTGCCGATCAAGGGAGTACATGTACCCAGTGTGCGATCCATAGCATTATCTTTGGGTGAGCCGCGTCGGGGGGGGGGGGGGGGGGGGGTGCGCGGCGCGCCTCTCAGCGAAAAAAACCTCAGAGCGTGTGTCACATATTTGTCATGTGTAGGTGGGTTTTCCAGCAAACTCACCACTCTCGCTGCCGTTGAATTCGTAAGGGCTGCTACCACATAGTAGTACTTGGTGGCATCCGCGGTAATATTCCTGAGAGCGAATTGGGCTTCGGCTTGCGCGAACCAAGCGTTGGCACTCTGCGCAGCTTGAGTGAAACTGCGTTCAAAGTTCTGCGATCTGCGTTCTGTTGTTCAGTTGACATGTTCGATATAATCTCCGAAATACGTCCAAGGGTCACAAATGTAGGAATGCAGTAATGATAGCGTAGACGGAGTCGTGTTCCGATGCAAAAACGCTAGTTTATTACGCACTCTACTGTCGCACAAACACCTCCATTCAACTTTCACTGTCTCTCTTTAACTACGTCATCCCCCGCTAAGGGTCATGGGAGATGTAGTAAACACCACAAAAGGCTAGAATGCCGTGAATTATGTCCCAGTAAGTAGCCACTACACGCAAATCATTAATCATACATCCAAAATAGCATACGTTTATTATTATACACGATGATGATACAGCTCCCAGGGGAGCTTTAGAGACCCCCAGGGGAGCTGATGTCTGATCTAGGGGAGCTATAGCGGTCCGGGCTCCCCTCGTGGATCGCACCCTGCATGTACCGACTCCCGTAGCTGGAGCTTCTTTATTCCTCGTTGACCCAGACTTTGTACCCGAACATTCCTCTACCCTGCCGGCCTTACACCCGGAGGGAACCCCCCAGTGTCTCCAGCTGGTACTAGTGTGCCTTATGTAATTGCTATGCCACAGGTGGCGTCAGTTTAGACCCATCTTACTATTCTCATTGACTTACGCTCTTGACCTACTTTACGTGTGTTCTTCGCCTTACAAGCGCGAGTATAATTCTCAATCTGTAACCTAACGTTGCTTGCTTGATAATAATAAATACCCTCTAAATAGAACTTTATGTGTCATTGCCGTATTCTTGTGTGGGTGTTCACCATATATATATTCATGTACTGTATGGCCAGTAATTAAAGTACATAACTAGTAGTGGTTTAATATACCATACTCTTTAATACAGTCAGGGAATTGTACCCCTCAGTTACAGATACCTTAAAGGAAACATATGAAAAGGATAAACCTTTCAGGAAACATATGTAAAGGATACCTTAAAGGAAACATATGAAAAGGCTAAACCTTTCAGGAAACATATGTAAAGATACACTTTTAAACACAAGCTAAAAGGGGAGACACAACATGAACAGAGGCAGTTTGCAAGCAACAAAACATTAAAGGTATTAATCATAACACTAATAGAATCCAGCAAACCTAGGAGGTCTAGTATCTGGAGTTGCTGCTGCGTTTGGCCACCATAGGGCGGCAGAAAACCACTGTTCATATTGTTCAGGCAGGGTCCCTGGCTGGGACCATGACAACATCTACATAATCCAAAACAGACCATCCTTCTAGGAAAATATATTTAGTTTCTGTATAAAAAGCCAACCTTCTGTCACAGTTTACTTGTTGTAGCAATGCTATTGCCGTACTGTATTGTAACCATTCTGCAATCTGTTAATAAAGTTTTCAATCAATCAATCAATCCGTTTTTTTGACAGACTAAAACGATAGGTTATGTATATAACCTAGTTATATGAGTATTGGCTGAGCGTTCCCGCTCAAGCCTATTGAGATACCCCTTATCTCCTGTACCTACTGTACTCCACCACGAAACAACTTATGCACCCACACCTGACCGGGTCCCGCCCCTATGTAGGCATAGCCTATAAGACCATGGTCCACCAAACACCCTTCCTCGCCAAAATCCCATTCCAGTAAAAGATCCCTCAAAAGGGAACTCAGGGCCGCTTAGAGCGGGACGCTCAGCCAATACTCATATAACTAGGTTATATACATAACCTATCATTATATTTCGTATGGCTTATCGCGTCCCGCTCAAGCCTATTGAGATATGGGTTAGAGCGGATGCGAGACCCGACAGATGTACCCCCTGAGGACCCGTAAGCCCACATCAATGGGTGCGGGGAGCCCTGTCACCCCATCCTTCCTAACGAAGGGGGGGCGCAGTCAACTCCACCTGAGTGCGAACAAGAGGGAACTAGAACCCCTTGAACACACAGCACAGGCGGAAGCACGTGTGACCTAACACACTGTGGCCCATACCAAAGGACGGGAAGCAGGAAAGGCCACAGACCCCAGAACCGCCTGGGAGACAGAACCCCTGGTCATGTCCATGAGGTAAAACCTTACAAAGGGGCCCGGGGAGGACCATGAAGCTGCAGCACAGATGTCCTCCACCGAGGCCCCACCCAGGAGAGCGGCAGAGGCAGCCACCCCACGAGTGGAGTGCGCCCTGATGCCCCCAGGGGGATCCTGCCCAGCCAATGTGTAGCAGAGGGCAATGCCATCACACAACCAATGGGACAGGCGCTGTTTCGACAGTGCCTTACCGGCACGAGAACCACCGTAACAGACAAAAAGCTGATCGGTAACCCTGAGGTCCTGAGTACGGCTGAGGTAAATCCCCAGAGCACGGACCGGACATGACAGGTGAAGGCCCGCATCTAACTCACTAGTGTGAGGAGGAGGACGAAACGCCTGAACCACAATATCCTGGGAGCGGAAGGAACTCCGGATATTCTTAAGCATGAAAGCAGGATTAGGTCGCAGAGTGGCACCGCAATCGGCCCGAAAAGACAGGCACTCTGGACGTACCGAGAGAGCACAGAGCTCACCCACGCGTTTAGCGGAAGTGACAGCCAGCAGGAACGCGGTCTTGAAAGACAGCCGTTCCAACGGCGCCTGCTCGAGCGGCTCAAACGGGGCCATGGACAACCGACCGAGGACTAATTGAAGATCTCAAGTCGGAGCCAAGGAGCGTTGCACCGGCTTAACGCGTCGAGCGCCAAGCAGGAAACGCTTCACAAGAGGGTGGCTGAACAAAACAGTCCCCTCAATTCCCTCATGATAGGAGGATATAGCCGCCGCATATACCCTCACCGTCGAAGCCGACAGTCTACCAAGAAGAGACTGGAGATAACTCAGAACAGCATCCAGGGGGCAGGAGACTGGGTCCCAGCCCCCCGCCTTACACCACTCTTGGAACGCACGCCATCTGCCCGCGTAAACCGCGACAGTGGAGGGAGCATGTGCACACCGGATGGTCTCAACCACCGAAGGGTCCATTCTCTCCAGCCTCACCCTCCCACCAGCCACACCAACAGCCGTTGGCCCAACATCGGAAACTGGAACAGTGACCCGTCGTGCTGTGAGAGGGCCGTCGCCGACCAAGGAATGACCCAAGGAGGAGCGACCAGAAGCTGGATCAAGACCGGGAACCACACTGACTTGCCCCGGTCCGGCGCGACCAGGATCACCGTCCTGCGCTCCCTCCGTATCCGCTCCAACAGCTGACTCAACAACTGTACAGGAGGAAAGGCGTACAGAAGACCGGGCGGCCATGGAAAGGTCGAGAAGGCATCCACCCCCAAAGGGGGATGATCCGCTCGACTGAGCGAGAACCACAAGGGGCACTTGTGAGAGCGTCGGCACGCAAACAGATCTACCGAGGCCTCCCGAACCGATCCCAGATCTGTCTGACTATGTCGGGGCGGAGTTCCCACTTGTCGTAATGAGGACCGCCCCGAGACATCATATCCGCCCCCATATTCTCTGTACCAGGAATGTGGAGCGCCCTCAGACTGCGCAGCCTGCGGGATGCCCATAGCCAAAGTTCGACCGCCGCCCAGAGCAGGCGGATGGAATGAGTCCCACCCTGCCTGTTGATATACGCCGCTGCCGTCATACTGTCTGTCCTGCACAAAACGTGTTCGCCTACCACCAGGTGGTCGAACCGTTTGAGGACCAGGAGGACCACCTTCAACTCCAACACATTGATATGCGGGGTAGCTGGGCCAGCATGACCCGTCCAGCTGCCTCCGACTGCGTGGGTCCGACACGTCCCTCCCCAACCCGTGAGAGAGGCGTCGGTGAAGACCGTGACGTGTGAGCTCCTGCTGCCTATGGGGACCCCAATGGTGAGGATACCCAGCCTCCTCCAGTGGGCGAGATCTCCCCATATCGACAAAGGAACCGTCAACCGTTTCCTTTTGTCCCTCACCGGATCCATTCTCATAGAGAGAAACCACCTCTGTATCCTCCTCATGAAGAGGAGGCCAAGAGGAACCACCGTGTGAGCAGATGCCATAATGCCTAGCAGACGCATCACTTGCAGCGCGGTGACGGAAACCCCTGAGCGCGTGACGGAGAACCACCCGACGCTGCTCCGAGAGGGTTGCAATCATGGGCCTTGACCTCAACGTCAAGCCCAAGTACTCCACCTGTTGACTGGGAAGAGGGGTACTCTTCTTCCAATTCACAGCAAAACCCAGGCTGGTGAGGCATTCCACCACCAGCCTGGTATGAGACCTGGCAACCTCCTCCGAACGACTGAGGAGTAGAATGTCGTCGAGATAGAATAGAACTCGTAACCCCCGACGACGTAAAGGCTCCAGCGCAGTCGCCACGCACTTGGTGAATGTGCGGGGAGCCAGAGAATAACCGAACGGCATCCTCTGGTACTCGTACGCTACGCCCTGAAACAGGAACCGTAGGAATTTCCTGTGAGGAGGGTAAATGGGGATGTGAAAATACGCATCCTTCAGGTCTATGGAGGTGAACCAGTCTCCCCTCCTGACAGCAAGCAGAAGGAGTTTGACGGTCAACATTCTGAACGGTCTCGCTACAATCAACCGATTGAACGCGGACAGATCCAGTATAGGTCTGACCCCCCCTGTTTTCTTGGGTATCAGAAAATAACGGGAATAGACGCCTGACATTGCGTCCTCTCTCGGAACCACAACGACGGCCTGCTTTGCCAACAGAGGTTGGATCTCGTCGGCCAGGGCTGTCACTCCTTCTGACCCTGACAATAGGGTCGGCACCAAACCTGAGAACGGAGGGTGGGGTTGTGCGAACTGCAAAACAAGCCCCTCCCTCAACGCTCCCTCTATCCACCCATCCAGACGGCATTCCTGTCGCCATATGTGAAAATAATCCCATAGCGCACCCGCCGTCAACTGACGCTGGGCCGCAAGGAACAGTAGATAGTTGGCCCGGTCCCTCCCGCTGTGCGACGCACCCAAGGGGGGACCCCGACAGAAAGGGCCGGTTTGATACGGGAGAAGCTGTCATCAAACTGGTTGACACACACCCCCCCCCCCCTGAACACCCCTCTAGCGCATGCTGAGGAGTTGTTCCGCAGCTAGACACGCAAGGCATGAGGACCCCATGGGCTCCTACACGCCGAAGCCCTGCAGTGATATTGCTACCACCCAAATCACGCTCGCCTCTCCTTTGCAGACCACTGCCGCTGTGACGGGAGTGGGAGGCATCAGCGCGATACCCCGCCTGGCGAAGGCGAAGCCGGGGTAACCCTTGCTGTGCATTCAACAGAAGAGGCCTCGAGTCCCCCTGCTGACCACTGTAGCTAGTGGCAGCTGTAAGACCAGGCTCATCCAACACACAACGTGTGGTGCAGGAACCATGCGATGGAACATTCTCACGGACAGACCCAGGCTCAGCCATCAACTGGGTGTCAGCCCCTGTCCCCATGAGAAGTGAAGAATGGGGCCGCATACGCTTCAAGGAAGGTTCGTGGCCCGCAGCCAAAGGAGAACGATCAGAGCCCCGCTTCCGTGGGTAACAGAGAGAGGATTGAACGGGGAGTGGGCTGCTCGCGGCAAAGTGACGACGGCTTGTTTTACCAAACTCGAATTCACTCAAAATGGCCGATCCCTCGGCCGCCAAGGCTGTCGGCCTTGTGGTACCCTGTTGACTCTCCACCCAGGGCACCACTGGCGGGGGAAACATGGCCGCCTGTCAAGGATCTCGCCACAGTCGTTGACGAGACCGTGCTCCCACCTCTGGCTGCACAGCGTGAGGCGGTGTAGGACCCAGATCAACAACCGCCTGCGCCTCCACAGAATGCCCAAAAAGACTATCTGTGGAAAAAGGAGTCGTGAGGAGAGAAAACCTATCCTCTTCCCCAAGAGGAGATTGCTCCAACCAAACATGCCTAACAACCAACGTTGATAGCATCCTAATCCTCCCCGCAGTTATAGCTTGCGACTGAGTCAAGATCTCCATAACACCACAAACATGAACCATGTTTACAATGTTGGCTGGACCCAAAGTCCTACTACCCGACGCCAATGTGGATAGGAAACTAGCCAGCTGAGCCATAACACTGGCCGCCGCCAAATACCATCCTGTAGCAGTATACAACTCATCCGTCCATACTGCCACCCTCCGAGCCGATTTGCTATCAAGCATCGGCCGGGCGGGACGTCATTCATCCCCGCCGGGGCACAGGAACAAAGCTACCTGGCTACTTAGCCACGGTACACCCGGCCTGCACCCTGTTGTTAGCCCGTTCACCTGTAAAAAAGGTAAATAGGACTCAGCGAAACCCCCCACATCAACCACCAACTGACCTTCATCAATGAAGCTGGTAAGAGGAGGGAAAAGCGGTATCCCGCGGCGGGGATTATTAGAACAACGACCCATTTCAGCGTCAACGTTAGCATTAGCAGAAGTAGCAGTAGTAGCATTAACGTTTGCAGCGTGCTCCAGGATTGCCAGGAAACCGTCCACTGCAGTGGAACGATCACCAAGCTGCCCCGGCCGTGGCGCCGAAACATACTCCACAGCATTACCAATACTGACATTGATGCCTAATGACACAGGCCTTACCTTTGTACAAGCCGACTTGATAGTCAAACCTTGAACGCTGCCCCTCGGTCTGCCGCCGTCAGCCGAGGAAACATCAGCACAGGCCCAATGTGTCGCTGAAACATGATCCGAAGATGCCAGGGAAAAGCAAACCTCCGGTAAGCTTTCAACATTACGAACCTTCTCTAATCTTTTCATACTACTAGTTACATACGGTGCACAGCATCCAATATGATGGAACGAAAAAAGAGGAAGGGTGTTTGGTGACCAGGACCATGGTCTTATAGGCTACGCCTCCATAGGGGCGGGACCCGGTCAGGTGTGGGTGCATAAGTTGTTTCGTGGTGGAGTACAGTAGGTACAGGAGATAAGGGGTATCTCAATAGGCTTGAGCGGGACGCGATAAGCCATACGAAATATAACTAAATACATTTTCTTCACATTATCATTTTAGTTAATTTATGTTCTCTGAAGTCTAGTTTTTACTTTTAACTCACATTTTCTCCACACCTAACTTTAGTTTATAGTTCAGTTTTAGTTAAAGGGGACATGTACTGCTATTCCTAGCACTATTTGGGCAACTTTACACAATTCCTGTGAGTGTATTGAAGACATCTGTAAGTTTTTTTTCCAAAAAATGCATTGTTTTATATTTCTAATCAAGTACTCAAAACCATAATTTTTCAGCTTCAAGATTTCAGGCTGTTATGGCCCCGCCCATAAGCACTTTGAGTGACAGTCAGTCCACACAGTCTGCGACTGGTAGACAGAGATAGAGAGAGAGAGAGAGAGAGAGAGAGAGAGAGAGAGAGAGAGAGAGAGAGAGAGAGAGAGAGAGAGAGAGAGAGAGAGAGAGAGAGAGAGAGAGAGAGAGAGAGAGAGAGAGAGAGAGAGAGAGAGAGAGAGAGAGAGAGAGAGAAAAGACAGGCCGTCTGCCTCTCGTGCTGCGCGGCAGCTTGTGGAGGGGGGGGGCCTCCCTTCCTCCCTCTCTTTTCCTTTTTTTCTTTCTATCACTCTCCCGTTCGGAGGTGTGTGTGGCATGGCAGGTCACCCCCCCCCCCCTCAAGTGCTCCTGAATGCTCTCTATCTCTCTCTCTCTCTCTCCCTCCAGAGTGCACGCAGAGTATGAGGAAATGGTTTCCACTCGCTGTGTACAGTCAGTCTATGTAGATTGTGGGCGGGCATTAGCTACAACCACAGAGCCAATCACATCACTGTCTGCTACCCAGAGCCTGAGTAACATCATTCAGGCCTTCAAATCAGGATGGCCTAATTTACTGGAGAAAGAAATGATCTGAGCTGAATCAGAGCAATCCGCCAATATGGTATTTAGACACTAAAACACATTGATACGAACTCCTATTACTATAATACAATGCTAGAGACTGAAAAATGACATTTATAGTACATGTCCCCTTTAACAGTTTAGTTTAGTTAACAACCTTAGTGTAGAGTATGTGTGTATGTGTGTTTGTGTGTATTTGCACGTGTAAGTACTGTACGTGTATGCGTCTTCGTATATATCTGTATACTGTATGTGTGTGTGTGTGTGTGTGTGTGTGTGTGTGTGTGTGTGTGTGTGTGTGTGTGTGTGTGTGTGTGTGTGTGTGTGTGTGTTTGTGTGTGTGTGTGTGTGTGTGCCGCCATGCATGCATAGTTTGAGCGCTAAGATATAACCTTTGAAAGGCCCTCAAGTTTTTCATGGTCTACTGACCATAACTGTACATTTACTTATGAACTAATATAATACTACCCTCCTTTCATACACCACTTGCCATGGGAAATGGCCGCCTACAGCAGTGTATGCGTTTGTATGTGTGTGACCTATGCAGTTCAATATGCAATTTAGTCACCCCAGAAAGTACCTAGAGAGTTTGCAGAGTGGTTGTAAATTTAATGGCGTTTTAAATATGGCAAGGGCAGGGCCGCCTGGGAGAAATGCGAGGCCCTGTGCGAGATTTAAACGCGAGCCCCCCCCCCCCCCCCCCCCCCCCCAAAAGGTATAAAAAAAAAAATATATATATATATATATATATTTTTTTTACAGTCAACATATTCTTAAATAATAGCGCTGCCCGAGGCGGGGCATGATACAGTCAACATATAGCAAGAGAGAGAGCGAGAGAGAGCTCCCGTTCTACAGTCAATATACAGTGTACAGAGAGAGAGAGAGAGAGAGAGAGACACATTGGAAAGAAATTGAAATGCTATTTGGCCCTAAACAGAGAATACACAGTGGCAGAATACCTGAGCACTGTGACTGAAGATCCTTGACTAGGTACAGACTCAGCGAGCACAGCCTAGCCATCGAGAAAGGCCGCCATAGGCAGACTGTGTGTGTTAGAAAGAGAGAGAGAGAGAGCATGTGTGTTTGTCGTGTGTGTGTGTGTTAGAGAGACAGCATGTATGAGAGATCCAAAAGGACAAAGATCAACACTTAAATCCAAAGAGAGAGAGAGAGAGACACATTGGAAAGAAATTGAAATGCTATTTGGCCCTAAACAGAGAGTACACAGTGGCAGAATACCTGAGCACTGTGACTGAAGATCCTTGACTAGGTACAGACTCAGCGAGCACAGCCTAGCCATCGAGAAAGGCCGCCATAGGCAGACTGTGTGTGTTAGAAAGAGAGAGAGAGAGAGCATGTGTGTTTGTCGTGTGTGTGTGTTAGAGAGAGAGCATGTATGAGAGATCCAAAAGGACAAAGATCAACACTTAAATCCAAAGAGAGAGAGAGAGAGACACATTGGAAATAAATTGAAATGCTATTTGGCCCTAAACAGAGAGTACACAGTGGCAGAATACCTGAGCACTGTGACTGAAGATCCTTGACTATGTACAGACTCAGCGAGCACAGCCTAGCCATCGAGAAAGGCCGCCATAGGCAGACTGTGCGTGTTAGAAAGAGAGAGAGAGAGAGAGAGAGAGAGAGAGAGAGAGAGAGAGAGAGAGAGAGCATGTGTGTTTGTCATGTGTGTGTGTGTTAGAGAGAGAGCATGTATGAGAGATCCAAAAGGACAAAGATCAACACTTAAATCCAAAGAGAGAGAGAGAGAGAGAGAGACACATTGGAAAGAAATTGAAATGCTATTTGGCCCTAAACAGAGAGTACACCGTGGCAGAATACCTGAGCACTGTGACTGAAGATCCTTGACTATGTACAGACTCAGCGAGCACAGCCTAGCCATCGAGAAAGGCCGCCATAGGCAGACTGTGTGTGTTAGAAAGAGAGAGAGAGAGAGAGAGAGAGCATGTGTGTTTGTCATGTGTGTGTGTGTGTTAGAGAGAGAGCATGTATGAGAGATCCAAAAGGACAAAGATCAACACTTAAATCCAAAGAGAAGAGGGTCTATACCAGAGAAACCAAAGCAGCAAGGAGCCAATGGCCGACATCAGCTAAATAGGCTAGCCAGGTACTGTGACACCAGGCCACACACAGCTTTGGCCAACGGCCCAACGCTACCCAAGCTACACAAACGACCAAGACATTCACACACAGCACATGTCGTATCTCCAAATGTTGTGAAGTAGCATATGTTTTGCCTGGAAAAAAACATCGTTATTAACAAAACATTCGGGAGGGGAAGGAAGGAAGAGTGGGGTAATGTCATGACATTTTCATTAATCTTACCTGCACCAAGGAACGCAGGGCGAAAGGCCGCAACACAGGTCTCCACGTTGACGAAAGGCCTCTCGCTGGCGGGACAAAAATAAGCCAGAACCCCCTGCTATTCTCACGGCTAATGTCAATGGTCGTAGCACAAGCTAACAGCTAACTCTAGCCTAGGCTAACTGATAGCATCAAACTAACGTTACGTGCGCAGCCGGCAGCTAACGTGACTCGTAGCTAAACAGCTAACTGGCTAACACGGCTATCGCTAACCATTAGCTAACGCAGAAGCAAGCTATGCTGTTACCACTGAAACTACAACATGAGAAAAGCAATACAGGCGCTGACACCAGGCCACACACCGTTAGCTACTAACTCCATACTACAACAGCTAGTCGACCAGCTCCAGAGAGAGAGAGAGAGAGAGAGAGAGAGATCCACGGCGGGAATATAATAGGTTGCATGAACTCACCATAACGCAGTATCAATTGTAAAGTTGGAAGGAGACTTTCTTGGCCCACGGTGTAATTTCTTCTGATCCATGCTGCTTTTGAAAAGACATCCACTCGCTCCTCTGAATAGCGCTGAATTAGATCATCCCTGTACCTCGTGTGTCCGAGAAGAGCCCGGAAACACTATCCTAAAATCTGTAGAGCAGCAAAGCAGCAGAAACCGGAACACTGCAATCTGCAGAGCCGCAGAGGCAGGAACAAGTCAGACACATTCTACAAACGTGTCTAATGTGAAATATATAAGCATATAAGCAAAACTAGATTTTAGGTCTGTGATGAAAAAGGGCCTCGCGGGAAGGGGGGCCTCGCAAACAAAATAAATAAAAAAAAATGTGCGAGGCCCCCCTTCCCGCGAGGCCCTGTGCGACCGCACTGCTCGCACACCCCCTGAGGCGGCCCTGGGCAAGGGGACAAGTGTCTCCCATCATATCATCCCTCCTGCCTTCCCTCGTCCCGACCAGTCACAACACAACCACAGTTGTGTTGAGTTCACCCTGGTCCCAGTGACTATATCTGCGTTAAAGAGGAACACCGCTCAAATGAAGACGGTTCAATCAATATTTGTGAATGTGAACTACTCTCTCTCCCAAAGCCAGAAACCTGAGTAGTAAGAATCAAACTTGTGATGTCATCAGGTATAAAGTCTGGAGCTGCTCCATTGACAATGCACGGGAGACTGATTTTGTGGACCTACATTACGTTTGTTTTCTTTTTTAATATCCAAATTAGCTTAATTCTGTTGTAGTGTTCTCAGATCTAAAACAGAAAATGTACCTATGAACATTCCCAAGGGTGCTCTCATTGTCATAAAAAAATGTATTCCCAATCATTTAGTAGGGGGAATATAAAAAAATCTTCACCAATGTGTTTGTAAAGGTGTCTAATAACACATATACAAATATTTAAATTCAACTCCCATAGGAAAACCTTTGACAGCTGCTGAAAGTTGGAGTACCCGGAACCTTATCTGTGATAAATGAAAAAAGAAAAATTGCCTTAACTCAATCAGCGCCAGGCCCGAGTATAGGGTTAACATGGGGAATCATCCTGAGAATGCCAAAGTGCAATATCGGCCGCATCCACCCAGGTGGCAGTATCGAGCACCCTTTGAAACATTATATCTTGGCCTGTGCATCGATCAAAAGTCTCAGCTCAGATTTGTATTTGTCGGGCAAGGGGAGCGGTTGTCCCGATCGGATTGAGAAGCGTGAAATGCTCCCGGTGCATGATGTGTGGCGGATTATGTTGGCAACACGATCGACACCAATACTGGGACTCGCTATCAAATAATTGGAATATTCTATTTGGGGTACATCCTAGTGAAGGTAAGGCCTATATGGTATCAATCCTGCTGTGATCCAACCATGACTTCACTTCGATCACAAGATATGTGTGTAACGTTACTCCACAACGTGTGCCGTTGGTGACGATCAAAGCATCAAAAAACGACCCCCCCCCCACCCTTTCATGCATTCATCATGAAACATAATACCGATAATATAGATGTGATTTCGAAATAGTATTGTGTACAGGCGAGAAACGGCAAAGTTTTTAGTGAATTGCACGTATTGCTGCATAGCGTAGTTTTCTGGGATTAGACAGGATTGCTCTAAAACTATACTCATATTCACCACGGTATATAACGGGAATGTATGGATGACATTTTTTCTTAACAAATATTGAACGATAGATAGTCGATGTCAAATGGGCCATAGTATTGTATCCATAGCTATAATATAGAATATAGTTATAGCCCTGAAAACACTGCCACGTATTCCTATATTTTAGACCGTCGGCGTGGTAAGTACAAACGATGCTCAACTGCGTGGCGTCCATTGAGTTAAGCACCTTGTGAGGTGATGATTCTGAATCGATTGCAAACATTTATTTTGTACTGAAACCACTTATTGGTGAAAAAAACGGCCACGCCCACTTTGACATGTAAATTAAAAAGTAGCTTTATTTGTTTATTTCAATATCTTGAATATTAAGTTAGAAAACAATACTGATCCGCAATGTCAAATGCTTCATGAGTCAAGGTCTGAGTCTTCTCCAGACTCCACACCATCAGGAATACAATTATTGCATGTACAGTAATGCCTTTAGAATTTCTGCATGCTGAGATACACTTGACACCATTTTTCTTGCAGCTGCACCACCAGTTGCTGCAATCTCCATTACAATTACAGCTTGTGAACCGGAGTAGCTCCTCAGGAGCCATGGGGTCTAATGTTGGAACTGGCTCATAACCATGAACAATCCATCCATCCATAATAACTGGGGTCCAAAGACATGCTCTGCAGCAGTATCCAGTCCCGGGTTTGGAGATAGGCACGGAGTGAATGCTGTGCAGCTGCACTTGTCTGTTGGAGGTAGAGTCTCCGATTTGATCAGCCCGGCCGCCACCTTCTGTGAGAAGATGTTGTATCATATTTCACCCAAAGTAGTACCTGGCGTGTGTTAAATGTGCTAGAAAATTGCAATCCCAGCCCTGGTCACTGCTTCCTTAGTAGTATGTATGTCGAGGAAGATGTCCATGTGTTCATCAATATCCCCTGAAAAAAACCTTTCAAATAGCATAGTTTTCCCATGGCCTCTATTGCAGAAACCGTATCACAACCAGTGAAGGGGTGACAAAAAAGCAGGTAGTGCCTCTGTCTTTCAGAGAGAGGCACTTGGACCCTCATGACATGGTAAGAGCCCTTCGAAGAGTGGATGATTGGTGCTTGAGCTATGGTGCACCAGCATTACCAGCTGAACTTTGCCCTTGTTGTGAAATATATCATATCCGGGCGAAGCTGTAGATCAAAGCAGGACTTCTTAGTACACCGGATGTGGTCATGGTCTTTTGGTGATATTTTTAGCCATCACAGACCACAATGCTCTTCTGAGTGTGAGTGCCAAGACACTACATGTAGCTCAGGTAACTGTCAGCAATCTCCTGCCAAGTCTGACCTTGTTCCCACTTCACCATGTAGCGAAGACATCCGCCATCAACTACCGGCTGGACCAGGGCTGGTTAGTGAGGTCAAGTGGATCGGTCAACTCCTTCAGACTGGTCTTGGAAAAACCTGCCTTGTTCGCCTTGTTCATTTTCAATTTGTTGTTACTGATCAAGGACAAGGGGAAGGGAGTCAGCTCATACTCTAAGCTTGTCTCGATTGTCATATTGTTAATCTTGTGATGACAGGGCCTGTACCTTGAACCTGACCTCCATGGTCGATGTTACTGACGGTCCATCCAACTTCAGCATCTTGCTTCAGCATCTCGCTTCAGCATCTCGTTTCAGCTTCTCGCTGCATCCGTGTTTTGGCAATGTCTTTGTGGAGTGGACCATGTTTCTTGACACCTTCCTCCATGCGCTTGTTGACATCAGAGAAGTGGCTGAGAGTCTGCACCCAGCACTTGTGACCAGCTAGCTAACACGTAAGATCATTTGATGATAGTACACACCCTATATATTATTTATAATTATATATGCATATTATCATGACATTTTCCAGTTACACAATATTTTCTTTAGATAATACTTACAAATCAGATGTAAAATATTCTTGTAGTATCTTGCTGACTGGTGAATATTGTTATTTGATATGTGTGGAGTCTATTGTCTATGTCCATGATCCACACAGGAAAGGATTGCAAATGGCTTGAGCATGTCTGACACCTACCACTCACTTGCTGCAAATGCCAACCAACTACAACAGTTACTAGTAAACAATGAGTAGTTATCATGGCAAGTACGTGAATAAACTAATAACGCTACTTTTAAATTTACATGCACCCAGCCATATTTATTTTCACATAAATAAGGTTTGGCGAAGAGTGGGAAAGCTGGGTGTGGCCGTTTTCCCACCAATGAGTGCTTTTAGTGCAAAGTAAATGTTTGCAATCAATTCAGAATCATGAAAAAACCCTAGTTTGACACCTCACAATGTGCTTAACGTCTTAACGTCTTAAGCCTTTAAACCTCTAAGCAAATGAATAAAGGGGAGATGATTAAACATAATATTTTGTAGATACAGTACCCACCCCGCCACCCGGGTCATAACCTCTTCACCAAGACACTTAGGTCCCGCCATAGACTCAGTTTCTTCCCCTCAGCAGCTCGCCTGGTAAACGAGTCAGGTGTCCCCCATGCTCCACCTCCCCCCTCTATGGCAAGATGCTAGAGCTGGACTTTTGGACTTGAACTTTGTGCTGCACTGTATACATGTCCCCAACCACTGCACTTTATTGTCTTATCGTTGTCTCACTGTTCTGTCCTGTTTTGCACTTTATAAATATTTATTTATTATTATAAACTCATGCACTGTAATGTCGAATCACATTCCATTTGTATATACAACATGGTGAATAAAGTAATCTGAATCTGAATCTGAATTTGAATACCAGGCCTATAAATTACCTTAATATAGCCAACTTGCACATCTATGGATCGGGCCAAATCTCCTCTTTCAAATGGCATAGTTCAATTTGGATTTAGTATCTCCAGGCGTGCACTGAAGAACCGTGAATGAAATCTACTGTATGTACAGTTCCATTCTTATAATGGATATGCCTGTGTAATAAGCACGAGACTGCCAAAAACAAGATCTCACACAGTTTTAAGGAGGAATTTTAAATCTTTTAATCACCAATCATTTTTAGACGATCTTGTTTTTTTTAATACTTATTGTAACACTGAAATTGATGTTCAGTTAGCCCTGGACTCCTTTGTAAATACATTTAATTTATTAGTTGACAAACATGCTCCTTTTAAAAAAGTCTGCATTAAAGATAGAGTAATACCCTGGTTTTCTCAGGAATTGTCAACAGACAGTCGACAGAAATGCTGCATGGTTAATACCTTAGAGGTATTAACTCTAAGGTATTAGCCATCAGATTACAAAAGCATATGATGTTTTTAGTTCATCCGAACCAAACTGGCTTCATAAGAGGCCGCTTGATCACTGATAACATAAGACGATTACTGCACGTACTAGATGCTGACAAGGACGACACCACGCCTAAGGCGATGCTGTCCCTGGATGCAATGAAAGCTTTTGACAGGTTGGAATGGTCGTATCTATGGGCAGTATTAGAAAGGATGGGGTTAGGTAAAGGTTTCATTGATATGATTAAAGTATTATACAAAGACCCATCGGCCATGATTACAACAGGTATAATCACCTCCGGAATCTTTCCGGTATCACGCTCATCTAGACAGGGTTGCCCTCTTAGTCCCGGACTATTCGATCTATCATTAGAGCCTTTAGCACAATATATAAGACAATCCCAATCCATAGAACCAATCGTAATCAAGGGCACACAACATAAAATTAGTTTATATGCGGACGACGTAATACTGTTCATGCAAAACCCCAACACCACATTGCCTCATCTGCTCAAGTTGATTGCGGACTTTGGAGATTTATCGGGATTTAAGATAAATTGGCCGAAGTCGGCTTTCCTTCCACTTAACGCCCCTGCAAAAAGAAATATAACCCTCCCAGAAGAGATACCTATGGTAAAACACTTTAGATGTTTGGGAGTGGAAATATTCCCCACCATAAGACAAACGGTGAAGCACAATTACATAAAAATCCAAAACAAAATCAAAGACGACCTTGACAGGTGGTCAAAACTTAAAAACTCAGTACAGGCACGGATATCAATAGTTAAGATGGACGTACTACCTAGAATCAACTTCTTCAGCTCAATGCTACCGTTACCCCCTCCAGAGGGTTACTGGAAAAAATTACACTCCTCCACATACAAATTTATTTGGAATAACAAACCACCACGTATAAAAAGATCCACCGCACAGAGAAACAAAGCAGATGGTGGTATGGCATTTCCAGATTTTTTCCACTATTTTAAGGCGTACACTTTAAGACCATTGACAACATGGTTTGATCCCCAAGCATTAGTATCCTGGAGAAATTTAGAAGAAAATATAGTAGCTCCACATAGACTGAAGGACATAGCATACACTAAATTATCAATTAAGCAATGCGAGCGGAAATTTGGCCCCATAATTACTCATGCGATCCGGATATGGCGTGAAACACAAAAAAAATATTCTAACCCACATAAATGGCATAATCATACTCCCTTATTCAATAACAATGCACTCTTGATTGGAAAACGACCTATGAGATTCCCTATATGGGAAAAGCAAGGCATACACTCATTAGGTGATGTTTTCAACAAACAGGGTTTTTGTAGTTATGAAGAAATACGCAAAAAATTTAATCTCACCGAGTCCACATATTACAATACCACGTTATTGTTATGTTTGAAGGCTCACAGTGTTCCATTAAAGAAACCAATTGAACACCACAGATACCACAAATTCTTCTATGAAAGAGAGACATCGAGAGGTTTTGTTTCAGATTTTTATCATCAATTACTAACGTCCTCGTATGAATCCCTCCACCTAGACTCAGTCTGGAGGAGGGATATACCAGACCTGGAAAAAGATTTTGATTGGCAAGAAGCCTGGGAAAATGTTCGATTTACATCAAGGAACCCGGACCATCAACAAATCAATCTTAACTATATTCACAGGACATACTTGACTCCTATAAGACTGAACAGATTGGGTCTTAAACAAGACTCCAAATGCTCCTTATGCACAAATGGGGACGAGGGAACATTTATGCACATGTACTGGGACTGCCCACCAGTTAAGATATTCTGGAAAGAGGTGACCCAGCAATTATCAAATCTCTTAACTCTGAATATACCTGTACACCCCTCTGTATTACTGCTGGATGATGTTTTTGAGTGTGCAGTACATCCACAGCTAAAGAGATTGGTTTTATCGGGTATCACAGTGGCTAAAAAGCTGATAGCATCACGATGGTTCCAACTGGAAAAAATTTGCCGAAAGGTCTGGATTATTACATATCTCGATGTGATTTATCAAGAAATATCTACAGCAAGAATTTTGGGTCTCAATTAATCCAAAATGACAATGTGGTTAGAAGTGGTGGAGAGAATAAAAGCTAGCATATAATGGTAGTGTCTGGTTAGGAGCGAGGGATAATGGATGGATTATCCAATGGGGGTCCGGGAGGGGGGGGTACGAGCTAGAGCATATGTGTGTAGGGTATTAGATAGCAGGTATTAGGGGGTATATCCTGTATAAGACATTTAACTAAATGGTGATTTCATTGGATGTGCACTGTTAATAATGCTTGTATATCTTATCGTGTGTTGTCATGTTTGTTTATATGTTTGTTTAAAAAAAATTATAAAAAAATTAAATACAAAAAGAAATGCTGCATGGTCTCGGGCCAGGCATTCTGGAGACCCTCAACATTGGCTTTCTTTTAGGCAAATTAGGAACAAATGTACTGTCTGAAGTAGTAAGAAAATCTAAAACTGATTACTATCTGGAGTTGGTTTCAAACTCATACTCTAATCCGGCAACATTTTGGAGTGCGGTGAATGTGAACAAAATAAAATCATCTAATTCTTTACCCTCTCATATTAAAGTTGAAAACTGTGTGATCTCTGAGCAGAGTGCAATTTGTGTCGCCTTTAATAGGCATTTTGCAGAGGCTGGTAATTTATTTAATAGGAACTATAATGGACCTTGTCCTGTTGATTCTGATTGTTTGTACCCTGTGGGCGTCACTTCCCATTTCTCCTTTCAACCTTTTACACAGTCAGCTGTATTTGATGCTTTGCAATCAATCGATGCAAAGTGTTCTACAAGTGAGGATAACTTTAATTTTTTTTATTAAGTTGGCTGCACCAGTTATCGCTGAACAGATGACTTATATTTGTTATCTCTCTATCTCATCAGGTAGATTTCCTCTAGTTTGGAAATCTGCACGGGTGATTCCTTTACATAAGGGAGGTGATAGGGATAACTTAGATAATTATCATCCTATCTCCAGGCTACCTTGCCTAGCTAAAGTCTTGGAAACACTAGTAAGCAAACAACTTAAATTTTACCTTTCAATTAACTCCATACTTAGTTCTCAACAATCTGGTTTTAGAACCAAACATACTACAACATCAGCCATCACTTTGGTTACAAATGACATTATTTCAGCATTAGATAAGAAGAAACATTGTGCTGCCCTCTGTGGTGATTTATCAAAAGCATTTGATACAGTTGATCTTACTTCTAAAGAAACTATCTAACATTGGGTTGGATGATAATGCCTGTGTCTGGTTTCAGGATTATCTATCTTCTATGCGGCAGTGTGTGAAGTTAGGTCAAGCACAATCTGAATGATTGGCCATGACTAAAGGTGTGCCACAAGATTTTTCAGGTCTGGTACATTTTTGCATGGTGTTATTCACAGTCAAAGATAAAAATAAAATGTAATTGATATTCTCATTTGGTTCATTACAAGCTTTAGTAACAGACACAGTATTTCTGACACTGGGAATATATTCCCTGAGATCCATAGATGTTCCTAGAATCAGATACCAAGAACATGCAAATGGTCCATTTAAAAAAAAAATCTGTAAATGTTTATTCTACGTTCTTATCGAATGAATGAGATTACATTTATTTTTATTTTTTTATTACTTTTGAGTTAATTTTCATAAAACGATAATTTGCTGTGTAATTAATTAATCTAATTAACACGGTAAACTGACAGCCCTATTATAAAAATATAGATAGATATGGTAGAATGTATAGATATGGTAAATTATAGATACTGTAGATACTTTTATGGATAGTCTTATATTAGCATAAAACCTGCAATATTCTAACATTACCAAACTGATGTGAGAAAAAAGCTTCTGGTTTTCAGATAATGAGCTTTCACACCAGAGGGTGGCACAGTGGCACAGTGGTTAGCACTGCTGCCTCACAGCACGAAGGTCCTGGGAGTGTGCATGTTATATTATCGTACTTGGCCATCGCGTCCCGCTCTTAAGCCTATCGAGATATACCTCATCTCATGTACCTATTGTACTCCATCAACGAAAAAAACAAGTACACCTACACCTGCCGGGTCCCGCCCCTATGGAGGCGTAGCCTATAAGACAGTAGGCATGGTCACCAAACACTCTTCCTCTATTTTCGTTTCCATCATAACGGTCGGAGTGCACCTTATGTAAACTAGTTGTTATGAAAAGATTATGAGAAATTGCGTAATGTTGAAAGTTACCGGAGGTTTGCTTACCCCTGGAATCTTCGGGGCATGTTTCAGCGACACGTCGGGCCTATGTTGATGTTTCCTTGTCTGATGGCAGCAGACCAAGGATCAGCGTGCAAGGTTTCGCTATCGGGCCAGCTTGTACACAGGTAGGCCCTGTGTCATCAGAGGCATTGATGTTAGTGTTAGTAATGCTGGTGCCGACACACAACATGTTACACAACCATGTTGTGTGTCGGCGCCAGGGACGGGATGGTTTGGTGAACGGTTCACTGCAGTGGACGGGTTCCAAACGATCCTGGAAGCATGCTGCTAAACAGCTAATGCTAACGCTACATGCTAATGCTAATGCTATATGCTAACACTACTGCTACACTGTTCTAATGTCTCCGCCGTGGGATTTTGCTGCTTTTCCCTCCTCTTGCCCGGTTCATCAATGAAGGTCAGTCGGTAGCTAATGTGGGGGTTTTGCTGAGTCCTATTTTACCCTTTTTACGGGTAAATGGGTTGTCATCAGGGTGTGCCATGACTAGGTAGGCCTAGCCAGGTAGCGTTAAACATGTGCCCCGGCGGGGCTTTGAACAGGGTTTTCCACCCGGAAGCCGATGCTTGAGGCTCGGCGGGTGGCAGTAGATCTATACTACTGCAGGACGGGACTTAGCGGCGGCCCGTGTTGTGGCTCAGCTGACTGTTTTCTGTCCATAGTAGCATTGAACGCTATGCTATAGTAGTGTAGTGGGCTACTGTTTTGTTCTGTCTCTCCGCTACGAGAATGTCTGTCTATGCTACAGCTTTCTCTCCTCTCAACCATTCCTGCTGACGGTCAATCTGTGTCTATTGGGGGAGTAGTGCGGGGGGGGCTTTGTTTACCTTTTGGGTAAATGGGCTAAGCTAGGGCTGGTGTGCTGTTGTGAATATTATGAATGAATGCGGGACTGGTTCTCTCTGGTCCGCCTCCCCTTAACGTTGTGTACATGGGCTTGCTCATTCTACAGTATTTGTGGTGTTAGTTCTTTTATTCATTTAACCCCTTCATGGTGCACACCACAGTGGAGGTTGCTGTTTGCAACCACCAATGGTGCTCCGTGTTAACGTCAGTCCTTTGCTTTTGACATATTGAAACAGTGCCCCGCCCGGCCGACGCCATGAGGTGGGTCGGCCTGGCGAGTGGCTGGTGGGCTGCTAAAGCCTGTACCGCCATGGTATGGAATTGGCAGCGATTAGTAACTGTGTTCAAATTGCTGTTTTTTCTATCAAAAAAATTGTGTCTGGTGGCGGGGCCTTGAGGGCCAGCCGACGTCGACACATCGGAGGTTGTTGACGTTATTAGCTTTGACCTAGCCGCAAGCTATAACCGCTCAGGGTTCCCCTCTCCGCATGGGATTTTGGTCTTCTGCTGGAGCGCGGGCGGTATTGTCCTAGGCCCCACACCGCCTCACACCGCGCAGCCAGAAGAAGAGAGAACACGGCCTCGTCAGCGGCGATGACGAGGCCCTCGACAGGCGGACATGTTTCCCCCGCCAGAGGTATCCTGGGCGTTGAATCGACAGGTGTCCACAAGGCCGACAGCCTTGGCGGCCGAGGGATCGGCCATGTTGGATGGGCTCGGCTTGAACAACAAGCCGTCGCCGTCCTGCCGCGAGCAGCCCGCTCTCACTCACTCCCTCCCCCAACACCAGCGGAAAAAGGGGGCTCTGATTGTTTCCTTTGGCTGCAGGCCGCATGCCTTCGTTGAAGCGCGGGTGGCCCCACTTTTCGCTTCTCATGGGGACAGGGGCTGACACCCAGTTGATGGCTGAGCCTGGGTCTGTCCGTGAGAATGTTGTGCTGTCAAGCGGCTCCCACACCATAAGCTGTGTTGGTTGAGCCTGGTGTTACGTCTGTCAACTATAAGTGTTGTCAGCAGGGGGGCTCGAAACCTTTTGAGGCACACAGTGCGGGCTTCCCCGGCCTCGCCTTCGCCAGGCCAGGTATCATGTTGGTACCTCCCACTCCCGCGAGATCGGCAGTGGTCTGAAATGAAGAGGTGCGCGTGATTTAGGTGGTAGTAATATCACTGCAGTGCTACGGTGTGTAGGAACCCATGGGGTCCTCACGCCTTGCATGTCCGGCTGCAGAACAACTCCTGAGCATGTTCTGGAGGGGTGTTCAGTGGGGGGGCTTTTGTCACCTAGATTGATGTCAGCTTCCCCTGTATCAAACCGGCCCTTTCTGTCGGGGTCCCCCCTTGGGTGTGATTGCCTCGTGGGTAGTGTCAGGTTCCGACCTGACTCCACGGAACGCTCTGCTCGCAAGGGTCCAGGGTTGGCTACGCACAGCGGGTGGGACCGGGCCAACTATCTACAGTTCCTGGCGGACCTGCGCCACATGGCGGCGGGTGCGTTGGGAGTGTCATCACATATGACTACGGCAGTACCATATGTCGAGGTGGATGGAGAGAACGCTGAGGCGGGGACTTGTCTTTACACAACCCCACCCGTTTTGGGGTTTGGTACAGACCCTATTGTCAGGGTCACCAGCAGTGACAGCTCTGGTCAACGAGATCCAATCTCTGTGGACGAAGCAAGCCATCGTTGTGGCGTTCTCCTCCCGGTGTTCTCTAGTGCCTGAGAAATCGGGAGGGGGGGGGTGTCAGACCCATGCTGGACCTGTCCCATGGGAAGGTTCAGCATTTTTTGGATCGTCTCCTACCTGTTGAACACTGTCAGGTGGGGGTCTGGTTCTCATCCATAGACCTGTAGGATGCGTTTTCGCATCTCCGATCTTCCATCCTAGGGCTTACCTACGCTTCCTTTGCAGGGTTAGTACCAGAGGCTGCCGTTCGGTTTTCTCTGGCTCCCCGCATCTTCACCAAGTGCGTTGAGGCCGCACTGGGGCCTCTGCGTCGTCAGGGGTTACGAAGTGTGTTCTGCCCTGACGACGTTCTGGTCCTTCAGGGTCAAGGTGGATCGTCGGGTCTCGTACCAGGCAGGTCCCTACCAGCCTGGGGTTTGCTGTAGACTGGAAGTAGAGTACTCCTCTTCCCAGTCAACGGTTGGAGTGCTATGGGCATCCCTCTCAGAGCGTGTTGTCGACACGCTCGGGAGGTTCCGTCCTAGGACGGTTACGGCGCTGTCTCACGTCACGTTTTTCACCGACGCGTCAGGCCAACGCAGTAGGGGGCAGCTGGCAAACCATGCTGCCCGGTCTGCGCTACGTTCAATGTGTTGGTATTGAAAGCGGTCCTTCTGGTCCTCAAACGGTGTTGATCAGGACGGACAATACGACGTCAGTGTCGTATATCGACAGACAGGGAGGAGTACGATCCCCCCGTCTGCACCAGGCGGCGGACGGCTGGCTATGGGCGTCCTCCATCTGCGCGGCCTGAGGGCTCCCCACATCCCCGGCAGGGTGAATGTGGGTACAGGTGTACTGTCGCGGGTCCTCATCCTGACGGGTGGGGATTACGTCCGGACATAGCCAGGCAGGTCTGGGACCGATGCCGTGCTGCCTGGGATTCTTCCCCAGACATCTGTTAGGTCAGTTGTTGGGACGGGTACGTTGAGGGGCGCAGGTTCTTGATCCTGATGGTGATACCATCCGGAATGCGCATGCTCCCTCCACTGTCGCGCTTTACGCCGGCAGATGGCGTATGTTCCAAGTGTGGTGTAAGGCGGGGGGCCGGGACCCAGTCTCCTGCCCCCTGGATGCTGTCCTTAGTTACCTCCAGTCTCTCCTTGATAGACTGTCGGCTTCGACGGTGAGGGTATATGCAGCAGCTATATCCTCCTATCATGAGGGATTTGAGGGGGATGTCTTGTTCAGCCACCCTCTTGTGAAGCGTTTCCTGCTTGGCGCTCGACGCGTTAAGCCGGTGCTACGCTCTTTGGCTCCGAGTTGGGATCTTCAATTGGTCCTCGGTCGGTTGTCCTTGGCCCCGTTTGAGCCTCTTGAGCAAGCGCCGTTGGAACAGCTGTCATTCAAGACTGCGTTCTTGCTGGCCGTCACATCCGCTGAACGCGTGGGTGTGCTTTGTGCTCTCTCGGTACGACCAGAGTGCCTGTCTTTCGTTCCGATTGCGGTGTCACTCTGCGGCCTAATCCTGCCTTCATGCCTAAAAATATCCGGAGTTCTTCCACTCCAGGGATATTGTGGTTCAGGCGTTAGTGAGTTAGATGCGGGCTTTCACCTGTCATGTCCGGACCGTGCTTTCGGAATTTACCTCAGCCGTACTCAGGACCTCAGGGTCACCGATCAGCTTTTTGTCTGTCACGGTGCCGGTAAGGCACTGTCGAAACAGCGCCTGTCCCATTGGTTGTGCGAGGGCATTGCCCTCTGCTACACGTTGGCTGGGCAGGATCCCCCTGGGGGCGTCAGGCCGCACTCCACTCGTGGGGTGGCTGCCTCTGCCGCTCTCCTGGGTGGGGCCTCGGTGGAGGACATCTGTGCTGCAGCTTCATGGTCCTCCCCGGGCCCCTTTGTTAGGTTTTACCTCATGGACATGACCGGGGGTTCTGTCTCCCAGGCGGTTCTGGGGTCTGTGGCCTTTCCTGCTTCTCGTCCTTGGTAGGGTAGCAGGAGTGTGTGGGTATGGGCCACAGTGTGTTAGGTCACACGTGGTTCCGCCTGTGCTGTGTGTTCAAGGGGTTCTAGTTCCCTCTTGCTCGCACTCAGGTGGAGTTGACTGCGCCCCCCCTTCATTAGGAAGGATGGGGTGACGGGGCTCCCCAAACCCCTTGATATGGGCTTACGGGTCCTCAGGGGGTGCATCTGTCAGGCCTCGCGTCCGCTCTAACCCATATCTCGATAGGCTTAAGAGCGGGACGCGATGGCCAAGTACGATAATATAACGTAAGGTTATGTATATAACCTAGTTATATGAGTACTGGCTAAGCGTCCCGCTCTTAAGCGGCCCTGAGTTCCCTTTTGAGGGATCTTTTACTGGAAACGGGATTTTTGGCGAGGAAGAGTGTTTGGTGACCATGCCTACTGTCTTATAGGCTATGCCTCCATAGGGGCGGGACCCGGCAGGTGTAGGTGTACTTGTTTTTTTCGTTGATGGAGTACAATAGGTACATGCGATGAGGTATATCTCGATAGGCTTAAGAGCGGGACGCTTAGCCAGTACTCATATAACTAGGTTATATACATAACCTTACGTTCTCCCTGTGTTTGCATGGGTTTCCTCTGGGTACTCCGGTTTCCTCCCACACCATAAAGACATGCATGTTAGGCAGGGACTACAGATTGAAACTAGCTCATTAGCTAACTCTGGCACATTTACATTGATGTGGAAACTGAAGATGTTAATTAATTTGCACTGTCCCTGGGTAACATTTTTATAAATAAACTTAAACTTAAAACCAGAGGTGCTGTGCTCATTCATGAAGCGATATAAGAACAGATTTCATTCTTAACTAGCATTTCCTCTTATTTTGTTCTTACCTGGGATTGAGCAATGTTTTCTTATTGTTGCTTTTCTTTCAGGCAAGACCAAATTCCAAGAGTGGTCGAGAGCACTCTTACCGGTAGCACTTTATAATAACACCCTGTTATAATACATTTATAAGGTATTTGTAGATAATGAACTAATCATGAACACACCATTTATATACATTCATAAATGATTATTAAATCATTTATAACTATATTTGTATACCATTTACAGATTAGTTCTACATTATTTATAACTCATTATCAACATTGTTTGTACTTGATTTGTTCATCATTAAATAATGTTGTTTAATGTGTAGTAACACATTTGTAGATGCTTTGAAAAATAGATATGAAAAAACGACTGTATCTCCATTTATTTTTCATGTTCAACAAATGATTTGTTAAGACATTCATAAAACATCTATAAATCATTTGCAGATGCTATCGTGGGGGACAATCTAAAGTGAAGCCTATTCATCATTAACAAGTGTCTAATACAGTTAATTATTTGTTTACTTTTTCATCACATGTTACAAAGGTTGTAGGCAGCTTTCGGATACACCCTTCTTTGTGACATCAAACAGTGACAGAATTAGGACTAAAGATAAATGCAATTTTATTAACATATAAAATACATGTGCATGACATATAGTGTAACATCGGGGGGCACTAGGACCCAGGAGTACCCTGGCCAGGTAGAGTATCTAGAGAGGAAGTCTCACGCAAGCGAGACTTGACGTCACTGTTGCCGTCTGTTTGAATGGAAGCACAAGTTATCCGTGCTGCGTCTATACTTTCGCTTTTAATAAGGTATGAGCAGGTTAAACACCTTTTTTTGTTGGTAAATCTATTCCATCATTTCCGACCTACAAACAACTCTTATGTTGTGTAGACGTTCATGTAGATGTGGTGGCCGCTAACGTTACATTTGTTCCTAATGTGTGCTCAGTGATGATGACACGACACAAATAATTATTACTCTTGTGTGTCGTGTCGAACAAATGTAACGTTAGCGGCCACCACATCTACACAAACGTCTACACAACATAAGAGTTGTTTGTAGGTCGGAAATGATGGAATAGATTTACCAACAAAAAAAGGTGTTTAACCTGCTCATACCTTATTAAAAGCGAAAGTATAGACGCAGCACGGATAACTTGTGCTTCCATTCAAACAGACGGCAACAGTGCAACACGCGTGACGTCAAGTCTCGCTCACGTGAGACTTCCTCTCTAGATACTCTACCTGGCCAGGGTACTCCTGGGTCCTAGTGCCCCCCGATGTTACCCTATATGTCATGCACATGTATTTTATATGTTAATAAAATTGCATTTATCTTTAGTCCTAATTCTGTCACTGTTTGATGTCACAAAGAAGGGTGTATCCAAAAGCTGCCTACAACATTTGTAACATGTGATGAAAAAGTAAACAAATAATTAACTGTATTAGACACTTGTTAATGATGAATAGGCTTCACTTTAGATTGGCCCCCACGATAGCATCTGCAAATGATTTATAAATGTTTTATGAATGTCTTAACAAATCATTTGTTGAACATGAAAAATAAATGGAGATACACTATAGTCGTTTTTTCATATCCATTTTTCAAAGCATCTACAAATGTGTTACTACACATTAAACAACATTATTTAATGATGAACAAATCAAGTACAAACAATGTTGATAATGAGTTATAAATAATGTAGAACTAATCTGTAAATGTTATACAAATATAGTTATAAATGATTTAATAATCATTTATGAATGTATATAAATGGTTTGTTCATGATTAGTTAATTATCCACTAATGCGTTATAAATACTTTGTAAATAGTATACAAATATAGTTATAAATGATTTAATAATCATTTATGAATGTATATAAATGGTTTGTTCATCTACAAATACCTTATAAATGTATTATAACAGGCTGTTATTATAAAGTGCTACCCTCTTACCCAGATAAGAAACTCTTACCCAGATGTGAAACATTAAAAAAAGCCTACCATTCCTTATAATAATAATACATCAGATTTATATAGCGCTTTTCCTAATGCTCAAAGACACTTTACAAAACAAACAATACAATACAATACAGTTTTAGTAGATACAATAAAAAAATATATATAAAAAGGTGAGAGTTAGAAGTGGTGGAGAGAATAAAAGCTAGCATATGAAGTGTAGTGCCTGGTTAGAAACGAAAGAAAATGGATGGATTATCCAAGTGGGGGTCCGGGGGGGGGGTGAGCGAGCAAGAGCATATGTATGTAGGGTATAGAAAGTATTAGGTATGTATCTTGTAAACTACATTTATAATGATTCAAATGGTGATTTCATTGGATGTTTACTGTTAATGCTTGTGAGTCTAATTTGTTGTTATGTTTATGTTTATGTTTATGTTTAAAAAATAATAAGAAAAAAAAAGAAAAAAAAGTGAGAGAGGAAGGATCGAGTTCATGGGTTGAAAGCAAACCATTGGTCAATTGCCCCCAAATACCCCCAAATACACTTTATAAACCCAAAACGTTTCAATAAAAATAATAATAATAATAATTATTATTATTATTACAACTTATTGCGTGCGTTCTTCTTCTGAAATGGATTATATATTGCTGTTAGAACAGTTAGATGCTGGCTGCCCAGGCGTACGCATAGAATGCATATTTACAACATCTCTCCTCTTCTCTCTTCTCGTTTCTGCTCGTACAAGTTCTGAGCGCATTCAGGGTTTTAGTCACAGGGACCTTTCATAGAGAGATGACAGGTGACAGATCCAGTATTTCCCAACCTACTGCGCGATTGGTTCTTGAGAAGCGTCGTCAAGTTGTTCAGTATTGACAAAGCCTACTTTGCTGGAACGATTTATTTCGCACTATACAGTACGTGGTATACGTATAAGTACAAGTATAAGTCTTTATTTGTCATCAGATTAACACACACACACATGCAATGAGGGACCCACAGGAACACACACACACATGCACTGAGTGCGAGTCGCAAGATGTGTGTGTGTCATTTTGAGATCAGTCGCAAATTGCTTCCTGTTGAATGGATCAGACAGCGATCAGATGCCGAAACTCAGCTGTTTTACACACGCCTCATCCGCCTTATAAGGAGATGGAGGGCGTGTCTGTATGCAAATGATTTTTAGCGCAAACTCGCATTTGAATTTAAGAATGAGTGGGATTCATCATGCAACCGACCTGGGTAAGAACCGATTTCGACATTAAGAACGGCTTGATGGATGTGGCGGTGGCTTTTCTTATTGTTCTCTTAACAGACAGGTAAGCAAGAATATAAGAAAAATAATAAGATAGTATTGTTGAATGAGGCCCAATGATCTAGCTCAGTGCAGCTCAGTGCAGCTCGGTTATCATCATCTATGCCTATGTTAATTTTTATACTAATTGCTGCGGTCCATGTGTCATCATCAAGTTAGAGTAAGCAGTGGCCTGCTGGTAGCTCCAGATTCAGCCTAGTTCTGGACAGCTCCTGTACAGTACTGGGCAGGGGGGACTCCAACCAATAGCCAATTAGATTGAAATCAATAGCAACTTTGGGTGTGGGTCTCCATGGACTAAAGGAAATTAGCAAGTTCTGTAAAGTCTAAAACTCATTATACACATTATTACACACAATACACTATGTATCCAGACAGCGTCAATTATCCACATGCACCACACCCAGTTGTAAAACACACAATGACATTCAAAAGCTCATTTAGGGGCTTTGCAGTTAAGCTCTGCATTTTGCAGTTAAACAATACCACACCATATCACACAATACCACACCATGCCACAGCATACCACATCATGCCACACAATGCCACACCATACCAAGTCATGCCACACCATGCCACACAATTCCACACCATGGCACACCATACCACACCATGCCACACCATGCCACACAACACCACACCATGCCACACAATACCACACCATACAGCACAATACCACACCATGCCACACCATGCCACACCATACCACGCCATAGCACGCCACACCACATCACACCATACCACACAAGACCATACCATGCCACACCATACCACACAATACCAGATCATGCCATACCACACCCCACCATACCACACCATGCCACACCACACCATGCCATACCACACAATGCCACACCACACGACACAATACCACACCATATGACACAATGCCACACCACACAATACCATGCCATACAATGCCACACAATACCACACCACACCACACCATGCCACACCACACCACACAATACCACACAACACCACACCACATCATACCACTGGATCAAACACCATTCTATTCAAAGGAGGGGGAACCTTTCCCTTCCCATATTGACTAGAGCTGCATTGAATGAACTGTAACAGCCTAGTTATTAAAATCAATAGCAATAACTACAATTCCTCATTTTCAGATTGGCTCTTGACTCAATCAATGGATATCAAATTACCCTGCCTCTAGAGCACGTAATCCCCTTTTCAAAGAGCAGAGGTAAGGTCTGAGCACAGATCAATGTGGAACATACATAGTGCTTCTCATAATGCAGGAGTTCATAGAGAAATTACACAACAAACACAGCACCACTCAACAGTAACAATAAGATTACACCCAGGACAGATCTGGACTATTAATGACCAAGTGAATGGAAATTGTATGGCAGGGTCAGAGAAAGCTATTCAGGTTAACACTGTTCCACTTAACACACTTACACTTAACTTAATTATACTGTGAGCTTCCTGTTTTGTAAAAGGACATGTCTCATGATTTTTGATGGCTAAAACACTTACCATTGGATTGGACTGGAGCCTGGTGAGAGGAGGCAGCACAGTGCTCAATACACAATACAAGTGCTAAAAAATTCTCAATACTAAAGCGGTCAGTTATTAATAATAATTTTTTTTTAAAGATACTTGTGCCCTAATAATAAGGGTAAGCACTCAATGAAGAAACCCGATCCCATTGCCAAAATAAAATGCAATGTATTACATGACCCATAATGCCAAAAAAAGGGCCTGGGTTTAAATAGGACCTGGGTTAAAAAGACAACTGAAGAGAATCCCCATAAATAGGAAATAAAGGGGAAATGTAAGGGGAAGAAAAGAGAAAAAGATGGAAAATGAATGATGTGTTTGCCAATTGTAAATGTACAACTTACTTTTCCTGTAATAAAGAAATTTATAAAAAAAAAAAAAAACGTTTTTATACCGCGAGCCCATTTTATTTAGGATTTTTTTTGGGGACCCCACACTTAATGTATCACGTAATTTCAAACGTGGAATTAAGGAATATCAAAATAAAAGCAGACGTTGTTGAACTTGATCATGCATATTTATTAGACAGCATTATGTTATCAATACACATTTATAAAACGAGGCATTTAGCCAGAATATGTTGCCAACAAAAATAAAAAATAAAAATAGTGTTTTACATGCCAATGCAGGTACCCCAATTTGGGTCGCGACTCGTAGTTTGAGAACCACTGATCTAAGTCAAAACTCTGAATCAAAAAGTAGTTGTTGCCAGTTTGCATTATGTTTTTGAAGGGATCAACAGAAAGCTCAAAGAGTCTCTCTCGACAAAGATCAGTGGGGTGAAAACACAAGCTGCTGCTGAAATACAGTATAAAATTATCCTTTTCTCTCCCAAGTCTCCTTTCAAATCCTCCAGTCGACAAACGCTCTGTGCTGCCACCACTGGTCAGCCAATAAGATCAGCACCTTGACCTGGTTAACAGTGATAGTAATGTGTTTTATCAGCGACCAGTGGTGGCAGAACCAAACGTCCGTCGAGAAGCAGAAGAAGGCGTCATTATGGATTTGAAAGGGTCATTTTATTCTGTATTTCAGCAGCGGCTTGTGTTTTCACCCCACTGGTCTTTTTTGAGACTATTTGAGCTTTCTGTTGATCCCTTAGAAAACATAATGTGAACTTACAATAATTAGTTAGGACGAGTTTTGACTTAACCCTCAGAATCTGTAGTGGTTCGTTATAGAGCTTTGTATTATATAATGCATACAAAAGTTTGTCAATAGAGCTATTCAGACACCAACCAATGCCATTACATTATTTAAATATGGATGTTTTTAGGCCATTACTATCTACAGGTTACTGTTCTGTAATAGTAGGCAGTTTATACTAATTGCATTATAGGTGCCCGACAGGGCACCCAGGGTCAGAATGCAACTATATGGGTAAGAAAATCCAGCTCATAGCCATGTGCTGATGTGGGAAAGCATACTGCAGCAGAAGTGTGTCTCATCGTGGCTCTGATATGCAGGTTAACAGTATCATTCCTTCTTTTCACAGACTAGTCACCACCGTGACAGCAATGATGTCACCACACAGAGGTGGAGCACCATGCTGCAGCTGAGCCGAGGTAGTGTGGATAAACACACGCACACACACACGCACGCACTCACTCACGCACACACACACGCGCACACACACACACACACGCGCACGCACACACACACACACACACACACACACACATACATAAAGACATACATAGACACATACACATACATAAACACATACACACACACAAACACATACACACACACACAAACATAAACACAGACACACACACATACATAAACACATACACACACATATTTCAAAGCTGTGATGAGGTGACCAGCAGAGTTTATATTAAATTATGCATGCATAAGGATGCCCAGATTGCTGCAGGGAGTTGTGCCAAACATATAGGGAGGGCATCTGAGTCAAACTCTGCAGCATACATCACTATATCACTACATCACTACAGAACTACAGAACTACAGAACTACAAAACTACATCACTACAGAACTACAGAACTACATCACTACAGAACTACATCACTACATCACTACAGAACTACAGAACTACAGAACTACAGAACTGCATCACTACAGAACTACATAACTACATAACTACATCACTACAGAACTACATAACTACATAACTACAGAACTACAGGACTACATCACTACAGAACTACATCACTACAGAACTACATCACTACATCACTACATCACTAGAGAATTATCTCACTACATCACTACAGAACTACATCACTACAGAATTATCTCACTACATCACTACATCACTATATCACTATATCATTACATCAACACATGACTACATCACTATAGAACTATATCATTACAGAACTACAGCACTATATCACTACATCACTATATAACTATATCATTAGAGAACTACATCACTATATCACTACATCACTACATCACTACAGAACTATATCACTACATCACTACAGAACTATATCACTACATCACTACATCACTACATCACTACAGAACTATATCACTACATCACTACATCACTACATCACTATATAACTATATCATTAGAGAACTACATCACTACATCACTACATCACTACATCACTACAGAACGATATCGCTACATCACTACATCACTACATCACTACAGAACTACATCACTACAGAACTACATCAACACATCACTACATCAACACATGACTACATCACTATAGAACTATATCATTACAGAACTACAGCACTATATCACTATATCACTACATCAATATATAACTATATCATTAGATAACTACATCACTACATCACTACATCACTACATCACTACATCACTACAGAACTATATTACTACAGAACTACAGAACTACAGAACTATATCACTACATCACTATATCACTACATCACTGCATCACTACATCACTACATCACTACATCACTACAGAACTACAGAACTATATCACTACATCACTATATTACTACATCACTACATCACTACAGAACTATATCACTACATCACAATATCACTACATCACTACATCACTACATCACTACAGAACTATATTACTACAGAACTATATCACTACATCACTATATCACTACATCACTACATCACTACATCACTACAGAACTATATTACTACATCACTACATCACTACATCACTACATCACTAAATAACTATATTACTACATCACTACATCACTACATCACTACAGAACTATATCACTACATCACTATATCACTATATCACTACATCACTACATCACTACATCACTACAGAACTATATTACTACATAACTACATCACTACAGAACTATATCACTACATCACTATATCACTACATCACTACATCACTACATCACTACATCACTACATCACTATATCACTACATAACTATATCATTACAGAACTACAGCACTACATCACTACATAACTACATCACTATATAACTATATGATTACAGAACTACAGCACTATATCACTACATCACTATATAACTACATCATTGCATCACTACAGAACTACAGAACTACATCACTGCATCACTACAGCACTAAAGCACTACATCACTACATCACTACATCACTACAGAACTATATCATTGCATCACTACAGAACTATATCATTACAGAACTACAGCACTACATCACTATCTCACTACATCACTACATCACTACATAACTACATCACTATATAACTATATCATTACAGAACTACAGCACTATATCACTACATCACTATATAACTACATCATTGCATCACTACATCACTACATCACTACATCCCTACATCACTACATCACTACATCATTACATCACTATATAACTACATCATTGCATCACTACATAACTACATCACTACATCACTACATCACTACATCATTGCATCACTACAGATCTGCATCACTACATCACTACATCACTGTATAACTACATCATTGCATCACTACAGAACTACATCACTACATCACTACATCACTATATAACTACATCATTGCATCACTACATAACTACATCACTACATCACTACAGCACTAAAGCACTACATCCCTACATCACTACAGCACTATATCACTACAGCACTATATCACTACATCACTACATCACTATATAACTACATCATTGCATCACTACATAACTACATCACTAAATCACTACATCCCTACATCACTACATCACTACATCACTACAGAACTATATCACTACATCACTACATCACTACATCACTACATCACTACATAACTATATCACTACATCACTATATCAACACATCACTACATAACTGCATCACTACATAACTATATCATTACAGAACTACAGTACTATATCACTACATCACTACAGCACTAAAGCACTACATCACTACATCACTACATCACTACATCACTACATCACTACATCACAACATCACTACATCACTACATAACTACATCACTACATCACTACAGCACTAACACACTACATCACTACATCACTACATCACTACAGCACTAACACACTACATCACTACATCACTACATCACTAATAATAATAATAGATTCTATTTGTAATGTGCTTTACAGTTGCGCAATCTCAAAGCGCTACAGTTAAAAGAACTTAAAAACTAGCGAGAATAAAGGAAAGAAATAATATAAAAATAGGAAAGACTAAAACATAGAATAACATAGAGAAACATGGAATAAATAAAACTGATAAAAGAAATTGGTAAAAGAACATAAAATGTGTGGAGCTAAACATTTGATAAAAAGTCAACAGAAGGCTCTACTAAAAAGGTGAGTTTTGAGGCCTTTCTTAAAAGCATCCACAGTCTGTGGTGCTCTCAGGTAGTCACGCACACACACGCACACACACACACACACACACACACACACACACACACACACACACACACACACACACACACACACACACACACACACACACACACACACACACACACACACACACACACACACACACACACACACACACACACACACACACACACACACACACACACACACACACACACACACACACACACACACACACACACACACACACACACACACACACACATACAGGCTTTTAAATCACTCTTGAAAACCTACCTGTTCTCCTTGGCCTTCCCCCCTACTTAACCACCACTAGACCCCTGGCCCTTCTATCCTCTTTGTTTTACTGTGTCCTACCAGTTTTTATTACTTTCATTGCTTTATTATGTTTTTAATCCTATATCTAGCACCATATTGTTTTGTTTTTGTTGCTTTCATTGCTTTGCTATGTTTTTTTTTCTTCTTTTAATCTTATACCTTGCCTCACACTATTTTGTTTTTATCAACTTGCTTGTGAAGCACTTTGGTGTCAGCTGCCGCTGCCTGGAAATGTGCTATACAAATAAAACTGACTTGACTTGACACACACACATACATAAAGACATACATAGACACATACACACACATACATAAACACATACACACACACAAACATAAACACACACACACACACACATACATAAACACATACACACACATATTTCAAAGCTGTGATGAGGTGAACAGCAGAGTTTATATTAAATTATGCATGCATAAGGATGCCCAGATTGCTGCAGGGAGTTGTGCCAAACATATAGGGAGGGCATCTGAGTCAAACTCTGCAGCCTACATCACTATATCACTGCATCACTACATCACTACAGAACTACAGAACTACAGAACTACAGAACTACAGAACTACATCACTACATCACTACAGAACTACATCACTACAGCACTACATCACTACATTATTACATCACTATATCACTACATCACTACAGAACTACAGAACTACATCACTACAGAACTACATCACTACAGAACTACATCACTACAGAACTGCATCACTACATAACTACATCACTACATAACTACAGAACTACAGAAGTACATCCCTACAGAACTACATCACTACAGAATTATCTCACTACATCACTACATCACTATATCATTACATCACTACAGCACTATATCACTACATCACTAAAGAAATATATGACAACATCACTACAAAACGATATCACTACATCACTACAGAACTGCATCACTACATCAACACATCACTACATCACTACATCATTACATCACTACATCACTACATCACTACATCACTACATTATTACATCACTACAGCATTACATCACTACATCACTATATCACTACATCACTACATCACTACATCACTACATCACTACATCACTACATCACCACAGCATTACATCACTACATCACTATCACTACATCACTACATCACTACATCACTATATAAATACATCACTATATCACTACATCACTACATCACTACATCACTACAGCATTACATCACTACATCACTATATCACTACATCACTACATCACTACATCACTACATCACTACATCACTACATCACTACATCACTACATCATTACATCACTACATCACTATATCACTACATCACTACATCACTATATCACTACATCACTACATCACTACATCACTACATCACTACATCACTACAGCATTACATCACTACATCACTACATCGCAACAGCACTACATCACTACATCACTACAGCATTACATCACTACATCACTACATCACTATATCACTACATCACTACATCACTACATCAATACATCACTACATCACTACATCACTACATCACTACAGCATTACATCACTACATCACTATATCACTACATCACTACATCACTACCAGGGGAGGAAACTAACTTTTTGGCTTACCAGCCAACTGGCGAGTATCTTTTTACCAGACAAACAGATTTTTTACCAGCCAAAAAAAATCGCTAATTGTGATAATTACTTCTTTGTATGTCTTCGTCTAAATTGATTTTCAATCATAGTAAAAATCACACCGTGTCTCTACTCTTTAAAATATGTATTTGCATAAAACATTAATAACAGTCTCTACTCTTCACAATATTAGCATACAACATGTATTAATCACACTGTCTCTACTCTTCAAAATATTAGGATATCACATATTAACATGAAAGAGGGAACTATTCTGGACTGGGTTGGGCTGAACTAGGCAGTGAAAGATGCTGGGCTGGGCTGGACTAGGTTGGACTGGGTTGGGCTGGTCTAGGTTGGACTGAGTTGGGCAGTGAAAGAACCAAGCATTTCACTGTAATGTAATAGCTAAATAAAACAACTTGACTTGTTACATTTGCACTCTGGTTGTATGCCAAATGTATTCTGGTTGTACTGTACTTGTGCTGTAAGATGACAATACATTGGAACCGAATCGACAACGCTAGGGGTTCAGCAGGTGTGTTCTGAATGCCAAGTATGACAACATCACCGTTGTGAAGGGCATATGGGCGAGTGGTGATATGGGGGGAAACCCGGTAATAATAAAATGTCACTCGGCTGCATTTAAGCAAAGCCGCTCAGTATAGTCCACTATGTTGAACGCGCGTTATGGTAGCTTGTTACATGCTAGGTAGCTAGCCGGCTAATGCTGGTTGACTTGTCATTCTCATCCGACTCGAAGGAGACGCGTCGCATGCTGTTGTTTGCCCCCATGTCAGACCGCACTGATATCCGAAAGCGACGACTCTACATGTAATTATTTTCATCCACTGATGTGTTTTTGTCTAAGTTTGTCTACGTTGTCAAGCCGGTGGCAGGAGTCTGTAGGTCCGCGCGCAGTGACCTGTCCACTTCCCCTAGATGGGCGGCATCTTCTAGAAAATGAGTGTTCATTGGAGGAGCTTAGAGCGCATCTGTACAACGATGATGTTCATTGGTTATGGTTGGATTATTATGAGGCGCAAATGGGAGGAATCAAGGGGGGAGTCAGAGTTCGGCTTGTGCCAGTGAGCGACTCAGCAGATTGCAGAATGATTTTTTTGTTTTGTTTTGTAATTACTAGTACTCGCCAGACTGGCGAGTGCTCTTCATGAATTACTCGCCAAACGTAAAAAATACTCGCATTTGGCGAGTAAAGTGGCCTAATTTCCTCCCCTGATCACTACATCACTACATCACTACATCACTACAGCATTACATCACTTCATCACTATATCACTACATCACTACATCACTACATCACTACATCACTACATCACTATATCACTACATCACTACATCACTACATCACTACATCACTACATCACTGCATCACTACATCACTACATCACTACATCACTACATCACTACATCACTACATCACTATATCACTACATCACTACATCACTATATCACTACATCACTACATCACTACATCACTACATCACTACATCACTACAGCATTACATCACTACATCACTAAATCGCAACAGCACTACATCACTACATCACTACAGCATTACATCACTACATCACTACATCACTACATCACTATATCACTACATCACTACAGCATTACATCACTACAGCATTACATCACTAAATCACTACATCACTACATCACTGCATCACTACATCACTAAAGCACTAAATCACTACATCACTACATCACTACATCATTACATCACTAAAGCACTACAACAGTACATCATTACATCATTACAGCATTACATCACAACAGCACTACATCATTACAGCATTACAACACTCACAGCATTACAGCATTAGAGCACTACAGCACTCACAGCATTTCAGAATTACATGACTACAACAGTCACATCATTACATAACCACAGCACTACATCACTCACAGCATTACAGCATTACATCACTACATCACTACAGCATTACAGCATCACATCATTACATCATTACATCACTACATCACTACAGCATTACAGCATCACATCATTACATCACTACAGCATTACAGCATTACAGCATTACATCACTCACAGCATTACAGCATCACATCATTACATCATTACATCACTACATCACTACAGCATTACAGCATTACAGCATTACACCACTCACAGCATTACAGCATCACATCATTACATCACTACATCACTCACAGCATTACAGCATCACATCATTACATCACTACATCACTTCAGCATTACAGCATTACAGCATCACATCATTACATCACTACATCACTCACATTATTACAGCACTACAGCATTACAGCATCACATCATTACATCACTACATCACTACAGCATTACAGCATTACATCACTACAGCATTACATAACCACATCACTACATCACTCACAGCATTACAGCATCACATCATTACATCACTACAACACTCACAGTATTAAAGCATTGCAGCACTACAGCACTACATCACATTTACATTTACATTTAGTCATTTAGCTGAGGCTTTTATCCAAAGCTATTTACAAGTTACCATGGTAACTAAGGATTATGTGGCAGAAACCCCTGTATAGCACAGGTGAGCAGAGTTCTCTTGAGAGAGACTTTGGTCTCATTATGATCTTCATACTATCTATAATGTGACGTGAGAGAACCCAACATCCACATCTGCTTTGTTTTCTGATTGAGATATTGGAAGCAGAAGTTTTAGCAATGCTTGTGAAAGTCACAGGGTTTGAAATCAGGAGCGGATTTAGGATTGTAGGAGATCCGGGGCTTAGCCCAGATAGGTGCCCGCATTAGCGGGCACGGATTTTTTTTACTTCGACACCACAAACTTTAACTTATACCACCACCTTAAAGCGGACAAAAGGCACTAGAGAACACTTAAATTCACACCATTTAATTAATGAAGCAAACTATAATAATTAATAATAATAATAATAATAATAATAATAATAATAATAATAATAATAATAATAATAATAATAATAATAATAATAATAATAATAATAATAATAATAATAATAATAATAATAATAATAATAATAATAATAATAATAATAATAATAATAATAATAATAATAATAATAATAATAATAATAATAATAATAATACACTGTGTTTGTATAGCACCTTTCATACAAGAATTGCAGCTCAAAGTGCTTCACAGCAGTACAAAAAGACAGGCATAAAATGAGCACAACATTGGCAGATCAAGAGCAATGCATAAAGTGCAGACATAAAGCATAAAATAGATAGCAGTAAAATAGACAAAGTCAAGGTAAGACATAGAACATTAAATCACATCGTTTTTCACATTAGGATCTAAGATCTAGGGTTAACTCGCCGAACGTTGAGCGCCAGGACCCCCGAAAACCAGAGTATAGTCGGGTTTTCATTGTTGTTTCTTTTATTCGATATTTCCATTCATAAAGACATGCTGGCAGCCTGTGTTATCACTGGGGATGGGTCTGAGATCTCAAAAGTCCAATACCGCCGCCTAACAACTTGCGGCCGCTATTGCACTCCATTTGAAACTATGTGGCTTGGTGTCTGTCATTTTGTAAATGACACCAGACCACCCTGAAACTACACTCATATTCACGACGGTATAAAACGGAAATGTATGGATGGAAAAATGATCTGTTTTTTGCATCTTGACCGGAAGAAACTCAATGACAATCGACTATATTATTAGATACATAGCTATAATATATAATATAGCTTTAGGCCTGCAAACACAGCCACGTATCCCCATGTTAAAAGGCGCTGGCCTTTCAACAGTAACAGTAAACAGCGCCATCTGGCGCTGAAAGTGTTAATATGCGTCTTTGTTTACGGTTTGATTATCACTGATACAAAGTAAAATAGTGCAGTGCAATAAAATAGTTAGTAAAATAGAATAAAATAATGCAATAGTGCATTGCAATAATATAGTTATCATCGTATTTTTTCGGGAGGCCGGTAAGGAGTGCATTACAGTAGTCGAGTCGGCTTGAGATAAAGGCATGGATCTGGTTTTCAGCGTCCTTTTGATTTATAAATGGCTGTACTTTAGCTATGTTTCTAAGGTGGAAGAATTATGTTTTTGTCAACTTGTTGATTGTGATTTAAAGCTTAGGTCTGAGTCTACCATAACACCAAGACTTAACTCACTCAAATACAGTTAGCAGCTGGATAGACTACAGATGGAAATTAGCTTCTGCTAAATCTGGTGCAAACATATTTTCATGTAACAATGAATAATTGTAAAAAAAAAAAAAAAAAAAAAAATGAAAAAATTTGAAAATAGATTCGGGGCTTTTCAGAAAACATTCGGGGTTGAGCCCAAGTAGCCACCCCCTAGCCCCGCCCCTGTTTGAAATTTGTTTCTGTTTCGCAACCCATTTGGAACAAAGTTCATTTGGAACAAACAATAACTTTAAGGATACGTTCACACTGCAAGCTTTAGTGCTCAATTCTGATTTATTGCTCAGATAAAAAAAAATTCGGCTGTTCACATAATTTTAATTTAAATTTTTTTAAGTACAATAACAAAGATGGATGTAAACATGGAGGACACTGAGGTTACGGTTTATGGTTTAATTCATAAGTCCATGTGCAGTGGAGGCCAGATAATTCGTGAGCAGATGATAATGGGGGCGAGGAGGAGGTGAAAGAGAGACATTTCTTCTTTGAAATATGCTTTCAAACACAGACTGGTTATGATACAGATGCAGCTCTTAAGACTCTGAGCTCTGCTCTGCACTGCTACTGCGGTAATCATTTAAGCATTACATCACGAGACAGAGTGGGTTATAGAAATTAGATCACGCCTGGAGGTTGGTGGAGGTCACGCCTCGGTGGAGGTCAACAGTGCTGCACTTCCTGGTTTAATAGCACAGTCTTCAGGTGCTCACTGCTCAGAGATATATATATATGTCATGTATGTCTTAAATGTCATGATTAGATTAGTTTAGATGATTAGATTAGATTCTTATATCTGTATGTTGTGTATGTCATAAATGTCATGAATTGAAAATGGGGGACCCTGATGTAAACAAGACGAAAGTCTTTCTCTGGTATGCATCCCGTCACCAATTGTGTGTATTGAGCTGTACTGTACTGTACCCATTCTGCAATCTGTTAATTAAAATGTTCAATCAATCAGTATATATTTGTTATTTATTTTTGGTATAGTGCTTAACAAGCATAATTTAATGTTGCCCAGTTGTGGCCTGTTGAAGGGCAATACATATCAAAAGTTCCAAAACATCTATTGTTTGTATTTGTATGATCCACTATATAAACATAGTAATTATAATATCTACATACATGGCATTTGATTGGAGGCTAGTCTCACTTTGTCCCATAGCAACATTAAAATAGTTTAGATTTGTGTATGTTGTTTATGTAAAAAATGTACTTGAAAGTAACGCAATAGTTACTTTCTGAAGTAACTAGTTACTTTTATAATTTGTAACTGAGTAAGTAATTTAGTTAATTTTTGGTAGAAGTAACTATTAACTGTAACTAGTTACTTTTTAAAAGTAACTTGCCCAACACTGCTGACCACCTCACTGACCACCTCCATCAGAATTATGATGAATGTCAATCTAGAGTGATAGTTGCATGAACTGAAAAGATCAGATTCTATGTGAATTGTGCTGATAACACTGCCACGAAAAAAAAAGACGGATCAGAGTAATTATGAGCAAAAAGGAAATCTTATTTGGGCCACTTTTGCCTGCAGTCTGAACTTAGCCGTATATAGGTTATGACTATTCAGTGAAAGACCAATTAGCCTCATTGCATTTCATTACAGTTCATGATGAATCAGTGAGGCTTCTAAAAAACCTGGACGACACCTTTAGCTCACTTGAATGATATTGGAAAGCTATCTGTGCGTGCGCAATGGAAGCACAGTAGTGCAGTGGTTAGCACTGTTGCCTCACAGCAAGAAGGTCCTGAGTTAGCATGTTCTCCCTGTGTTGGCTCCCTGTTTCCTCCCACACCATAAAATTCATCCATAATCCTGTCATTGGCATTGACCAAGGCTTTACAACTGGAGTTAGTCCATTGACCAAGGCTTTACAACTGGAGTTAGTCCATTGACCAAGGCTTTACAACTGGAGTTAGTCCATTTACATTTACATTTACATTTAGTCATTTAGCTGACGCTTTTATCCAAAGCGACTTACAAGTTCGGTGCGACAAGACAGCAAGAAGGGTATAACTCTATCAGCTGAGTAACAATGTTCATCAAAGTGTTGCGTGTTACAGTGTAGGTTAGTTTATTAGGACAAGTGCATGACAGTAAGGTTAGTCGGGGTTAGATCTTTTTTTTTTTTTTATCATTTCAGATAATGGTTGAAGAAGTGAGTCTTTAGTCGACGGCGAAAGATTGGACGGGATTCGGCTGTCCTAACTGGGATGGGTAGTTCATTCCACCATTGTGGGGCAAGGACTGAGAATAGGCGGCTTCTCTTTGATGACCCTCCGGGAGCTTGGATAGGAGTAGATCTGAGGCGGCCAGAAGATGCAGAGCGTAGGGGTCTTGAGGGTGTGTAGTTGACCAAGGCTTTACAACTGGAGTTAGTCCATTGACCAAGGCATTACAACTGGAGTTAGTTCATTGACCATGGCTTTACAACTGGAGTTAGTCCATTGACCAAGGCTTTACAACTGGAGTTAGTCCATTGACAATGGCTTTACAACTGGAGTTAGTCCATTCACCAAGGCTTTACAACTGGAGTTAGTCCCCGGGTGCTGGACTGTGGCTGCTCACTGCTCCTGACTAGTTAGGATGGGTTAAATGCAGAGGACACATTTACAACTACAAATGTATTTACCAATAAAGATGTTTTTTTCTTTTTTTTTTTTTTCTGTTCTGTTCTGTTCTGTTCTGTTCTGTTCTGTTCTGTTCTGTTCTGTTCTGTTCTGTTCTGTTCCGTTCTGTTCTGTTCCGTTCCGTTCTATTCTATTCTATTCTATTCTATTCTTATGGCATCACTGAGTGTAAACGCTGCATGTAATTAGCTGAAATGCTGTTGACAAATCCTATCAACAGCCAAAATCTCTAGATACATTATTGTATTATTGTCTTACGACTTTTATGTAGCCTAATCAAATGATCCTTTTGTTTATTTTGCCGAACCAGCTGGGGAATGAAATCCAGCAACAGTGTCTGCTGCATATAAGCTCACTAAAAAAAGAAAAATTATATTTTTCAGATTATATATCTGTTTTCAAATATATAATAAACTCATGTCAATGGTTTTCAAAGAATAATAAATAGATGAGATGGTCAGGACATAATTACATGTGTTGTTCTAGTCTGTCAATCAATTCAATCAACCAAATTGTTTTGGAAGGGATGGTCACAGGCGCCTGCACACACATACACGTGTGCAAATACACACTATGCACACACACACACACACACACACACACACACACACACACACACACACACACACACACACACACACACACACACACACACACACACACACACACACACACACACACACACACACACACACACACACACACACACACACACACACATACACACACATTTATTGCATATTGTCATCCCACACACTGTCAAACTCCACCTACTGATATAGGAGTGATGGGGAGAGAGAGAGAGAAAGAGAGAGACATGGGCACAAACAGTATTTAGGATATATACAGTACAAAGGTATGTATGAAATCTGGCTAATACAGCAAGTATAATTCTCTATTATTGCTGCCTTTCCAATACGTCTGCTCAATTCAAGGATGCAGGAGAGTAATTTGTTTCTGAACTGCTACTGTAAATCCTCTTGTCTCCTAAGAAACCAGGCCCTGAGTGCTTTGATGATTCTATAAACAGGACCACATACAAAGTTAATTATGAAAATGTAGTTTAGTTTTGAGGTCATTGTTGGCTTTAAATCGGAATTTAATCTCCCCCGGACCCCAGTGTAGGGAAAACCCAGCTATACACACATCCAGCTCGCCCATGCATGTGCACACGGGCGTGGGTGCACGGGCGTGGGTGCATGGACGTGGGTGCACGGTGTGGGTGCACAGGCTTACGTAGGTGCACACCTTCAGTGGCCCTCAGCACCGGGGAGCTTGTAGATAAATGGCCGATTGGTATTGACTTCAATTTAGAAAATGCTGCCCTACACTTTTCCTTCCATTGGGCCCTGGGGCACCTAGGGGAAATCCAGAATCCTGCTCTACTACAGGAAATGTATTACAGAGGGTCACCCTCCCCAGCTCAAGGGCTTTACTGTACACACACACACACACACACACACACACACACACACACACACACACACACACACACACACACACACACACACACACACACACACACACACACACACACACACACACACACACACACACACACACACACACACACACACACACACACCTGAAGCAGAGGGCTTCTCTGCGCTTGCCATGACAAGGCTTGTGATCTGTGTTGAACACACTCTCCTTATCCTGTCAGTGTTGAAATACGGTAGCGCCAGAGTCACTTAGTGTGGCGACAGGTGACTGAAGCATGGCTACAGGCAGATATGTCACAGCCAGTTTAGACTTCACATTACAGCCGCACACACGCTTGACTTCTGCATGTGTATACGGTACGTGATTTCAACCTACCATGTTTGTCTTTGCAGGGCTGCGTTTTACAGCGCAGTTGGACATGATTGGTGTTTAAATGGATGAAAGGGAACGGGGGCCGAGATCGATCTCGGGCCTAGTTTGTGTCTGGGCCTTGGGAGCCGAGAGCAGCAATTAATGGACTAAGAAAGAGGAAACACTGAGAAGAAATAGTAGCTTTAAGAGTGTAAGGAATTAGGCTACTGGCTTGGATTCTTAATGCAAAGGCACATTGCAGTATCATATCCCCAAGCAGAGAGACACTTCCTCCTCATTCAAATATCAGTAGGGAATAGGATCTCCCACTGCCCACATTTAAATCTCTTTAGAATACATCAAACATTAAAACACACACACAAACACACATGAAGGCACGTACTGTACACACAAACACACACATACACATGCACACACAGCATCACTTCACGAGACATCAAACATTGACAAAGTCCCTTTTTAGTGCCTCCCGTTGGCACAGTAACACCGGGCTAATGAAGTCGCACGCTGGCTGAATATTAATACCAGCGAGCCAATCGCAGAGCAGCATGGGGGATGGTAATTTGCATATGAGAGGTGGGGGAGTCCACCCAACACACTGGCTTCATACATCACCAACATAGTGGGGTGTGTGTGTGTGTGTGTGTGTGTGTGTGTGTGTGTGTGTGTGTGTGTGTGTGTGTGTGTGTGTGTGTGTGTGTGTGTGTGTGTGTGTGTGTGTGTGTGTGTGTGTGTGTGTGTGTGTGTGTGTGTGTGTGTGTGTGCGTGTGCATCCATGCGTATCACAAAAGGGTGTCAGAATAAATTAGCTGTGTGTCTCACAATGAAAGTAAACTCCTTTGGTCAGTGACAGTGTGTCGAGGGGCAACTTCCCTTTCGCTATTAATCAATGGGAAAATTCCTGCTGTCATAGACAGCACTGTCAAATCTGTTAAATGGACAAAATTGTCTTTCTGTGTAGCCTACATAAAGGGTTAACCTTCTGTATTGTGGTAGTGAAAGGGTTAACAATTTGTCGTGTGGCAGTGAAAGGGTTAACATTATGTATTGTCGCAGTGAAGGGGTTAACCCTTTGGTAGTGTGGTAGTGAAAGGGTTAAGACCTATCATATGAGTTTCACCCCCCCCCCCACCCACCCCCACCACCCCTCTTCTGTTTGTCTATGAAAACAAATGACACTGGTGCAGCTAATTACCACCATAATCTCTAGTAAACACAGTCAATCTGTAGTGCAGCTCGGTGGCTATCATCTGCATTAGACACACACACACACACACACACACACACACACACACACACACACACACACACACACACACACACACACACACACACACACACACACACACACACACACACACACACACACACACACACACACACACACACACACACACACACACACACACACATGCGCAAATTAAGTGTGTGATGAAGGTCATTAGTCGCCAAACAATGGGTGCTCTGTTCAGAAGAGCAGCCCTGCACATGGGAAGTAGGGCTGGGCACGTTTTTTTTTTTAATTTCAGACACACAAAATCAATCATGGCGCTAATAGGAAACACAAATATAATTAAGTGGGCTTGAGCAGCCAGACGTTAAAACAAAAATAGATAAATACAGCAACCTGTTGATTTCCTGAGGCCTTTTGTTTATTTATTTATTTATTTAATTATTCATTTATTTTATTAAAACGTGCAGCTCATAATCACCATTCCTCATGTCCTAAATTTAGCCAAAGGCTTTTTTCTTTCTCCAAATGAAGGGCTTCGCACACAGGATCCATAATTGACTATAGTATAAATAGGGTTTATTGAAGGCACTAAAAACAATGGCGTATTGACGAGAAGTAAAAGGAGACCATGACACTGCCACCGCGGGCAACGTGTCATTTCTCACAAAGGCAGAGGGATTGTTCTCTAACAACCTTGTCATGATTGGTACAGTGATTTTCCCCTGAAAAAGGCGAACATCGACTGTCAATGATCTCATTCAATTGTGTCCGTCTTTTTTTCTTTTTTTTTACCAGTGTGAGCAGACCCCCCCCCCCCACCCCCCTGTCAATGGAATGGAATTAGTATCTGACCTCCTTTCACTGTCAGTTTGTGTCCCCCCCACTGCATGCCAAATGACTTCTGTGTTCTCTCTGTTGACTGAAGTCAATAAAAGGCATTGAGCTGTATTGTTTCAACAGGGAGCTGTTAAACTGACAGAAGTGTCTTCCGGAGCATAGATTTATAGGACAGGATGGTGGAATGCGGTTAGAGTGCATAAAGTAGATTGTTAAAAAGAACACAAAGTGTAACATGGGCATAAATTGTGTTTGGCCCTCTGCGCTATCCGTACTGTATCTAGTGTTAACCGTATAAGGCAAGTGCATAGACCTCTACACTACCGTCGGAGACACAGCATCCCCCAAAACCCTAACCTTAACCACACTGTTACCATAAACTAAACATAACCGTTAAGTGAACCTCAAAACTAACCTTAACCTTTAACAAAACAGTTAATTTAACCCTTATTAAAAATGTTATACCCTAACCATAACCGATAAAGGAACCTTAAAACTAACCTTAGCCCTACACATAACTGTAACATTAAGTGGTATTGTAGTGGTCAATGCCCTCGCTTCCAACTGGAGAGATTGCTGGTTCAAGCATTGGTTGTGGAATTAGTTTTTTATTATAATTTATTTTGGTTAACGCTCCCTGCTGGTACTGCACCTTAACTGCACCTTCATACCTGCATGTCCTTTTCGAGCACCATAACCGTTTGTGGTGACACCGACACGCTAGGGTAGGGTTGGTCACATAATGTCAACAACAACAAGCAGGGATTTTGCTAATCATATCCTCATTTGAGCGCTTGTGACAAAGAACAATGGGTCTCATTCCCCAATATTTTCCAAAGAGTTCTCTTGGAAGACTTATCTTGAAACCGGCTGAGACAGAATCAATGACAAGTTCACTCTGAGTCCTCAACACGCTGGTAATATGTCTTAAGTGTCTCAAACGTTCGCACCTGTGATATCTGCGTTGGGGAATGGCACCAGTCTGAAACATGAAGGCGCATCCCCGTTCAGGTCATTTGCATACAAAACAACGCCTCCAGAGCTCCTTATAAGGCAATTAATGATGCAGCCGTGGGAAAACGTGCAGTACTGTATAGCCACGCGCGTAATGAATTAACGCAGTATAGGCTTATTATTCCATTAATGATTTGTTTCATTAGGATTTAGTAGATACTATATGCTCTGCCCTACGTACAGTATAAGTATAGACTGTACTGTTTTCGTAGGCAGTTAGCCTCTGGTATGCGTGCCATTAGCGTTAGCCACGCTTCTATGCCTCTTTTCTTTTGGAAAGAATGATAAAAAAAAGTTAATAAAAAAAAATTATAAATATATATATATATTTATTTTTTTCGACTAAGAGGTTGGCCAGTTGACTACGGCTCCTTTCGACCGATTATTCGACTAATCGACTAATAGGGGTCAGCCCTAATAGGCTATATAGTGTATTTCAATATAAGTTTAATTGATTAATGATATATTCGAAGGAATGCAGGTTTATAGCTATATCAAACAAAGGTCTGTCCCATTGTATACCAATCAATGGGATATATTACATGTTGACCTGCATTCTTTCAAATGTATATAATTAATCATTAAAACAGATATGTAACAAATAAGAAATACAAATTCCACAGAAGGCATTAAATTATAATTATTTTCAATCATTTCACAATAATTGCATAATTTTGTTTGAATATCTGAGTAATTAAAGTAATTATACATTTGTCCAAAATAGCTGGTTCAGATATGGTTAATCCAGCTGCCCTGTGATCAGATGAATCCATATTATTTATTTTTCCGACATCAAATGCGTAATTTCTTATCGTAAAATATTTATTTTAATTATTTAATTATTTAATTATTCCAAGGAGGCCTGTAGCATTGACATGAAGGAATCACTATGAGAACACAGTCTGTCAAGTTAATAACATGTTCAATTAGTCAATCAATCATAAGTGTGCTCCTCAGAACTCTTAAATCTGCTCTCAGCCACGCTCAAATCTGATCTCAGGAATATTTGGGGAATCGTGCTACATGCCCTAATATGTCTTAAATGGGCAGACATCTGCCTAAGAGGACATTTTTGGTCGTAAATCCGTTCGGGAATGAGACCCAATGCCAGTCCGTTTGGAGTTTTTCTTTGGACAGCCCGTATAGTTGCAGTTGCAAAGTCAATCCACACAGCTTGGGAGTGTGAATGTGATACGTCATGCGAAAGCACTGAATCTCCACTGCCTTTAACTATGTATTTTATTTTATGTACGCTTGACGTCATTGTAAATTACTCATTGTATAACAATACATTTTCGAGCTGAAATAAAGATTGAATGAATGTTCTTTTTTGTTCTTCATCGGAAGGATTCAATTTGGCAAAATGTTTTACCAAGTTATTAACAGATGCAATGATTAGATGCTAAGGAAACATTTATTACACTTTTCTTACTGATTCTATTACTTTGCCAGATGACAAACAAGCATAATGAGGTTTTAATGCAGCTTTTCATTTCCTAGGTGGCGTGAACAGCGTCCACCTCCCCATCAGGCCACCAACCTATAATATAATGTATTATACAATGTACAATTTACAAATTCAAGTTAAAATATCATATGGACAATCTTGTCAATCAAAAGGTTGTTTTTTTATAGAAATAGAACCAACTTCCCCATGCCATGTAGGAAAATGATTCTTGAAGCAGTTTTTCTCTGTGTTATGGATTATGGTGATGTGATTTATAGGCATGCCTCTGCCTCTACTCTTAAGCCCTTGAATGCTGTTTATCATTCTGCTCTCAGGTTTATTACTTGTGATGTTTATAGCACTTATCATTGCATCGCGTATAGATACGTGATGGACATAATATATTTGTTTGTCTACAAGGCCCTGCCATCTTACATCACATCTATGCTTGATTGATCCTCTGGACCACACGCTGCAGGTCCCTCCAGTTCATACTGAGCTTGGAAGAGTTTCTTTGCTCCGACCACTTGGAACTCTACACCTTAAAAATGAAGAACATGGTAACCTACGGGAGGCCGCAATTCGAAACTGGCCCCGGTAAATGTCCAAACCCCCCACCCCCCCACCCAACCCAATGTACAGTTTCCTCCCCCTCAAATGTATATATTCTCTTTTAGAAACTCTGTCTGTAAATAAACAGTACTGTATATTTGTATGTCGTGTGTGTCATAAATGTTATGAATTGAAAATGGGGGACCCTAATGTAAACAAGACCAAAGTCTTTCTCTGGTCTGCATCCCCTTAACAATTGTGTGTATTGAGCCGTACTGTATTGTACCCATTCTGCAATCTGTTAAATAAAGTTTTCAATCAATCAATCAATCAACCTTTGGACATTTTAAATCCATGATTTTATGTCCCTGTGTGTACCTTTTTCTCTAGATTTTTATATTGTGTATATTTTTATTCTGTTTTCTATATACTTGTTTTAATTGATTGTTCTCTTTATTTTGTAACTTTACTGTGCTGTGTCCTTTTAAGTCTGGACATCATTGTGAATGAGGCCCTGCCCTCAGTGATATCTCTGAGGATAAATAAAGGCAATAATAATAATAATAATAATAATATTAATAATAATAGCAGTCGTGATTGGAGGATCAAAAAGAGAGGGCGGTGTGACACATTTGAACATGTTTGAAAAAAGCCAATCGGCTTCGAACAGAAAAGAGTAAATCACATGTCTCTGGACCGCATATCACTTGTCCTCGTGATGACACAGATTTAACTGAGATAACATCCTTTGCTCGACCTGTGTTTTTACCCTTTTCTCTTTCACTCTGACACAGTTTAACAATTGGAATAAATGAATGTAGATGAGCTCACTGGCTCCAGAAACACACACACGCACGCACGCACGCACGCACGCACGCACGCACGCACGCACGCACGCACGCACGCACGCACGCACGCACGCACGCACGCACGCACACACACACACACACACACATACACACACACACACACACACACACACACACACACACACACACACACACACCCTCCCTCCCTTCCTCTCCTGGATCACTGAATCGGTTCCATCCCGAATCGCTTCACCCCGGTGTGAGTCAACTCTCCTCAGACTGTGGGTCGATGGGTGCTGACTGGGGCCAGGACAGCTAATAAATCACCTCCTGCCGTCCTAAAAAATCATGGCGGTTGTGATTGGGGAGGGAAGGGAGCCGTGAGCGAGGGTTAATGAATACGGGGCCACATCGATCTGCCTCCACCACTGGTCTCCTCTCCTCCTCCCTCTGTACCTCTCTCTCCTCTCAGGCCAACTGCTGCCCCAGCACTTTGCTGCCCTGCCACGCTAAGCACCAAGCAAGAATCTAGGGGCCCACCAGGGGCCCACCATCACCAGGGGCCAGAGGATGGCTAACACTAGCCTCTAATTAGCTCCCTCAGTCTGAACACTGGTGAACAGTAACTAAGGTGTTAGATGTTATCCCTTACAAGAAGAAACAAAAGTATATGTTGGTTTGATGGTAAACGTTGTGTTTCGCCATGGCAGCAGTTTTCAGTATGGGGCAAGCTACTTGGAAAGTGTAGTGAGCTAAGCTACCAGTTACTCTACATTCAATTAAGCTTCACTACACTGAAGCTGCCCCCCTCCAGAGGAATGTAGCAGGCTAAGCTACAGCAACATGGCGAAAGTTGTTCACTACAGTACAGTATCTATCAGTCAAAGAGATACGCAAGGAATGTGCAGTTCAATTCTGCATTAAACAATACGCTGTGCCCTCTGCTCTCACTGCTCCAAAACCAATATTGGCAAAAAAAACAAACAAACCAACAAAAAAGCACATGCTCCAGCTCCACATAATAACATAATAACAAAAAGCAGGTGTCAAGAGAGTGTGTGTGTGTGTGTGTGTGTGTGTGTGTGTGTGTGTGTGTGTGTGTGTGTGTGTGTGTGTGTGTGTGTGTGTGTGTGTGTGTGTGTGTGTGTGTGTGTGTGTGTGTGTGTGTGTGTGTGTGTGTGTGTGTGTGTGTGTGTGTGTGTGTGTGTGTGTGTGTGTGTGTGTGTGTGTGTGTGAGAGTGAAAGAGATCTATTAAACAATAGTTGAATGTCAACGTGTCCTCCTCACTAGAGGATGAGGTGGCTGGACGCTGATCTTTCTCCTCAGTAGAGGATGAGGTGGCTGGACGCTGATCTTTCTCCTCACTAGAGGATGAGGTGGCTGGACGCTGATCTTTCTCCTCACTAGAGGATGAGGTGGCTGGACGCTGATCTTTCTCCTCACTAGAGGATGAGGTGGCTGGACGCTGATCTTTCTCCTCAGTAGAGGATGAGGTGGCTGGACGCTGATCTTTCTCCTCACTAGAGGATGAGGTGGCTGGACGCTGATCTTTCTCCTCAGTAGAGGATGAGGTGGCTGGACGCTGATCTTTCTCCTCAGTAGAGGATGAGGTGGCTGGACGCTGATCTTTCTCCTCAGTAGAGGATGAGGTGGCTGGACGCTGATCTTTCTCCTCAGTAGAGGATGAGGTGGCTGGACGCTGATCTTTCTCCTCACTAGAGGATGAGGTGGCTGGACGCTGATCTTTCTCCTCAGTAGAGGATGAGGTGGCTGGACGCTGATCTTTCTCCTCACTAGAGGATGAGGTGGCTGGACGCTGATCTTTCTCCTCACTAGAGGATGAGGTGGCTGGACGCTGATCTTTCTCCTCACTAGAGGATGAGGTGTCCAGGCTGTACCCTGATCTTTCTCCTCACTAGAGGATGAGGTGGCTGGACCTGGATCTTTCTCCTCACTAGAGGATGAGGTGGCCAAGCTGGACCTGGATATTTCTCACAAGAAGTGTTTGTTCACACGATTCAATTCAATTCCTCTCTGTCCTCCTCACCCTCTGCCATCTTTCCGTCAAGTAAACTCCAGTTCTGTGTTCCCCTGCAGCAGACAAGTCTATAGGCCCAGGGATTGGTACGTAATGGCAGTCACGGTCATAGGGAAGTACTTCTGTCGCCTAGGCTACATATACAGGTCCGTGTGTGGCGGTGACATCACATACTGATCCTAGCTGTGTTATTCGAGAACGCAGCAGAATGCTCCGCTGTGCGTGAGCTCCAGAAATGTCTTGGGGAAATGTAGCCTGTGTGGAGCAGAGCTTCGCTACTGAAAAGCTATTCAGAAAACAGCGACGCTACCACCACGTTACTGAGAAATGTAACGCTGGTTATTCTTTTTTATTAAATAATACATGGTATAATTATAATCCAATACAAACCATGACACAGGTGGTAATATCATGGCTTTAAAAAATAATTTGGCTACTGTAATCATGGTAGGTACCAAAATATCTTTGGAAATACCATGATCATTTTATTATACATTTTTTTTCCTATTATTTTCCATAGGGGAAAATTGTGTGCGGAGGTCTTCACCACCCTTACAGAAGGTTAGGTGCTCGCTCGCCCCGTGACCACGGTTGATTGATTGAAAGCTTTATTAACAGATTGCAGAATGGGTACAATACAGTACGGCTCATACACATAATTGTTAAGGGGATGCAGACCAGAGAAAGACTTTCATCTTGTTTACATCAGGGTTCCCCATTTTCAATTCATAATGACATTAATGAAATACGCAACATACAGATCATGACATTTCTGGTGTCACCTGGCGAAGCCTCACTGTCTCCCCTCACTCACTACAGCAGGAGCGACTGCTAAGTCGGCCAGTTGTTCAGAGCTGCAACAGTCAGCAGTATGTCCACTGGCTTCAGCAGCAGCAGCAGCAGGGTCTGTATATCACTAGCTTTCCTGATGCTATCACATCAAGCTACAGTAGATGTATGAAGTGATAGCATCCCTTGGTCTGTTGCAACACACACACACACACACACACACACACACACACACACACACACACACACACACACACACACACACACACACACACACACACACACACACACACACACACACACACACACACACACACACACACAATAACTGGGTCACACACACACACACACACACACACACACACACACACACACACACACACACACACACACACACACACACACACACACACACACACACACACACACACACACACACACACACACACACACACACACACACACACACACACACACACACACACACACACACACACACACACACACACACACCTCTCCCCCATCACTGTCACCATTCCACTTCCTGCGACATTCAATTTCCCTTCTATTGCGACACCGGCATGTAGGGCCTGTGTCATTTGCTCAGTATTGACATGACCCATTGCGCCCCCCCCCCCCCCGCGTGTGCACGCTGCCAATGGCCTACAAATCGCTATCACTTCCACTAACCTACTCCATTCTGTAGCACTGACATCTCTCTAACCCTCTCCACAGACCTTAACCCATCTCTAACCCATGTCCTAATAGCAAGCTCAATACACTAGGGAACAATAATCCCAATGCCTTAACAATTATTTGATATCCCTTAATCTACTGTATGCAGACACTCCTTAATACAAATCAAGGGGTACATTGCAGGCCCCTTAAACATGCCGTGGTTTCGGTCAGGGGTTAAACACCTTAATCGGTAATGTCAAGGTAAAATAAGGAATTTTATTTAAATTAAGGAGTTGTCATTTTTTAAGGGTCAAATTAAGGGTTTATTACAGTATAAAAATAAGGGATGAATGAAGGTTCCCTAAGTTACAATGAGAAACACAAGTGATGGCCCAAAAATCCCCCCCCCCCCCCCCCCCCTCGTGTGGAGAGAAGAGAGCTTTGGTTCACGTTTACATTCTCTCTTTTTCACCGTGGTATGCTGGGGGGGGGGGGGGGGGGGTACCATCAACTGAAGAGAAACTAACAAACTGAACAAGCTGGTGAGGAAGTCTAGCTCCATAGTGGGACTGGACAATCTAGAGGGAGCTATGGAGAGGAGCTACTGTAGCTAAGAGTAGGAGCGTGTTCAGCCATAGACAAAGGGCCTCGGTCAGTCCTTTGTGCGGGTAGCCATCAGGCTCCACAACCGTGGGCAAGGACTGACTTGGCCAATGGTTGGAGAGCTAACGGCTGGAGAACTTGAAAGCTGTTGAACTGTTTGACACTTCTGTACATATGCACATTTATTATTATCAATAGAGTATACAACTCTGCTGATCAGACCCTCACCTTTATTTAATTTTATAAATACATGTGTACATTAAATAAATACATTTATTTTTTATTCTCATACATTTATATTGTAATTTCTATTACCCTGTCTGTACCTCCCCTCCCCATCCCCTGTCCTAGTATGACCCCTGTATTTCCCCCAAGAGGATTAATAAAGGAACATCTTATCTTATATATTATATATAATCTTCATTAAAAAAAATATAACAGCTATATCTGAATTGGAATTGACACACCATAACATAAAATGTAATATCGTAAAATGCCATATCACATTACACAGCATAACTCTATACCATATAAAATTGTATGGTCACACTACAGTATATATTACTTCACAGTGGGCAATAAATCCTCTTCCGAAGCCTCATTTCACATATTCAAAGGGTGCTCTGAGCTACAGAGGCAAGCAACTGGCTATGGTTGACACTCCTCAACCTCTTGACACCCACACAAGCTCACTAGCTCGACTGCAGTGTGGTGAGAGAAGGGTACAGGGTGGGGGAGGCTTCTGTGAAGATAAGAGCAAAGAAGAAACGTCACATATTCCGTGTGTTAACTGACCTTTCCATGCTCATGGCCCCCGTAATAGCATTAACACAGCGGCTACAGCCACGGCCATCAATTAGCTGCCCCGACCTGACTGCACTAGGTACTGTATCTCCTTCCTTCCTTCCTTCCTTCCTTCCTTCCTTCCTTCCTTCCTTCCTTCCTTCCTTCCTTCCTTCCTTCCTTCCTTCCTTCCTTCCTTCCTTCCTTCCTTCCTTCCTTCCTTCCTTCCTTCCTTCCTTCCTTCCTTCCTTCCTTCCTTCCTTCCTTCCTTCCTTCCTTCCCTACCTCCTTTCCTACCTCCTTCTCTCCCCGCAACTCCCTCTCTTCCTTCTATTCTCTCCACACTTAATCACCATGGGGTCTTGGACTTCCTGACGGGCAGACCCCAGGTGGTAAGAGCCGGCAACTGCACCTCCTCATCCATCACGCTCAACATAGGGGCCCCCCAGGGCTGTGTTCTGAGCCCCCTCCTTTACTCCCTGTACACACATGACTGCGTAGCACAGCGGAACAACAACACCATCATCAAATTTGCTGATGACACAGTAGTGGTGGGCCTGATCTCTGCCAACGACGAAAGGGCCTACCTGGAAGAGGTAGAGAACCTGTCACAGTGGTGTCAGGAGAACTGCCTCTCCCTGAACGTCAGCAAAACAAAAGAGATGATTGTGGACTTCAGGAGGTCGGGGGTCAAGGACTACAGCCCCCTCAGCATCGACGGGGCACCGGTTGAGAGAGTGAACAGTTTCAAGTACCTCGGAGCCCACATATCCGAGGACTTGACATGGACCACACACATTGACAGTGTTGTGAAGAAGGCACGACAACGCCTCTACTTCCTCAGGCGCCTAAGGAAGTTCCAAGTCAGTCAGAAGATCCTTAGGAACTTCTACTCATGTACAATAGAGAGCATCCTGACCGGCAACATCACCTCCTGGTTTGGGAATAGCACTGCACAAGACCGTAGCAGACTACAAAGAGTGACACGTTCAGCCGAACGCACAATTGGAGGGGGGCTTCCCACCCTCCAGAACATTTACAACAAGCGATGCAAGGGGAAGGCTAAGAGAATTATTAAGGACTCGAGCCACCCGAACAACTGCCTCTTTGAACTGCTGCGGTCAGGCAAGCGATACCGGAGTCTTAAGGCGAGCACAGAAAGACTCAGAAGAAGCTTCTATCCCCAGGCCATCAGGCTGCTAAACAAACAATAATCACTATGCAACAACCATCAAATGCACACAGCACACACACCCACACGCACACACTCACTCAAACAAACAACACACTGCAGCACCCACTCTCCACACTTTAGATCGCACAAACACACTTACACTTTATATTTATTGATAAAGGATTTGCACTACAACTCGTACACCTACTGTGAATTGTACCTAAATTGCACCTCGTCCCATTTCTCCATTTCTGCCTTGCACTATATAGTATTGTATATTAGTACACTGCACAGTATTGTATATTGTATGGTAACTACGTCTATTCTGCATCGAACATTGTACATATGTCTAAACTGAACACTGTGACCTCATTTTTTTTACTTCTAATTTTACTATGTTATTTTATTCATACCTATCTTGTCTTGCACAGTCTCTGGAGCGCAACAGTAAGAAGCATTTTGTATAAAAGTATTCTGTACTTCTGTATGACAACTATTAAAGAAACTTGAAACTTGTCTAATTGGAGCGGAAAGGTTTTAGCAGCTGGAGCAGGCATTTGGCAGCTCATAGAACCACAATGTCCCTTACTCACTCACTTACTCACTCACTCACTCACTCACTCACTCACTCACTCACTCACTCACTCACTCACTCACTCACTCACTCACTCACTCACTCACTCACTCACTCACTCACTCACTCACTCACTCACTCACTCACTCACTCACTCACTCACTCACTCACTCACTCACTCACCCAGTCACTCACTCACTCCACACTAAAGCACCTAATCTGATCTAACTGGGGTAGAATGTTTTCTTTCTCTTCACTGTTCATGGTGCTGACTGACCCTGACACTTCAAGGTCAAATATGTAATGTCAAACAGTGACCTCTAGGCAAAAGAGCCACTTCTTGGTATTGCACTTTGTTCATGCGGAGGGGCTGCTACTGCCGGGCCACATCTCAGGCTCTGCCAAGAGAGGTCTTGAGAAAGATACAGTAAACTCCAACCCCACGCATCAGACCAAAAAAAACTAAAAAGACAGACATTCTTCTTTGCACGCTGCACATAATAATCATAATCTTATATTCAGAGTTAATTGTATTGTCGCAGTTATTTTTATTATATTATATTTATATTTATATCTTGCCTATATTCATGTCTTTCTACTATCACCATGCCCATACCTGTACCTCCCCTCCCCCATGCTGCTATGACGACCGGATTTCCCCAAGGGCATCGATAAAGGGATATCTTGTCTTATCTTATCTTATCTTATAATAAGATACAGTGCATACTTCACATTACCTTCAGCAGCTTAAAGAATCCAAGTTATTTTGAAGCTCCATCCAAACATAATTATATCCAATATGCGTCTGAAAGACATTTCTTGTGATCATTTCACACAGCAATGTGATTTCCTTCTGTGTATAGAGAGGATTAGCTTCCTTGTAATTTGTATGAATTAGCAGGTACAGGTAACAATTTTGAAAATGCGGGTCCACAGATAAGTAGCATTTGAATCAGATTGTACAGCCGATCCAACGTGTCAGAGGAATTATTCTGCAAACCTTTGCTTCCCATGTTGTTTACATAATGAAACACTGCTGGATACACTAACATAATGATATGAGTAGCAAATTACATTTAAATCATTTTTCTTTCATTTATTTTGTTCCCCCTCTTTTTGATTTCAGGCATCCAAATATAGCATTACCACCATCAGCTGGACCTTTCAATTACACACTTGGTCCAAATGATCAAGGTCGTGGTAGTGGGTGAAAATAGCGAAAATGTATGTCCTCTCCAATTTTCTGACAAGGGTCGGTCCATTGTTTAATTAATTTCCAATGGACACATTTCTAAATCGTCTCGTTTAATTAAAACAAATAAAGCATGCACATTGGCATGGTGTACCTTTCTGTGTGTATTCATCCTCAATCTATAGCTAAACATGAAACAATTCACAATTAATCGTAAAATTATTTTGTATAATTTATTTCAACCAAAAATGCTTAAACAATAATGTTAGTGATAGAAGGGAACTAATTTTGTGCAAAAATGGAAAGCTTACCAATGTTCATGAGGCGGAATTATTACAATAGCCGATAATACATTTTCCCAATGATAAATCCGTATAAGGGTGGAACGCACAGGAAACAAAAGTGACACATTTTAGATAAGCTCTCGTCTGTGTCAGGTGAAATGCATTGCCAAGGACAATGTCCAATTATAACATCCCCATACTGTATATCCTGAGCAGTGTTGTGATTTATTTAGCATAATGTTTTATTCAAGCAATTCTGCATTAGCACCAACAATGGATCATACCACACATTAGTCTTTACTACTGTTACACTGTCAATAACCTTTCTTCCAGTCATACAAACTTGCATTTACTGTAAATCCCAACCCTTTTCATTGGACCAAATGGGTGGGTGCCAGCGGGTCTTGGACATCCTGACGGGCAGACCCCAGGTGGCGAGAGCAGGCAACTGCACCTCATCATCCATCACTCTCAACATAGGGGCCCCCCAGGGCTGTGTTCTGAGTCCCCTCCTCTACTCCCTGTACACACATGACTGTGTGGCACAGCGGAACAACAACACAGTGATCAAATTTGCTGACGACACAGTAGTGGTGGGCCTGATCTCTGCAAACGACGAGAGGGCCTACCTGGAAGAGGTAAAGGTTCTAGCAGGATGGTGTCAAGAGAACAGCCTCTCCCTGAACGTCAGCAAAACAAAAGAGATGATTGTGGACTTTAGGAGGTCGGGGGTCAGGGACTACAGCCCCCTCAGCATCGACGGGGCACCGGTTGAGAGAGTGAACAGTTTTGAGTACCTCGGAGTCCACATATCTGAGGACTTGACATGGACCACATACATTGACAGTGTTATCAAGAAGGCACGGCAACGCCTCTACTTCCTTAGGCACTTAAGGAAGTTCAACATGAGTCAGAAGATCCTCGAGAACTTCTACTCATGCACAATAGAGAGCATCCTGACTGGCAATATCACCTCCTGGTTTGGGAATAGCACTGCACAAGACCGTAGCAGACTACAGAGAGTGGCCCGTTTAGCCGAACGCACAATTGGAGGTGGCCTTCCCACTCTCCAAGACATTTACAACAAGCAGTGCATGGGTAAGGCTAAGAGAATAATCAAAGACTCCAGCCACCCAAACAACTGCCTCTTTGAACTGCTGCGGTCAGGCAAGCAATACTGGAGTCTCATGGCAAGCACAGAGAGACTCAGAAGGAGCTTCTATCCACAGGCTTCTATCAGGATGCTCAATGAACAATGAACAATAACAAACCATCAATTACACCAACAGCACACACACCCACACGCACACACTCACTTTAAATAAACAACACACTGTAGCACCCACTTTACCACTTTAGACACTAACACACTTTATATTTATATTATTGGTAAGGAAATTGCACATCAATCTCATTCCTTATTGCACCGTATTGCACCTCACCACCACAAGGTGGCACCACAAGCTAAGCTATACCTCACCATTTCTACACTGTACTGTACCTGCACTGTATATACTGTACATACTGTATACTGAACATTGTTGTTGTTTACACTTGTTTACATACTTGACTTTCTATTTTATACTTATATTATACTTATTTTATACTATCTTGTTATTATCTAGCACACTCTCAGGAGCAAAACAGAAAGAAGCATTTCATGCAAAGTATTCTGTATTTCTGTATGACAACTAATAAAGAAACTTGAAACTAATTGAATACGGCTTTACAATGCCTCCTTTTATAGCATTTTCAATTCCAATCATGTCCAATTTATTTCCTAAATTGACCCGAATTAAAATGGGATTGACGACGGTGGGCACATTTGTGATTGGCTGTTATGTATCGTATGTGAGAATGAAGGGGGGTGGGGGCGCTGCTCTGCTGTGGGAACGATTCTTTACTACACCCCAGAGCCTGAGCAAATACATATGACACGAGAGCGGGGGAGAGAGGGGGAGAGAGCTAAAGGCAGAAAGGGGGATGATGTTTAATCCAACACTATCACCCCTCCCGACCCCCCTCTCCCCTTGTGTGCCTTTTCAATGAGGTGTTTTTTTTTCTGTGAATTAACCTCCCCCATTCGTCTCCCTCATTCTCCCCCTCTACCCAGATCCATCTATCTTGCTCCTCTCCTCCTTCCATAGGTAATTCCCCCCTATTTTCACCAAGAACATGGATGTAGCTCTTTCTATTCTATTATTGCCCTGTGTGTCTCTCTCTCTATCTCTCTCTCTCTCTCTCTCCCTCTCTCTCTCCCTCCCCCCCCCCTCTCTCTCTCTCTCTCTCTCTCTCCCTCTCTCTCCCCCCACCCCTCTCTCTCTCTCTCTCTTTCTTCTTCCCTCTCTCTCTCTCTCTTTCAGATATACAGTAAGTATGTGTTATCTCTTTCATCTCTCTCAGTATTTCAGTACATGATGTCACGGACCAACCCCCCTCACCCCCCAACACACCCACACACCCACCCACACATATTCACACACACTCTCACATCCACGTGTGCACACCTACACACATACACACACGCTCACATCCACATGTGCACACACACACACACACACACCCACACACACACACACACACACACACACACACACACACACACACACACACACACACACACACACACACACACACACACACACACACACACACACACACACACACACACACACACACACACACACACACACACACACACACACACACACACACACACACACACACACACACACACACAT
>NC_140182.1:43184092-43309815 GCF_963971535.1 Notolepis coatsorum | reverse complement strand
TGAATTTTGCCATCCGGACACATGCAATTTGAAATATGAATATAAAATATAGAATATAGAATAGCAGGCCTATAAATTACCTTATTGTGGCCAAGTCATACATCTATAGGTCGGGCCGAATCTTCTCTTTCCAATGGCAGAATTAAATCTGGATTTAGTACCACAAGGCGCCCATTTCAGGGCAGCAAAGACTGTGAATGAAATCTACTGTACTGTAAGTACAATAACTTTTTTATAATGAAAAACGCTCTGCCATTTTTCATCAGATTGAGACACAGTTATTTTCTAGACGTTCACAGAAAGGTAAAGAAACAAACTACGTTCTATGGCAATAACGTTCAGGTTTGTTCGACCCGTGAGACATAATTACGAAAATAACATAAAACAATTATTTCACGCCAGACGGCTCTAAGTTTGACAGGGGCTGGCGTGAGCTGGATAGTGCAGTTTTATGAAATTCAAAACCCCATCGAAAGCCCTGGGTCTAGTCTTCAATATGACTACTAACAGAAATGACTGCGTCACTTCCTCGCGTCAATATCCGCCGGTTTCCGATGCAATGCACGGTAGTGTGATAGTAAAGAGTTAACCTTCTGTAGTGGGGCAGTGAAAGGGTTAACCAGCTGTTGTGTGGCAGTGAAAGGGTTAACCTTCTGTGTATTGTCGCAGTGAAAGGGTTAACCATTTGGTAGTGCAGCAGTGAAAGGGTTAAGCTCATATTTCGCTAATAACACTTCTTTTACGGATCGGGCAAAAATGGGACTAGTGTATTGCTAGTTTCGTTTTTAGACCCAAAGAAAAAAACGTGTCTCAATCTGATGAAAAATGGCGGAGCTATTTACATTATAAAAAAGTACTTACAGAGGGCGGCTGATTGGCGCAGTGGGCAAGGCGCTCGCCTCTAACGCAGGAGACGCTGGGTTTGAGCCCAGCTCTCGGCGTTGCTACCGGCTGGCCGGTCGTTCATACTAACACAATTGGCAAGTGTTAGAGGGTGGGAAAGCCGGTGTGTGGGGATTTGACGTTGTGGACAGCGTCTCCTACAGGTCGGTTTGGTTTGGTGACGCCGGTGCGGCGGAAGCAGGAAGTAGCGGGGGCAGCGTGAGCCTCCCACGCGTTACTCCTCGCCACTGAGAGTTTGAGCTGCTGCGGTGAAAAGATGCGACAGGCTGCCTCTTCGTGTACCGGAGGGGACACGTGATGCAAGGCTTCTGTCCTCACTACAACCGACCTGTGGGAGGCATAGTCTAGCAACGTTCAAGACAGGGGAGGGAAGAATTGGATAATACGAAATTGGGATGGGAGAAAAATGGGGAGAAAAAGCGGATAAAAAAAAGAAAAAAAGTACTTACAGTAGATTTCATGCCATTATAAAGGAGATTTGGCCTGATCCATAGATGTATGACTTGGCCATGATAAGGTAATTTATAGGCCTGATATTCTATATTCATATTTCAAATTGCATGTGTCCGGATGGCAATATTCTGTACTGTATCTACAAAATCCCCTGTAAATCATCTGCCCTTTATTGATTTGCTTAGAATTTTTGTACACTTGATCTCCAGAAGGTGCTGAATGAGCTCAGTGGCTCATTAAACTGTTCACGTCTGGTCAATGTTAGCATGGTGTTATTCACAATCAAATATGAAAAAAAAAAAAAAAAAAAAAAAAAAAAAAAAAAAAATAATAATAATAATAATAATAATAATAATAATAATAATAATAATAATAATAATAATAATAATAATAATAATAATAATAATAATAATAATAATAATAATAATAATAATAATAACTTATATTCTCCTTTGGTTCATTACATTTGACTCAAGCATAGTAACAGACACAATATTTCTGACACGGTGATTACATTCCCTGAGGTCCATTGATGTCCCTAGATACCAAGAACATGCAAATGGCCTTGTAGAAGTGGAGCAATCTTCCATTTACTTGGGTATGTACTTTTAGGTGAATTTTCGGAAAATATGGCTAGTACTAAACCAACAATACACAGCAACACTAACAACTCCTTTAGACCAACAATACACAGCAGCACTAATAACCCCTTTAAACCAACTATACACAACAGCACTTTCTCTTTCTTTCTTCCTCCTCCTTCCTCGTTGATGTGAAATGTTCACATCAAAAGGCCAGGTGGATCTCCAATTAACATGATACTAGCGAGCGACCAGCAGTCAGTTCAGGTCATCTGCTGCTTCTGGAGTGAGGGGGGGGGGGGCTGTTTGAGGGCTGCGATTGGGACAGTGTTTGTTCACGGATGAACATGATCAAGGGCCCAAACAATGACCTGGCTCCCCATGCAACATCAGCAGGAGCTGGTATGAATCTGTTCTCCGGAGTGTTTGCTCTCTTATCTCCAGCAGCTGAGTCAGTCATGCGCGCTCAGCTCGGCTGCAGGTTGCCGTGCTGCAAATGAGCTGTGAAGATGTCTTGTCATAACGCTGCCATCTCCCTTCCCCTGCCCCCTCCCCTTTATCTCAAGCTAATTGACTTAAAATCATTGACTGAACCCCCAGCCACCCACCCCCTCCCGTACATCACGCTGATAAAGTGTGTTATGAGGCTCTCTCTCTCTCCCTATCCTGTTATCTTTTTGGCACAGCTACTGTGACAGATTTCTATAGGCTTCTGGAGCATGCTCACTAATACCCCCCCCCCACCCCCTCTACCTCAATTGATTTCCAGCCAATGGGAATCTGATAAGAGGTTCGGCCAATGAAACAATGCATCTTTTTGCCATAAGCAACATGTCAGAATGGCACAGGCTATCCATATTGGAAGTGGGTGGAGGAAGGATTGGGAGAGCTTCCAGAGTGTTGTTTATCCCCAGTCCTGCCTGATAGGATCTACAGGGAGAGACAAGAGGAAAGGGGGTAACGGTATAGGGATAAAGCTCCATGGCTACCTGTCTAAGGCACAGGGGTTACGGGTCTGTTGAGAACAGGGCCCCTCAAGCCACTAGATCTATATCTGTTAATGAAGCCTCCAGCTGGAGGAGTAACAGGCTGGGAGTGAAGGTGGGTTGAGGCTGCCATCAAAATGTAGTGTAAAGTAACAAAGTAAAAATACTTTGTCAACGTAACCCACTGAGGTCATTATTTGGAGTATCTATACTTTACTTGAGTTATTATACAGTATATATTGTGACTTTCACTATTACTTCAATGCAAAAGGTAAACAATTTGTACTTCACCAAAAACAAAAGGGCGTTATTTTGCACATAATATCACACACATCCGAAAACAGTTTTGCACACATTCATGACAGTTATTGGGAGTAAATTAGTTTAATTTAGAACATGACCACCAGTGATGTCATCAGGGACATTGACTCCTTGTGTTGTGTGAATTACTGCTCCATGAATTGATGAATAAATAGCAACACCTTGTCTTATAGGGACTGCTACCTTATCATTTCATTGAGCTGTAATTAACAACATCTGTTAATTGTTAAAAATCGGATTAAAATGATCTCATCATGATATTGGATTATCCGGACTGTATAAATCAAAGCCTCTACTGTAGGTGGTGGTATACACATGAGAACAGTTGACCGCTCCATGTTGTAGAAGAAGATCATTCACGCGTGAACAACTGGTGCTCTCATCAAGTTGAGGCATATCTCCCACAAGAGCAAACAGATTGGCAGTAAATGTCATACAAATTGAAAATATTACATAAAAAATCGCTTTCATTACCAATGGATGTGCACAATGAATTGCATGATCATCTTTAGGAAGGAGTCCTCAATTTACATGGTTGTAGTGCTATAGGCTACTTTGATACAGTCTACACATCAGAGACATGGTCCTAATGCTACTGTGATACAGCCTATACATCAGATACATGGTCTTACTGCTAGGTTACTTTGATACAGCCATACATCAGAATGATCAGATACATGGTCCTAAAGATAGGCTACTTTGATACAGTCTAGTATCAGATATACAAGATAGATACAAGAGATACAAGAGTTTTATTTGTCACGGCATACAGGGGGTCTCGCCCGCAACGATGTGCATAATACAAGTAATAATAATAATAATAATAATAATAATAATAATAATAATAATAATAATAATAATAATAATAATAATAATAATAATAATAATAATAATAATAATAATAATAATAATAATATATGCTCCTAATGCTAGGGTACTTTGATACTCCCAGTGTTAATTTAGTCAACGAAAATTATTAAATATGGTCGTCAACTAAGCTTTTTCACCTGACGACAACGTGACGAGACGTCACGTTAACTCATTGGGTGCTAACAGCAGAGGGCGCTGATGGCCCTTCAGCGCCAGTGCTTTATCCAATGTAGGATAGGACTTGCGAGTGCTTAAAATATATCAAATATAATAGCAATAGATCTGAATAACACGTTGATCGTCAGTGAGTTGCTTCCAGTCAACATGCACAAAACAGATAATTCTTTCATACATACATTTCCGTTTTTATACCGTGATGAATATGAATATATTTCTAGAGCGTTCTGTCTCATCTCAATAAACTCTAGCAAATCGAGCTTCAATGTATTTTGTTAGAAATCGTGCCATTTGTCGCTTGATTTATGAATAGTTTTCAAATAAACGCTAGATTATCGATATTATATGTGTCATCATGCGCGAACAGAAGCGGGGTCTGAAAAATCGCTTCTCCGTACCTCACACACACACTCCGATGACGGTGAAAGAAACATCGGATCAACCGATTCGTAACATAGAGTTCTTACCTATGTAGTGCAAAAAGATTAATCCAATTCCTGATCGCCATTCCAAATATTGATCGCGTTTATTGATCCAACGTTATATGTCCAAAACACATAATCTACGCTGCTCTGAGTGTCCCCAGTCCATCTGTTATAACGATACTGCATGCCCGAGAAGTAAAACCTGGACCGGACTTCTTAGATCGATGCACAGCCCCAGCCAGAGGGATTCCAATGATGTGCAATACCATCCGGGAGATGTTAGGTGGCGGTATTTGCCCTTTGCTATCTCAGACCCATTCCCAATGATAACGTCAGGCTGGATGGATGGATGAAAAATGAATGGATATATCTAATAAAATAAATATCTATTAAAACCTGAGATATCTCGGGTCTTGGCGCCCAGAGCATGGCGAGTTAACCCGAGATATCTCAGGGTTGGCCTCCAAAGGGTTAATGGAGATCATGTGACACTGACGTGACTAAATAATTCATGCAATGTCGTGGACTACAAACGACAACACAAAATGTAGTTTACAAAATAAAATCTTGCCGAAATCTCTCCTTTTAAGACGAGACAAAAAAATTATAACTTTTAGAATAATTCATGTTATTATTAGTGCCGCATTTCTATTTTATATGTGTGCAGCGCAAGCGCTTTGATTCATTTCCTCACCCGCGTTATTTGTTCTTAGCCAGCATTCTAGATAGCAGTAACTGCACATGACAGGGGTTTAATAGAACAATGGCGGGGCAATTATGCAGTGGGCTTGGAAGAAAACGAAGACCACTTGGGGTTTTGTTTTGGGGCAGAGTGGCTGTGACAGGTATGTTGTTGTGTTGTGGAGTGGAAAGAGGAAGAAGGTGAATAAAACCGTTATGTTGATCACCAAACTCAAGTCAAGAACTGTTTCCAATTCTAACTGTCCAACGGCGAATGCTGTCTAACTATACTTTGAAACTAACTGCTACAGTACGTTACTGTTAGCATTAGCAACTAGGTAGTTGTCAAATCATCTCTAACCGCATTCCCTTTTCTTCTCACACTGGACACTAATGCAGGAAACAATCCCACAGCTGCCACCAGCTACCCAACAGCTGTAACCGAGGAATAGTCTGCCTATACTTTCAAACTATAGTAAAATAAAATCACGGGAGAATTGATATCTGATCATCAACATAACGGTTTTATTCACCTTCTTCCTCTTTCCACTCCACAACACAACAACGGATCTGTCTCAGGCGTGCGCCCCACTCGTCCCCAAAACAAAACCCCAAGAGGGCGCGCAACTCCACCTAATGACGTCAGCATCAATAATAACATAGAACACATTAACCCATCTCCCGCCAATATCGCTGTTCAGCGTTATTGCCCGCCATGCGTTGTCTGCCAATATCGCTGTACAGCGTGTTTCAAGGTAATATTTCATATTTTCGTCATGGAATTCATATTTCACCCACGGAGCCTTGTCATATGCTGCGGGAGCCATCACAACTCTGCAACGCTTCAATACCGCCACCTGGTGGCCGATGGGCGAGTTGCCAAACCGGAAATGCCCGTTTCAGCTCGGTCCGTCCGCTAATTCCGTCCGGCCACTCGTTTATCGTCCCGGGACTCAATCCACACACCGTGGACATGGATCGTTGCCACAACTCAATAAACAACATGATTTGGGCGTATATTAGTATTATACAAACCGGAACTGGATCGCCTCGATCCCCACCACATAACTGGGATCTGTTTGTTCCACTCTCATCGGCCAACGGTACGAGGAGACGGACGTGAGTTTCAGCGTTTTTCTTTATCATTTTCGATACAAAAGCTCTGATCAATATATCACCCATACTACATAAATCATTTAACGTCGGTCACAGAATTATATACAACCCCCCCCCCCCTCCGTTCACCCGCAGATGATCAGTCATACCGTTTAGGACCATGTACAGTTGACATTTTTAATATAACGTTGATCGGTATCAAACAGCATTTGATAATCTAATATATGCATTTATGCCTATATCTCATGTTCTATGAAATACTGCAGAAAACGATAAAAACATATTTATACTCTAGACAGTATTTTCGTATGAATGTGTGAATGAAAAAGTAAAACGTTCCTACATCCTGAACGATAGATAATTGATGTTGAATGGGCCATAGTAATGTCAATTTAGCAATACAATTTAAAAAGTTATAGCCCTGCAAAGAAGGTGAACATCTCCATAGACAAATAGCCCTGGCAGAGAATGGTTTAGGATGATCAAAGTGGTGGCAGAGAATGGGTTAAATAGCTTACATAAGTCTAACCAGCTAGCACTAACGTTAGCTTGTTTTTGTTTAGGAAAAGCTCACGCCAACTTATGAGGCTGTAACTGAGTAGTGAGACTAAACAAAAAAGTCAAAATCGAGACTAAACAAAAAAGAGTAAGGGCCGGATCCACAAAGAATGGATTGCACGGTGGTAATTGCATCCTACTTACATTTCATTATGAATTGAAAATGGGGGACCCTGGTGTAAACAAGACGAAAGTCTTTCTCTGGTCTGCATCCCCTTAACAATTGTGTGTATTGAGCCTTACTGTATTGTACCCATTCTGCAATCTGTTAACAAAATGTTCAATCAATCAAAATTGATTGATTGAAAATTGTATTAACAGATTGCAGAATGGGTACAATAAAGTTAAGCAGTATGGGTACAATAAGGTCAAGCAGTAGTCTGACCAGTTTGTTTTGGGATGTTTGTAATCTTGTTTTTAGTGCCTTTGAGGTGCTTTGTTACCATGAGGTGCAAGCATAGTCGTAGTACCCTTGAATGAGTGCTCCTGTTAGAGTCTTCAGGGTATTCTTGTTTACCAGAGAGGAGATCCTGTACAATAATCTTATTTGTTGGTTGACTTTTTTGATTACATTGGTTGCCATTTTGTCACAGGAAAGATTTGCCTCTAGGATTTCATCTTTCCTTGTGACAATATTGTCACCCACTGTAACAGAGAAGCCGTTGGTCTTGCTGAGTTTGTTATTTGATCCAAAGAGAATGGACTCTGTTTTACCCGGGTGTAATGATAGTTTGTTATTAGCGAGCCAGGAGCAGATTCTGCCGAGTTCAGAGCTACAGTAAGGGCTTTTTCAACCTGGTCAGACCTGTAGTTGACCAAAACTTGACTAAACGAAAAATAGATAAAGGTGACTAAATATGATGAAAACAAAAACGAGCATTTGACACATGACTAAGACTAAAACTAAAATAAAAAAATAGCTGACAAAATTAACACATCAGAGTATGGTCCTAATGCTAGACTACTGTAATACACAATATACATCCGCTACATGGTCCTAATGTTAAGCTACTGTGAAACAGCATATACATCAGATGATCTACATCCGGGAACTTTGGCTTTTCTTAGAGTCACGCCTACTTTTGGTGAAAAACACAGATTCCATTCCTATAGATCGCTATTGTATACTGTATACAAACTGGGTAGTAGGGACCGGCATATTTCTTTTTAATGATACATTCAAAAATATTTTTTGGGGTAAAGCAATACTTTTATTCTGCACCTTTCTAAAAGCTTTGGGGGTGTATTATATGTTTAAATTTTTTTTTTATTATAATATTATTATTATTATTACTCTACATAACAATGGGCCTCATTCACCAGTACTCTCTTGTTATTTTTCTTGTATTTTTTCTTAACCATCTGTTAAGAGAAAAATAAGAAAAGCCACCGCCGCATTCATCAACCCGTTAACGTCCAAATCGGTTCTTACCCAGGTGTGTTGAATGATGAATCCCACTCATTGTTAAACTCAAATGCTCGTTCTCGCTCAATTAATTTGCATACAGACACGCCCCGTGAGCTCATTATAATACAAGAGCCGTGTGCAAAACATGTCTACTCTGCATGAACGGATCCCTCTATTCAACAGGTAGCGCTGGAGCGTTTTGCGACACATCAAAATTAGATCAGATTCTCATCATATAGCACCTATAGCTATATAGTGGAATAGACTGTATTAATATTCCATATTTATACCATCTAGTTGCGCGCTCCTGGCCACCTGCCACAGCACGCGCACACACACACACACCTCCGGGACCTGTCAAAACGCGGACCTGTGTGTAAAAGCCTCACAGAAAATACGACAACAGTCGTCACTTGCAAGAAGATGCAAGGACAATTTTAATACTGAAGCAGAAGATGAAATGCCTTCACAAAGTGCATCGATGCGTAAGCTGTCACTTGGAAAGCAGGAGTGTTTGGACAGCAGGGCAGTGGCTGATAGTTCATGTAGCACATTTTTAATGAACTGATCGGTGGGTTGATATGTCCTAATTGTGCAGGGACAAAAAGAGTTTTGGATAAATATGCCTCGTTTTATAAATGTGTATACAGAAACAATTCCGTTGCTTTTGTTGATAATATTCATTAATTTCATTAATAACATAGTGCTGTAATTTCATTTTCTAATAAATATGCATGATCAAATTCAACAATGTGCGCTTTTATTTTGATATTCCTTATTTCCACATTTAAATTACGCGTGGGGTCGCCAAAATAAATCCTACATGAAAGGGGGTCGTGGTATAAAAGTTTGAGAACCCCTGATCTAGATGATCTCTAAATATGCATTCTATGCATACGGCCTGGGCGCATCTATATTAAAGGCAGCCCAAGAGCGCTTCCGCATTGGCGTTTTGCGCTCTGATTGGCCGAGCGCGTGCATGCGCATGAGCCGCGACACGCTCCTCTAGCCAGGAATCGAAACTCCGTTTAAGCTCCAGAGAGCGAGGCTGAAAATCCACAGTTCTTGCCCCACTGATGGGAGCCGAATCCCGGATCCGAGTTTTCTGATGAATACCCCCAAAATATGGAGGTCCCGAACGCAATTAAGTATTGATTACGCCGTAACGAATCATTAAAAAAATATACCGTTAACTGGAGTATGTTGTTTCTTTACATATATGTTGGATTAGAGAATTGGTTTGTCATGACAATCCAATAAAAATGGCAATTTACCCGGTGGTACAATGAACGGTGGGGCTGGGCTGGGGCGTGCGGTGCTCCGCAATTTTTTATTGGATTGTCATGACAAACCAATTCTCTAATCCAACATATATGTAAAGAAACAACATACTCCAGTTAACGGTATATTTTTTTAATGATTCGTTACGGCGTAATCAATACTTAATTGCGTTCGGGACCTCCATATTTTGGGGGTATTCATCAGAAAACTCGGATCCGGGATTCGGCTACCATCAGTGGGGCAAGAACTACGGATTTTCAGCCTCGCTCTCTGGAGCTTAAACGGAGTTTCGATTCCTGTAGAGGAGCGCGTCGCGGCTCATGCGCGTCGCGGCTCATGCGCATGCGCGCGCTCGGCCAATCAGAGCGTTAAACGCCAATGCGGAAGCACTCTTGGGCTGCCTTTAATATAGACGCGGCCTGGGCGGCCAGAGCATCTAACTGTTATATAATCCATTTCAGAAGCAGAACGCACACAATAAGTTATAATAATAATAATAATAATTGAAAAGTTCTGGGTTTTTTAAGTCGTATTTGGGGGCAATTTTTTTTTTTTTTTTTTATCTGGGTAAGAATTTCTTATCTGGGTAAGAGTGCTCTCGACCACTCTTAGAATTTGGTCTTGCCTAAGAGAAAAGCTAAAATAAGAAATCATTGCTGAATCCCAGGTAAGAACAAAATGCTATAAGAACACAATTAAGAGGAAATCTGTTTTTATATCGCTTTGTGAATGAGGCCCAATGTTATCTACAGCACCAGTACATACATCAGACAAATACTTTTGATACTTAAGTACATTTAATGTGAGCAACTTTAACACTTTTACTCAAGTGACTCTTACGGGTGACTTTAAACTTTTAAGATATACTCTTACTTAATTATGGCTTTCAAGTACTTTATACACGACGTGTTGGCGCAGAGAGAAGGATTGTAAGGAGATTATCCACGGCTCTGTGAGTAAGAAACGGCCCAGAGTCTCATCCCTCTCTCTCCACGCTTGATTAGTTCGTCTACACCTCACTGCACTCTCCTCCTCAATGCTCACTTACACTTGCCCTGCGGTCTCATTCTCTTATAAACACCCCCTGCTTTCAGATGTATTTGCTGGTGTAAATATATGGAAACTATAATTCGACTGCACTTTGCCGTCGTCTGCCAGCTCCGGGCTGCGTTTCCGAGCAACCAATACATTGTTGGAAAGTTTAATTTGCCACCTTTCGATCATCACCCTACTCTACCTATTGCATGCTTCCAGTCTCGGGTTACAAGACCAAACATACGACGAGTGTCCTTTGACAAGCCATTCGGACAAGTGACCATGTCCGGTTTGGCCGGGTCCTGAACGGACCAGTCACCTCTGAGGGTGAAAATTATTAACCACCTTTGTAGCCAATGAAATTCTGGAGCCAAGGGTATATCATCTGAGGGGTGATTGCAACGAGAAAAAGAAGACAAAGAAGAAGCCGGTCAAGTTCTTTTATTTTGACTAGCGTGTCGGAATCAATGGCAGCGGATGGTCATTTTGATAATCATGCCGAATTATTGCCGGTACACACATTACAAAATTATTTTTTAAACACAAATGTTCCATGGGATTGTTATCAACTTTGGACATGTACTAAGACTTCAGGCTATTTGGAACCGTTATGTTTTCCAGCTCCTACCTCTCAGCTGGAACTCAAAAACAGGCATCTGGCAACAAGTAAACAGAAATGTGAGTAAACAAAACTTTTACTTCAGTGTGTTCAAACCTCTGTAACTCTAATACATTAGCACTCAGAGTGGTTCTTCCTGTTGTGGAATGCATGTGCTAAAGTCTAATAAATTGCAAATTAATTTGAGTATGCAATCGTCAGGCGTGTTATGCAAAACTAGACCCATTTTTGCCTGATGCATAAGAGGTTAACTAGCCTGAGTCAAAGCACCCAAAACAAGTTTAGTCAAAGTCAAAGCACTGCGATTTCATTAGCCCAGCCCTTTGTTTTAAGTCGAGGCTACAATACCAATGGGAGAGAGCGAGCAACTGCTAGAGGCTAGACTACGTTCAGAAATGTATACACAGTCAGGCACACACACACACAGACTTGTCTGCATACAGTACATGCATCCACACACACACACACACACACACACACACACACACACACACACACACACACACACACACACACACACACACACACACACACACACACACACACACACACACACACACTCACACACACACACCCACCCCCCCCCCACACACACCCCCCCACACACCTACACACACCCCCACACACACCCACACCCCCCCACACACACACACACACACACAACACACACACACACACACACACACACACACACACACACACACACACACACACACACACACACACACACACACACACACACACACACACACACACACACACACACACACACACACACACACACACACACACACACACACACACACACACACACACACACGCACACCCTCAAGCTGTGTGCAGGTATGAATACCAACTAGTTGCCTTTCTGTGTTTCTGACAGGTTCTTATATTATTTCTATTGATGTAATTTCTTCTCTGACTACCTCTGTAAAATGATCTAAAAACATGCTGGGTTCACATGAAGCAAAATGAAAGTGTTTCGATCCGATACGTATATTTTCAATCAATGCTTTGAGCTACTGAATTCCATGTAAGAGCGCATGATAAAAAGGAGTAGGAGTTCGCCTCACAGCATGTGCATCTCACACGGTACTGCAAGACGCTGTTTGCTCTTGTGTAGCTCATTTGGTAGAGCATGGCACAAACGCTGTCTGGGGGGTTAGGGTTTGATTCCTCCCAGGCCCACATATGCTAAAAGATACATGTACTCATGGTACTGTAGGGTGCTTTGGATAATTGATGATGATGATGATGACGATGACGATGATGATGATGATGATGATGATGATGATGATGATGATGATGATGATGATGATGATGATGATGATGATGATGATGATGATGATGATGACGATGGTAGGATTAAGTGGAGGCTGGTTTGGCTTGTATGCAGCAGGGTGATATCAAACTAAGGAAGGTGGTAACCCAAGGTCGTAGAGACCAAGGTTGTGCTGATACCCCCAACCCCCACCATCTTTACTATTTTGTAGACTGAGTGTAACCTAACACATCTGAATGGGAAGGAGGTGGTAGTGGGATGCAAGGAGATGCTCAGATACAGAGAGAGGTCAGATGGCTCAGATACAGAGAGATGTCAGATGGCTCAGATACAGAGAGATGTCAGACATCTGTTTACAAGAAGAGTATAAGTGGAGGATGAGGAAGAAAGTAAGACATGGTGATTGGCTGCAGTTTTTGAATAAACATACACCGATAGGATTCTCAACTCGTAGCAGGGGTTTAGGAAGTTAGTTGAAGCTCTTCTCCACCCCGAAATTACGTCACAGACTCCAAAAGCCTCCACCGAGTTGGTTGTGTTATGGTGGTTTTCTGGTTTCTAAACTCTAAAACACTTGTGCACCAGGTGAGTGAAATTCTTGTGAAATTAATGTTGTTAAACTACTATTCCATTGAGAACGGCAGCACAGCTTCTCCTCGACGCATGGCGTCTGTCAGCAGAGGAAGTGGCATACTGGATGGAACTGACCTCGCCTCAACAGGGAAGGGCGTCTGTATCCATCACCCCTGGCCCACTTTGCTCAGGTAGAACCAAGAGGACAACATGCACAGTCCTCTAGCCCTCTGTACACTTCCACACACACACATGTACGTACGCACGCACGCACGCACGCACGCACAGCACACACACACACACACACACACACACACACACACACACACACACACACACACACACACACACACACACACACACACACACACACACACACACACACACACACACACACACACACACACACACACACACACACACACACACACACACACACACACACACACACACACAGGCAGACAGTTGTGTAGATGTAGTACACAGGTACTGGAATTCACACGCAATTGTACAAGTGTTCTTTTGTACAACACACATGCATACTGTACAGGCACACAACAGACACTGTACACACATATACACATGCATACTGTCCACACACAAAAAATGCTGGTATAAACATAGCATTTTCTTCTTTTCTTTACACTAAATGTGTTGAAATATCCTTCTGGCTATTGGCACATGGCCTATATTGCAAAATATGTCCCTGGCAATATGCTGCACTATGAGGCCATTGTTCTCCTCTGCTGTATATATAGTATTGTCATTGTAATGTAGGCCAATGTGCTCCCTCTTAACCAGGACAGCTCAGCATAAGAGGTGGCAACTGGTTAACACTTTATAATACGGCCCGTGTTGTACAGTGTATTACCTGGAACCTACTGTGTAATTACCTGGAACTTACTGTGTAATTACCTGGAACCTGCTGTGTAATTACCTGGAACCTACTGTGTAATTACCTGGAACTTACTGTGTAATTACCTGGAACTTACTGTGTAATTACCTGGAACCTACTATTTAATTACTGTACCTGGAACTTACTGTGTAATTACCTGGAACTTACTGTGTAATTACCTGGAACTTACTGTGTAATCACCTGGAACTTACTGTTTAATTAACTGAAACTTACCGTGTAATTAACTGAAACTTACTGTGTAATTACCTGGAACCTACTGTGTAATTACCTGGAAATTACTGTGTAATTACCTGAAACGTATTGTGTAATTACCTGAAACGTACTGTGTAATTAACTGAAACTTACCGTGTAATTAACTGAAACTTACTGTGTAATTACCTGGAACCTACTGTGTAATTACCTGGAAATTACTGTGTAATTACCTGAAACGTATTGTGTAATTACCTGAAACGTACTGTGTAATTACCTGGAATCTACTGTGTAATTACCTGAAACATACTGTGTAATTACCTGGAACGTACTGTGTAACTTGTATATACAATATTTACTGGTTCCTACTTGTACTTAAATGTAGGCACAGCAAATTAAAACGAGACAACAATGAACAATTGGGGATTTAGAGTAAGTTCCTGATATTTACCCTGTAATTTCCATGAACAGTGTAACTTCCTTGGATGAATCAGTATGTATATGGATGAAGTATAATAAAAACAAATGATTTTGCCCTTTGCTCATGGCAGTTATGACAATCCTTTTTCATGCATGTGAGTTTGGCAGGAAAGCTTCACACACACTCCAGGGATTTATTATGCTTATGTCTTCTACTTCATTGCATGATTTACTATGCTTATGTATTCTACGTCATTGTATGATTTATTATGCTTATGTCTTCTACTTCATTGTGTGGTTTTAAAAAAGGAAATTAGTCTATAAAAAATTAGCAGCCATTTTCATCCAGCACTGCAGCAGCTCATAACAAGCAGACTGGAGTAGAAAGCAAACATACCTCTCACAGCTGCTTTATGCAAATGTTCGTTTATTCAATAAAATAAATAACCAAAATGACACATATTGTCCAGAACACATAGCATGGAATAAATATGTTGCAAATATTCACAACATGGCAAAGCCCAATAGGATGGCCATATTGACCTGCTAAAATAATGTAACATTACTCAGTAATATTATCATATTATGAGTAGCCTATGTAGCACCCGTGTCACTAACAGTAACAGCTGTTCGCCACGGACCAGTTCTAGATTCGAATGAGGAGAGGAGTAATATACACAGTTAAAGGAATGGCAGGCCAGAGACAAGGCTATAACAATGACCGGTATTTTATTCTCGACAGCGCTAGCTAGACAATTACAATACATACAGACGTAAAGTAGTGAAGTATCCCTTTTTGGTTATTTTCTTAACCACTCCCTCTTTCAGGAAGGTTAATTCGATATCAAGTCCTAGGTTGATTGGATAAACACATTAGGTTCGGTTCAGACGTCTCTGAGGTTGTCACTAGCTAAAAGCTAGGTTTAAGTTTGGACATTAGATGTATCCCTTTTTCGTGAGTAAATCGTTATCTTTCTTCTGAAATTGCAGATCAGTAAACTCTATAACAGTTTATCATTCAGTAAACTCTATATCAGTTTATCATTTCAGTAGGTAGGTGTTTAAACATATTAATTTAAACCTTTAAGTGTGCAGGGAATGCAAGTACCTTATTAGGTGAAATGACCCTTTAAACTCTTCCTTTACAGGTGTAATACGAACAAAGTACCAATACAAATATTCAAGGTTATAGGAATGCAAATACCTTATCAGGTGAAATTACCTTTTAAACCATCTTTCTTTACAGGAGAACCATCAGCGATTCAACTATAATCAATATGTTATCAGTGAGATTCAAGTATCTTACTGGGTGCATTGACCCTTTAACTCGTCCTCTTTGCAGGAGAACATCAGTGGTTCAGGTATCTTATTGGGTGAATTTACCCTTTAACTATCCCTCTTTACAGGAGACATATCAGTAGTTCAAGTATCTTACTGGGTGAATTTACCCCTTAACTCTCCCTTTTTACAGGAGAAATATCAGTAGTTCAAGTATCTTACTGGGTGCATTGACCCTTTAACTCTCCCTTCTTACAGGAGAAATATCAGTACCCATATATCCCGTATGCCCCCCTAACAAGTTAGGAGAGTTGTATTCGTAAGCATGAAATGTTTGCATCAAGCCTCTTCAACTCATTCAGAACGCAGCGGCCCGCCTGATCTCAAACCTACCGAAGTCGGCCCATGTCACCCCACTTCTTAGGGACCTGCACTGGCTCCCCATTGCTGCACGAATCCGCTTCAAGGCCCTCGACCTAGCATACCGTGCGGCAAAGGGAACCGCTCCCGCCTACCTCCGGTCAATGGTCTCTAACTACACACCCTCAAGACCCCTACGCTCTGCATCTTCTGGCCGCCTCAGACCTACTCCTATCCAAGCTCCGGGAGGGTCATCAAAGAGAAGTCGCCTATTCTCAGTCCTTGCCCCACAATGGTGGAATGAACTACCCACCCCAGTTAGGACAGCCGAATCACGTCCAATCTTTCGCCGTCGACTAAAGACGCACTTCTTCAACCATTATCTGAATAAAAAAAAAAAAAAAAAAAAAAAAAAAAAAAAATCTAACCCTAACTAACCGTACTGTCATGCACTTGTCCTAATAAACTAACCTACACTGTAGCACTCAACACTTTGATGAACATTGTTGCTCAGCTGATAGAGTTGTGCCCTTCCTGATGGCTTGTCGTACAGAACTTGTAAGTCGCTTTGGATAAAAGCGTCAGCTAAATGACTAAATGTAAATGTAAATGTAAGTTCAAGGCCATATAATTCTTAACCCTTGTGGCTCCCTGGTCATGAAAACTACTTTCGTGTGTGTGTGTGTGAGCACAGCGGTGTCTGTGTTTATTATTATTTCATGAAATTGGGAAAATATCTTCATTTTACATATATGTTCATTGTGTCAAAAGCTTATAATTTGAAACACTCTAAAAAAATAGTTATAGTGTTTAGTCCCCAGGTGGACTTGGTCATGTTTTCTACTCCATCCGCTCCCATGTTAAATGGCATTTTTAACCATTTTTAATCTGCTCTCATTCGTTAAATTCTCGATATAATTACCAAATGCTTTGCATATTCCACGACCTAAGAAGCCCGTCTAGCGTTAAGATGTGCTGTTACCGATGTAAAACACATGGTGGCGTAATTGCTCTACAGCTAACTTTGCCACAATTCAGGGGAAGATGGGAGGTGCTCTTGCGGGCTGAAGTGGCTGACACTGCGGATACATGCTTTGGGGAGGTGGGGGGGGGGGAGCGAGCGTATTTTCAACACAGAACCGGACGCGAACCGGACCCCCGTGGTCCACAGCGTGCCAGACGCCGAAACACGAGCCCCCCAGAGCCGCCGCGCTCAAATGAGGAAGTACATTTCACGGACCACCTCCGGTCGCCTGCCCACCAGCGACCAGAGTTCAAGATTCTACCAGGGGATCCACTTGAAAACGCCCGCAGGAGATTGTGGTATTTATAAGCGCCTAGTAACGTCTCGCGTCTCTGCTGTTTCTGGCTGAATTAGTCATCGTTTCTTTCTTTTTTTTTCTGATTCTTATTCAGAGGTATTTCGTCGAGATTACATAATCTGTAATGTGGCATCAGAAATGTGTAGAAATATGATAAATATGACTATTTATCCGTTTTTTTCGATGAAAAAAGACGTGGTATCAAACAAACACAGATTTAAGTGGTTATAATTCCGAAATATAAGTAATCTGTTAGAGATATATTGAGATTAGGCTATTACTGTTAATCATGGGGAAAAAAAAGTTTTAAAAATAGTAAACAGTTAAAGTTATATGGCTTTGAAAAAAGGCTCATTTTCGTCGAAATCCTTAGGGAGCCACAATATTTTTTCAAAAAAATATCTTTCCAGGAAGTCCATTAACATCCTATCCTCAATATATATGGAAACGAGTACAACTATTTCCAAATCTTAACCACTTATATTCCCGTTTGTTTGATATTAAATCCCTTTTTATGACAAAAAAAAACGCAGATATCTGCATTTAGTTCACATTTATACATGTTTTCAACGCCAGAGTGCAGCGTCGAAAACATGCACAGAGTTCATGTGAAAAAGAATATGTATTCATATTTACAAATGAATGACTAATTCTGTAGTTATTAACGTTATTAGTAACGTTAGTAAGCACTGATGTTTGGCTGTTATACCCGCGGGGATACAGTATATGAGACCCCCGCTACATTCTGAAAGATCCCCGCTGATTTTGAAAGAGCCAGCCGTCTTCCACGTTCCTGCCATCTGGCTCTACAGAGCGAAGCCGGGCCAGTGAGCTTTCAAAGCGGCCGGCCAGGGAGCTCCACCAGCCCAGAGCTGGTTGCACCAGCCATAGTGCAACTGCGCCACCGTGTGTCATAAACGGTAACGTTTATCAAACGGACATACTGACAGAGCAACAGGCTCTCGGTGATACTAAAACAGCGTGTATTTGAATGAATTAGTGCAGTTAAAAATCAGCGTTTTAACATTGAAGTCAATGAGAACACGAATAGAATGCCAAGGTTTGTCCGCTCCTAAAGTGAATAACCTTTTTTATAGAGGCATTCTAATGATGAGCCTTTGATATATTGAATAAATATCAAAGATGACCAATCTGACGCAATTTCATGACATAATAATCAACACAGACATCGTTGTACACAGAAACACAAATGAATATAGGCAAAAAACATGAAATATTTGCTAAGGGGGCAGAAGGGAATGTGCATCAATCAAATACAAAATACAATATCAAAATACAAAAGGTGAAATGGGATCAAAAGCCCTTGGAAGTCCTTGTGCTCTCGTTCAATCAGTTTGTATGATAGACAAGGATATAATGGTCCTTGGAAGTTCTTGTGACTCAAGTTCAATTAGTTCATTCATTCCTGATCCACTTCCTCACTGGTAATTAGGAAGGTAATTCACAATCCTACCAGGCTGTTGAGGCAACAGGGTGTTGAGGCAACAGGGGTAACAGATATAGCCCTGATCTAGATCTGAGGTTCAGTGGGTTGGCTCGCCATCTTGTGTCGGTCCGGCACACTGCCTCGTCCCGTGTGAGCACACGTGATGAGTGGTGGTCGGTCGGGACTCCTGGGAACTCTTACAGGGGGTGGAACGGGGTGCTAGGAAACCTGGCCTGCGTTATACAGGCATTCAGAAAATAAAAGCTATATCTTTCATTGCTTTATCATCTTTTCATTGCTTCTAGAATGAACAGTCAATCAGGCTACTTTTAGCTATGCTAAGCTAAAGTAGGCTACCTTATCACAGCACGTGGGAATGTCCATTTGTCTTATGCTAAGTTAGGCTAAAGTGCACTAGCATATGCGAACATTCCTCACATTCCATATTAAACTCTCAAAAGCAGTCAAAATGTATATAGACCATGTTCTTATCATACAGCATATCAATACAACCATAAGTACTTCTGAAATGGTCTCTCTAGTTTTCATTTAACCAATTTGGGCTTTAGCATTGAGCTAGCATGACTCTGTGAACTGCATTATTTAGCTGATTAGCATTGAGCTAGCGATTTTGCACATTCGACAGTGAGACAGCACAATATTGATGAAACTCACCAAAACCGCTTCTGGAAGTCGTATGCTCTTTAACTGCAACAACCTCTTCGGTTTTGTAACTGGGGGAATCTTTTATGACTGTTTGATAACTATTTTGTGGCGCTAGTTCATCTCGGTTCAATCAGCATTAAGCTGCGTCAGACTCCGTCAATCTATAATCTCATCTGCCGTATGGCAAGGCTCACCTGCCGTAAAGCAAGGCGTGAACTGTTGTGACACCTAACTCGCGTCATGAGGTAACTTAAAGGGCAGTGAGGCAATTCAAAGGATTTGGTCAAAACGTTGCTAACCTCATATGAATATACATGATATAACCCAATAACATTAACTATTTATGTTCTTACACAATAGCATTAACTATTTATGTTCTTATTCAATGGCATTAACTATTTATGTTCCTATAACTAAATAGTTATGAATCCGAAACCTGGGTTACACCTACTCATACAATGTAGTGTCCAACTTTACTTTTATAAAGGTACAGTATATCCTCTGGAACCTTCCCCAACCTCACGTCGGGAAAAATAAAGGGTCACATAATAAATATTTGACAGACTAATATACTTTTGTTCTCTCTCTCCCCCTCTCATACTGTGCCATGTGAGAGGTTATTTTTATTGTCTGGGCATATTGGGGGACAGACACATACAGACAATAAATGCATGTCAATGTAAAAATATATGGCACATAGACGATTGGTATCAGCAGCAATAAACCTTATCAGGGGCATCCCTAATTATCTACTAATAATATATTTGATTTCTTTATGTTCTTTGTGCTCTTATTGGACAATGAAGAAGCTGTAAGAAAAAATACGTACTACTAGGGCAGCGCATACAAGTAATTCGAATAATATCTACTGTCTACTGTTCATTCATATCTCGCGTGTGTCACGATCAGAGCACGTGTCTGCCAGATGAGGAGCAATCAGCGGGCTGCAAGAGATCACCTCATCAAGCGTTCCCTACTTCAACTGGCAGAACCCGTCATCCAACGCTGCAGTGTTAAACTGCCTACCGAGGTACGACGACGCTACCTGAAGACCAGCTGTAACTACCCCTGTTTATGCTTGCCCTAACCTTCTGTTTCTTGTGCCCCAGGACTTCGCCCCGGCGCCCTTCCACCCTGATGTCTCGAGCCCCAGCGTCCTTCCACCCTGACGTCTCGAGCCCCGCAAAGAGGACTCCTGCTCACTCTCAAGCGCAAGACCTGTGTCCTCTCTCTCTCGCTGCCGACAGCTGCACTGAAGTGGACCTGCTCTCATTCTTCTCCCCCCCCAAGAACATTATGACCTCCGTGTTGTTCACATTCCTGTTTCACATTCCTGTTATACTCTGCTTGGTTGGGAAGAATAATTAAAGAACCCTAAACCGCTCCATTCTCTCCTCCTGTGTTTTGCTATTGGGCTCCGCAAGAACCCCCCATCCTCACAGAACACTGCGACCATGATGTCGGACTCAGCAGCACAGGAGGCCGGTGAATGGAGCAACAGCATCCAGACCGCCGTCAACGGACACGCCAGTCTGGTAAATCAACACTCACAGATACTGGATGAGACTATTGCCCAACTCAGCGATCTCACTCTCAGCGCCACGGAGCGAGACAAACGATTAGAGCTTTTCGAAGCGTATTTAACAGCCCAGTCAATTCCGCCTGCTGTCTCTCCACTTGTGGTATCCCCACCTATAGTATCCCAGTCCCGGGAACCTCACGTACCCTCGCCAGAGCGTTACGACGGAAACGTTGCCAAATGTCGTGCCTTCCTCTTCCAATGCTCTTTAGTGTTTGGGCAACAACCTCTAACATTCCAGAGCGACAAATCCAAAATATCCTACCTGTCTGGTCTGCTGACAGGGCCCGGGTTAGAATGGGCGACAGCCCTCCACTTCAGTAATTAATTCCCCCCTCTGCAATTCGTACTCCGGGTACATCGCCGACATGCAAAAGGTCTTCGACCATCCTCCCGGTGGTTCGGATAGAACGGCCGCCTTGTTTACCATCCACCAAGGACACCGTAGTGTGAGCGAGTACGCTATCGAATTCCGTATTCTGGCAGCGGGTTCCCAGTGGAACGATGAACCATTACGTGGAGCCTTTCGCCAGGGCCTCAGCTAAGTTCTAAAGGACGAATTGGCGTCGAAAGAGAAGCCTACTTCCCTTGACAACTTGATTAACTTAGCCAGAGAGCTGGACACGCGTCTCCGGGAACGCCGCCGTGAAAAGGCCAGCACCGTCAACAGTGTCCCGCTGCAGAGCCGCAGGGCCGCTGAGCAGGAGCGCCCCGTTAATAGTGTCCCGCTGCACCACCGCAGAACCGACGATTCGGAGCCCATGGACCTCGACCGCTCTCGCCTTCCTCTCCGCGAACGCCGTCACAGACTCAGGTCAGGGGCATGTCTGTACTGCGGGCAACTAGGCCACTCCATCGCCTCATGTTCGGTTCGCCCAAACGACGGGGCTCGGCTGTGACGCTGGGCACATGCACAAGCCTTAAATTTGTTCCCAGTTCCGGTCCGAATATGCAATTCAGTGCCACGCTTTACCACAACGGTCAATCCCTCCCTCTTTCCGCGCTGGTCGACTCGGGCGCAGACGAAAACATCATCAACGCTGGGGTAGTGTCCCACTACCACATTGCCACCGACGCCTTACCCATCCCCCGAGATGCCCAAGGCCTAAACGGGAAGTTGCTCTGGCAAATAACATGCCACACCACGCCTCTCCGCCTTCAACTCTCCGGGAATCATAGCGAGGAGATCCGTTTTCACGTCACTGATTCTACCCATAACCCAATCGTTCTAGGCATGCCTTGGCTAAAGCTACACAATCATGTAATAAATTGGCCAACGGGCTCAGTCACGAGCTGGAGTGCTCACTGTCACGCCTCTTGTCTCCGGTCGGCGCGGTCACCACTGGGGGCCACTGGTTCTCCCGTTCCCAACGAACCTGTTGACCTCTCGACTGTTCCTCCAATTTACCACGACCTAGAGGCTGTGTTTAGCAAACAACAAGCTCTCTCCCTACCTCCTCATCGCCAGTACGACTGTGCTATAGACCTGCTCCCGGGAGCCCCGCTCCCCGCTAGCCGCCTGTTTAACCTATCACGCCCAGAGAGAGAGTCTATGGAGAAGTACGTCCACGAGTCCCTGGCCTCGGGCATTATTACCCCCTCCTCCTCTCCTGTCGGTGCAGGCTTCTTTTTTGTGTCCAAGAAGCACCACTCCCTTCGCCCCTGTATTGACTACCGGGGTCTCAATAACATCACGGTTACAGATACAGCACTCAAAACTCAAACCTCTCATGCCTTTCTACCACTCTCTACCACTCCTCTATTGTTCTTGACCGGGCCAGATTTCACACCTCCACTTCCTCCCACAGGCTGGGCAGATTTTCATCTTACATTTTTATTCGTCCCAAATGTCCCAGCCCCATCAGATTTCTTAGCTTTTTTCACTGTTTACTTATCATGCATTGCAACACTAATATATGGTCAGTACCCCAAGTCAGACTGCCCATATAAAAATTATTTTGGGGGTCTGAGGGCAGTAGCCCCCGACCCCCTCCCTGGGGAAGCACTTAGGTTAACTACCCTCCCTTTGTTCCCCCAGCCAACACCCCCGGAATATTAACACCTGAGTAGACTTAAGTGGCACACAAGCAGCAACAAGCAGCAGACAAGCAGCAGAATTGGTTTGATTTTTGAGCGCTGCGTCTGTAAGAACAAGTACCCCCTGCCTTTGATTAACTCTGCTTTCGAACCCCTGCAAGGCGCCACCATTTTCTCAAAGTTGGATCTCAGAAATGCCTATCATCTGGTCCGCATCCGGGAGGGAGACGAATGGAAGACGGCCTTCAAGACCCCACTCGGCCACTTTGAGTACAAGGTGATGCCTTTTGGGTTGACCAACGCCCCTGCTGTCTTCCAGGCCCTTGTCAATGACGTTCTCCGTGATGTCCTGAACCGCTCTGTCTTTGTCTACCTGGACAACATTCTGATTTTCTCCCGCTCCATGGAGGAGCACATCCAGCATGTCCGCCGGGTCCTCCAGCGCCTACTAGAGAACAAACTGTTCGTCAAGGCGGAGAAATGTGAGTTCCACGTCTCCTCCATCGGGTTCCTCGGCTACATCATCGAGGGCGGCAAGATCCGGGTGGACCCCGAGAAGATCAAGGCGGTGACCGACTGGCCCCGTCCCACCAACGTCAAGCAGCTCCAACGCTTCCTGGGGTTTGCTAACTTCTACCGGCGTTTCATCAGGGACTACAGCCGGGTCGCGGCACCCCTTACTCAACTCACCTCGCCTTCCGTGCCCTTCGTCTGGTCGGACAGAGTGGACTCCGCCTTCGCCGAGCTACGCCAGCGCTTCACCTCCGCGCCCATCCTCGTTCAGCCGGACACGTCCCGCAAGTTCGTGGTGGAGGTAGACGCCTCAAGTACCGGAGTGGGGGCGGTCCTTTCCCAACGTTCCGCCCTTGACCAGAGACTGCACCCCTGTGCCTTCTTCTCTCGCCGCCTGACCACGGCAGAGGTCAATTACAACATCGGGAACCTGGAGCTCCTGGCAGTCAAACTGGCACTGGAGGAGTGGAGGCACTGGCTGGAGGGATCGGAGACCCCCTTCCTGGTCTGGACCGACCACAAGAACTTCGCCTACGTCCAGACGGCCAAGCGCCTGAACTCCCGCCAGGCACGCTGGGCACTGTTCTTCACCAGGTTCAATTTCACCCTAACCTACAGGCCTGGCTCCAAGAACACCAAGCCAGACGCCCTCTCCAGGCAGTTCGTCCCCGAGGAGGGTTCCGCACACCCGGACACCATCCTTCCTTCCTCCTGCCTGGTGGCCGCCGCCACCTGGGAGATCCAGTCTGTCGTCCGGGAGGCCCAGCGCGTCCAGCCTGATCCAGGTAACGGCCCACCTAACCGGCTTTTTGTCCCCGACCTTGTCCGCACCCAGGTGCTCGAGTGGGTCCACGCCTTCCGGTTCGCCTGTCATCCTGGGATCAACCGTACCTTGTCCCTGCTGAAGCAACACTTCTGGTGGGTCACCATGAGGGAGGACACCCGCGACTTCGTCCTTGCGTGCACCGTCTGTGCCCGTGGAAAGGCTTCCCACCAATCACCAGCCGGGCTCCTCAGGCCGCTCCCTGTTCCCGGTCGGCCTTGGTCGCACGTTGCCCTGGACTTCGTCACCGGACTGCCTCCTTCACACGGTAACACTGTCATTCTCACCATCGTGGACCGGTTCTCAAAGGCCGTGCATTTTGTCGCTCTCCCCAAACTCCCCTCTGCTTCAGAAACCGCGGATCTGATGGTGCTCCACGTCTTCCGTCTCCACGGGATCCTGGTGGACATCGTCTCCGACAGGGGCCCGCAGTTTATCTCCCAAGTATGGAAGGCTTTCTGCCGGTCCCTGGGGGCCACGGTCAGCCTCTCCTCCGGGTTCCACCCGCAGACCAACGGTCAATCGGAGCGGGCCAACCAGGATCTGGGATCCGCCCTCCGCTGCGTGACCACCCGGGACCCCTCCGGCTGGGGTACGTTCCTGCCGTGGATCGAGTACGCCCACAACTCGCTGTCCTCCGCAGCCACAGGTCAGTCTCCCTTTGAGTCCTCCCTGGGCTACCAACCCCCACTGTTCCCTGCACAGGAAGAGGAGATCGCCGTGCCTTTGGTGCAGGACCACCTTCGCCGCTGCAGGAGGATATGGGAGGACACGAGGGCTGCGCTGCTCCGCACCGCTGAGCAGAACCGTCGCTTCGCCGACCGCCACCGGACTCCGGCTCCCGACTACCAACCAGGTCAGATGGTTTGGCTTTCGTCCCGAGACCTTCCACTCAAGTCCTTGTCCCGCAAACTCACCCCCCGTTTTGTTGGTCCGTATCAAATCCTGTCCGTTATCAACCCCTCGGTCGTTAAGCTCCAGCTCCCCGCCATCATGCGCATTCACCCCTCCTTCCATGTGTCGCAGCTGAAGCCGGTTCTCTCCAGTCCCCTGTCTCCTCCTGCTCCAGAGCCTCATCCTCCGCTGATCATCGATGACCACCCGGCTTACATCGTCCACCAGCTGCTGGACGTGCGTCCCCGTGGTCGTGGGTACCAATACCTCGTGGACTGGGAGGGCTACGGCCCAGAGGAGCGCAGCTGGGTCTCCCGAGGGATGATCCTGGACCCTGAGGTCGTCCGGGATTTCCATCGCCGTCACCCGGACAAGCCTGGGGGCCCGCCAGGAGGCGCCCGTCGAGGGGGGGTCCTGTCACGATCAGAGCTTGTGTCTGCCAGATGAGGAGCAATCAGCGCGGCTGCAAGAGATCACCTCATCAAGCGTTCCCTACTTCAACTGGCAGAACACGTCATCCAACGTCGCAGTGTTAAACTGCCTACCGAGGTACGACGACACTACCTGAAGACCAGCTGTAACTACCCCTGTTTATGCTTGCCCTAACCTTCTGTTTCTTGTGCCCCAGGACTTCGCCCCGGCGCCCTTCCACCCTGACGTCTCGAGCCCCAGCGTCCTTCCACCCTGACGTCTCGAGCCCTGCAAAGAGGACTCCTGCTCGCTCTCAAGCGCAAGACCTGTGTCCTCTCTCTCTCGCTGCCGACAGCTGCACTGAAGTGCACCTGCTCTCATTCTTCTTCCCCCCCCCAAGAACATTATGACCTCTGTGTTGTTCACATTCCTGTTTCACATTCCTGTTATACTCTGCTTGGTTGGGAAGAATAATTAAAGAACCCTAAACCGCTCCATTCTCTCCTCCTGTGTTTTGCTATTGGGCTCCGCAAGAACCCCCCATCCTCACAGCGTGTGTGTGTGTGTGTGTGTGTATGTGCATGCTGCGGCTGGTGGCCAGAAGCACGCAACAAGACAGTATAAATATGGAATATTAATATAGTCTATTCCACTATAGGTATAGTGTGCTGTCTGATAAGATAAGATGATCCTTTATTAATCCACTTGGGGAAATTCGGGTGTCAAAGCAGCATGGGTGGGGGGGGGATACAGGGGGGGGATACAGAGCTTCACAGTTCTATACAGTCCAGTATCTACACTATAGATACAATATAAAATATAAAATATAAATACAAATACAAAATAATATAAAAAAGTACAAATACAAGATCGTCCAGTGATATGAGTCTCTAATTCTCAAGTCCCGAGTTTTGACAATGATAGTTCTGGCAGCAGAGCCGGCCGTCCGAGCCCTTTGTTGTAGAGCCTGATGGCTGCCGGTATAAAGGACCAGCTCATCATAGAGGGGGTGAGAGGGGTCAAATGTATTGATGACAATACATTTGAATCGAATCTAATTTTGATCCGTCGCAAAGCGCTTCCTCGCTACCGGTCGAATATGGGGCAATGCCGAATTCTGCGCATGGCCCTTGCATTATAATGAGCTAGAGGGGTGTGTCTGTATGCAAATTAAGTAAACAGGAACGCACGTTCAAGTTTGTGAATGAGTGACATATCTCATTCTGGGGATAGCAGCTGAGATCATTTGGCAAGTTAAGACAAACTGGGTAATTGTCGACTTTCTCTTACGACCTTCCAAGGAGGTTGTCGTAAGATAAATCTTAAGACAATGTTGGTGAATGAGGTCCATTCACTTTTGTAGAACGGCCCTCCGGGTTCAGCAATAATATAACAACTTGCTGCAATCAACAGCTCAATTACAGGCGAGTTGATTGTTAAGGCAAAACGTCTGGACCCTTGGCCATCCCGGACAGATGGAGTCCACTGTCGGTGGTTATAAACCATGGAATGGTCTTTTATGAGAACAACCCTAGAGGTGTTTGAAGATAAATTATCATAAATTGTAAGATAAATGATCAATTGCTTGCAGATAGGAAATGCCTGCTTAAAGTTAATTGCAGAGGTAGCTCTAAAACACATTTTATTTTTATCACAAAATTAAATACATCATATAGTAGATATATTGTGAATGTCAAAATATTCATAAACTTAACTATCATCTTCTTTGCCGACAAGTACGTTGTGCCAGCATGCAAGACTAATGGAACTGACCCTCGATCTCCATGGGTTTCCTGTGAGTGCTCTGTATGTATGTATAGGTCAGGACTGGAGTACATAATTATTAGTTGCGTAACAAACTGTTGGTCATTAGGGTGATCTGCCCTCCAAAGATGCATTGGTCTTTCCTGCCTGGACTAATGCAAATGGTCTGGAACACTTCCTTTTGTGTGTAAGTTAAACCTACTGTACACCAAAATTAGAAATCAGTAGTAAGATGATGCATTAAATGCAGTAAATTCATCCTCCTTCCTGCACAAGGCTTAGCCTCATTCAATGCAAGGTACAGTACTTTATACAGGATCCATTTGAATAAGGCCAGGCTATCAAATATGTATCCAAACCTCACTGATATTTGTGACAGAAGCTCTCAGACACCAGCAGACTTCTCGAGTTCTGGTAGAGTTTGGTGGAATACTGGAGGTCTTTCTTTGATCTGATACCAGATATTTTGGAGCTGACTCTAGACCCATAGTCATTGACCCATCACCTCTTATCACGATGTTTGGTATTCCTGAGGAGGGAGTTAGAATGACTTCCAAATAAATTAATGTCATCTCCTTTGGCTCTTTAATTGCCCACCATCGAATTCTCCTATTATGGAAAAATCACTTACCCCCTCAAACACGTCCCCCACAAACACGTCCTGCTGCAGGATTTAATGTCATTTTATGAAATTGGAAAAGATCAAATTTGCAGTCTGTGGCTCAGCTGACAAACTCTACAAACACTGGCAGCCTCTCATCTCCCACTTCGAAACAATGCAATCTATCCCACTAGACTAAAGTGTTGTTTGGATGTGGATGGCTAGATGCTGCCCTGGGACACATGGCGTAGGTTTGTGGTTGTATGTGCATGGGTACTGTGATCAATAGATCACTAAAGCTAGTGATCTATTGATCACAGTACATTGGATGTATCTGTGTGTGTGTGTGTATGTGGTGTATGTACAGACGTGGCAGGGTGGGGGCGCATGAGTCTTGCGTTGTGGCCTTGTGGGGGTCAGTGCAGGTTGACATATTGATCTTGAAGCCATTTGTCTTTTGGCTTCGTTTCTTGTAATGCTTATTTATCTTTCTCTTTTTGTACAGTTGTTCTGTCGTCTGTATTTGTTTATTTGTTTTATTGTTATTCATTATTGTCATTATTATAATTTTAAAAAGAATTATGAGCAGGGAGGGAAACACTAAGGGGAGAAGGGATAATCGGGGGATATTGTGTGAGGGTTCGGTGTGGGAATAGGTGAGGAGACCCCAAGTGCAGAACACGAGCAGAGAGAGTAGAGGCAGAGACGACGGGATGAAGATGAACAGGCTTTTACTATAACAGTTGCAAACAAGGATACACGTTGAAACTGTTACAAACAAAAGCAAACTGTAAAACCCGGAAATAAAACACAGCAGAGCTGGAAAAATGTGGACTAGGGATAAGGAACGGACTCACAGGGAAATACAGGAGTGAACAGAGTGAGTGACAAAACATAAGTTTGCAAAACAAAACAATGACAATGGCGCGACAAAGAATGTGAGAAACGGGCAGGAATAAATACTGCCCGTGATTACTAATGAGTGCCAGCTGGCTTAAGGCCAGGCATGGCCAAGACAAGTGAACACAAAATATTAGTAAAAATAAATCTCACCCTATAAACAAAAGTATGTGTAAAGGAATTATCTTACTGGAAACATACATATAAAGAGATAACCTTTTCTGGAAACATATGTAAGGATTAACCTTTTCTGGAAACATATGTAAAGGATTAACCCTTTCAGGAAACATATGCAAACTTTGCATATGTTTCCTGAAAGGGTTAATCCTTTGCATATGTTTCCTGAAAGGTTTATCCTTTGCATTGCAAAGGATAAACCTTTCAGGAAACATATGCAAAGGATAAACCTTTCAGGAAACATATGTAAATGATAAACCTTAATGGAAACATATGAAAAGACAAACCTTTTAAACACAAGCTAAACCCGGGAAACACAACATGAATAGAGGCAGCACAGCATTAATCATAGTATTAATAGTATCCAGCAAACCTAGGAGGTTAAGTATCTGGAGTTGCTGCGTTTGGCCACCAGAGGGCGGCATAAAACCACTGTTCATATTGTTCAGGTAGGGTCCCTGGCTGGGACCATGACATAATATGTCATTATTGATTGATAAATAGAATTTGGTAAACAAAAAAAAACTACTGTATGTACTATGCTACCATGTCTATACTACTACTATGTACTATGCTACAGTATTATACCTACCTCCTCGTCCTTACCTGCAAGTCCCTCCATGCCACCCAGGACCTATCTGACCTCCTCCACCCCTACACCCCCCTCCGGAGGCTGTGATCCTCAGACACACATCCCCCACACCCGCCTACAAACTTTCGGGAACAGAGCCTTCAGCATGGCGGCCCCCACCCTCTGGAACTCTCTCCTGGCTGAGATCCGTTCTGCCACATCCTTGAACTCCTTCAAGAAGGCCCTGAAAACCCACCTGCTCACAAAGGCCTACAACCTCTAGTCGTCTCCCTGTCCTTTATTGTTATTATTTATTTTGCACATGTCTTATGAGTCTTTTTTGCTGCTTTGTAAAGCCTCCTTGGGTTTCTTGAAAGGCGCTATATAAACCCAAGCTATTATTATTATTATTATTATTATTATTATTATTATTATTATTATTATTATTATTATTATTATTATTATTATTATTATTATTATTATTATTATTATTATTATTATTATTATTATTATTATTATTATTATTATTATTATTATTATTATTATTATTATTATTATTATTATTATTATTATTAGTATTATTATTATTATTAGTATTACTATGCTAATATGTCTATACTACTATACACTCAAGAGTGTACTCAAGCTCAGCACTGCTAGACAAGGGCTAGTTCAGGGGTCGGCAATCTGCGGCTCCGGAGCCGCATGCGGCTCTTTAGCCAATCAGCTGCGGCTCCCTGGTCCAAACAAAAGTAAAAAAATATATAATAATTTAACTTTTTTTATTTTTCTTTTTTTTCTTTTTTTTTAGATCGGTGTCATACTGTGACAGTGAAATAAAAAAATATTTCATCAACTGAAATATTTAGTCAAGAAAAATATTTCATCAACTAAATGAATGTCACACCCCGCGCCTCTCCCTGCCGTCTGCAAGTGGCTAATCTTGAGTTTCTGACCCCCCAGTAAGCTAACCATGGATAAATCCAAAGAAAAGGAAATACTGAGGAAAATAGAGGGTTTAATTCAGCGTGGACAGATTAATTTGCTTTCACGACTAACGATGCAGGCTTACCTGTATGCCTGATATGTGGTGCGAAATTTGCGAACAACGAAAAATTTACTTTTTATTTGATAGATTTTCCACAAATAAGGGAAGGACTCAAATAGAGCTGCATAGTTCAGGGTTTTATTTCAAAGTAGGTCTACAGATGCCAGTGCTTTTTCTCCTTTTCTGTGTTTTATTTCAAAGTAGGTCTAACACATGGTAGTCTTTTTTCAAATTGGACTACTTTTTATTTTATAAATGTTCCACAAATAAGGGAAGGACTCAAATACACCTGAATAGTTCAGGGTTTTATTTCAAAGTCGGTCTACAGACACCAGTGTTTTGTCTCCTCTTCTGTGTTTTATTTAAAAATAGGTCAACACAGCCAGTCTTTTTTCTCCTCTTCATAAGAGTTTGAGGTTTTCCTTTGTTATAACAGGTAAACAGGTAAAAACAGCAATAAAAAGTCAAACATTTTCTTTTTGTTGCTTTATAATTCCATGAATGCAACAAACTGTGTGCTATAAGTATAAAGTATAATAAATCGCAAATTACTTCAGGCGTTTTATGCTAAATGTGGGGTATGCTTGGGGATATATAAAACGTTATACACTGTGTTATCTTCATTTTAAGGGTAAATAGGTTGTGCGGCTCCCTGAGCATTTTATTTTGTGGGAGGGGGGGAAAGTGGCTCTTTTGATAGTAAAGGTTGCTGACCCCTGGGCTAGGTGTACTAGCTAGGTATACCCCCTCCTGCTGACCTTTTGTACACAATTTGTAATTTTGTCGCTTTGGATAAGAGTCAGCTAAATATAAATGTAAGTCATGTAAATAATGAAAGTATTGATATGTAGATCAGTCAGGTGGCTGCTCACATGCATGGCTCATTGGGCCTCATGCATGAAGCGATATAAGAACATATTTCAACTAGCATTTCCTCGTACTTTGTTCTTACCTGGGATTCAGAAAAGTTTTCTTATTGTTGCTTTTTTCTCAGGCAAGAACAAATTATAAGAGTGGTTGAGAGCACTCTTACCAAAATAAGAAATTCTTACCCCAAAAAATAATAATAAAAAAAGCCTACCATTGGTTAATTGCCCACAAATACGACTTTAAAAATACAGAACTTTTCAATAATAATAATAATAATAATTATTATTATTATAACTTATTGCGTGTGTTCTGTCTGAAATGGATTATATATTGCTTTTAGAACAGTTATGCTCTGGCCGCCCAGGCCATTGATTGATTGAAGAGTTTATTAACAGATTGCAGAATGGGTACAATACAGTACAGCTCAATACACACAATTGTTAAGGGGAGGCAGACCAGAGAAAGACTTTCGTCTTGTTTACATCAGGGTCCCCCATTTTCAATTCATAATGGCATTTATGACATACACAACATACAGATATACAGTACTGTATACGTAGCATAGAACGCATATTTAGAGATCGTCTATATCAGTGGTTCCCAAACTTCTGTTTTTTCTTGCGGACCACTAGATTGTTATCAAGAACATTTGCGGACCACCTCGTATGCAAACAGTAAAACATAAATAAATAAACAACTGACTTAAACCCAGTAATAGACGAGACCCTCTTCTTGGACCAAGTAGGTTTCGTCCATAATCCAATGTACAGTTACCCCCACCCGCCTACCCATCCCACACCACCCCACCCCACCCACCCAACCACCTCCAATGTACAGTTCCCTCCCGCACTGCACCCCACCTACCCAACCCCCCCTGCCCCCCACCTCCTCCAATGTACAGTTTCTACATCAAATGTTCAAGTTTCTTTAATAGTTGTCATACAGAAGTACAGAATACTTTTATACAAAATGCTTCTTACTGTTACGCTCCAGAGACTGTGCTAGACAAGATAAGTATGAAATAAAATAGTATAGCATGTAAAATAGAAGTAAAAATAGAAGTCACATTGTTCAGTATATACATATGTACAATGTTCGATGCAGAATAGAAGTAACTGAGTTACCATACAATATACAATATACTATGCAATGTACTAATATACAATACTATATAGTGCAAAGCAGAAATGGGATGAGGTACAATTTAGGTACAATTTACATGGGTTGTAGTGCAAATCCTTTACCAATAAATATAAAATGTGTTTAGGTGTTTTAAAGTGTGGAGAGTGGGTGCTGCAGTGTGTTGTTGGTTTAAAGTGAGTGTGTGCGTGTGGATGTGTGTACTGTGTGCATTTGATGGTTGTTGCATAGTGTTATTGTTCGTTGAGCAGCCTGATGGCCTGGGGATAATAGCTTCTTCTGAGTCTTTCTGTGCTTGCCATGAGACTCCGGTATCGCTTGCCTGACTGCAGCAGTTCAAAGAGGCAGTTGTTTGGGTGGCTGGAGTCCTTGATGATTCTCTTAGCCTTACACCTGCACCGCTTGTTGTAAATGTTCTGGAGTGTGGGAAGCCCCCCTCCAATTGTGCGTTCGGCTGAACGTGTCACTCTCTGTAGTCTGCTTCGGTCTTGTGCGGTGCTAATCCCAAACCAGGAGGTGATATTGCCAGTCAGGATGCTCTCTATTGTACATGAGTAGAAGTTCTTAAGGATCTTCTGACTGACTTGAAACTTCCTTAGGCGCCTGAGGAAGTAGAGGCGTTGTATATACTCTCTTTTTGTTTTACTCTGTTTGTATCACAAACAGTACTGTATTTGTAGATCTGGTATGTTATAAATGTATAGATGTAGCAGTACTGAGGGCGGCTAAGTGGCGCAGTGGGCAAGGCACTTGCCACTAACGCAGGAGATGCTGGGTTCGAGCCCAGCTCTCTGCGTTGCTTCCGGCTTGGCTGGTCGTTCATACTAATACAATTGGCAGTATTAGGGGGTGGGAAAGCCGGTGGGTGGGGATCAGACGTTGTGGACAGCGACTCCTACATGTCGGTTGGTGCGCCTGTACAGCAGAATCAGAAAGTATTGGGGGCAGCGTGAGCCTCCCACGCGTTACTCCTCGCCACTGAGAGATTGCGCTGTGCAGGTGAAAAGATGCGACGGCTGCCTACTCGTTTACCGGAGGGGACGCGTCTATTCTTTCCCCAATACATTTCCAGTTCCGCATTCGCTTTCTGCGATCTGCTTGGCCACTGATGTACGCTAGTTCTGCCCCCTCCCCCCCGGTATGATGCCAGGCGGGCATAGAAATAATGCGTAATGAATCATTCCAGCAAAGTAGGCTTCTATTATTTGAATGACAGTTTTAATGGGTATCACAGTAGTAAGTCCTACTGTAGAACATGACATATTAGCATGACATCTGATTTATTAATGTCAATACTAAAGATTAGGGACAAACGCAATTGACACAAGTGAAAATCATGGATTAGTCACTAAGTTTTAGCATCTGACTTAGCTCACCTTGTTACTCTGCTGGCTGTGGATCATATGGTCACAAGTTCAAATCACTCCTGGTTCAATTATTATTATTTATTTTTTTCGTTAAATTAATTGATCCACTCTGGTTGGATGGTGTGTATGTATATGTATGTATTGTGCTAGAACTAGCGTACGTCAGTGGCCAATCAGATTGCAGAAGGCGAACGCGGAACTGGAAATGTATTGGGGAAAGAATAGACGCGGAGGGGACACGTGATGCAACTTGCTTTGTTTTGAACACTGGCCAGCCTGCAAATGAACATTAGTTATCAGCTGGCTAGCCCTATCGCAGGTGAGCACATTGATAGACGGGGTGCGTAGCAACATAGCAGGGAGAGGGGGCCCGCGCTCTGCACCCTGTTCCCGCGCAGCGCGCTACGAAATCTAAGTGGATAGCCTACAGTGGGGGCGGGGGGGGCCTCCGCGACGCCACTGGATGCAAGGCTTCGTCCACATTGCAGCCGACCAGTGGGAGGCATGGGCTAACAACGTTCGAGACAGGGGAGGCAGGGGAGGGTAGAATTGGATAATACGAAATTGGGATGGGAGAAAAATAAAAAATGCAGAGAAAAAGTAGATAAAAAAAAAGATGTAGCAGTACTGTCTATCTGTATGTCATATATGTTATGATGAATTGAAAATGGGGGACCCTGATGTAAACAAGACGAAAGTCTTTCTCTGGTCTCCACCCCCTTAACAATTGTGTGTATTGAGCTGTACTGTATTGTACCCATTGTTTAATCTGTTAATAAAATTTTCATTCAATCAAGACCCACGTCGCGGGCACTGCGTTCCGTTCCCAGAATGGATTTGAGAGAGATGTGTCATCCAGTTTGACTTGGAGCACGCACTGTAGCCTACTATGCGAAATTGCCAGTCATCACCAGGCTATATATGCAGAGATATTCAGACTCTAGATCTATTTGCAGAGCCAGATGAGTGGCAACCTGTGCGATTGGCTCTTGACAACGCAATCGTTCAGTATTGACAAAGCCTACAGTACTTTGCTGGAACGATTCATTTTGCACATACTGTATACAGTACGTGTTATGCGCGCACTGCGGCAGGTGGCCAGAAGCGCGCAACTAGCCAACTACTATTATATTACTATATTAATACAGTATATTCCACTATATAGATAGGTGCTGTATGATGACAATACATTTGATTCCTATCTAATTTTGATCCATCGCAAAGCGCTCCAGCACTTGAATACGACCGGGGGATCCGATGCAGACCCACGGCTCTCGTATTATAATGAGCCCGCGAGGCGTGTCTCTGTATGCAAATGACTTGCGCGAGAACGCGCATCCAGTTTAGAATGAGTGGGATTCACCATTCAAAAAACCTGGGTAAGAACAGATTTGGACTTTAAGAACGGCTTGATGAATGTGCCGGTGGCTTTTCTTATTGTTCTCTTAACAGACAGGTAAGCAAGAATATAAGAAAAATAATAAGAGAGTATTGTTGAATGAGGCCCATTGTGTCTGACCAGTTCACCTCATTCAGCTGACATCACAACAAAAACAAACTACTGTACATACATCCATGTAGGGCTGTCCCCCTCAGTCGACTGGTTGTTTTTTTATATAGAAATAAAACCAATTTAGCAAATTTTCGCATAGCAGTGCCCACATTCATCAAATAAAATATCTCTAATTTGTAAAATATGTTATCAATACATTATCATCAAATATCAATATCAAATAATTACAATGCTCACACTTTATAACAGACAGTACAGTGCAGCTTAAGTTTCACTTTCACCTCTAGAATAGATTTAACGACTCCGCCAAGATGGCAGCTCTCTAGATCAGCCCCGACCCGGCCCGGTGAATTTCGCCTCAACTTCAATAATACCCCGAGCTATACACAGTATTTTATTGCTCATTCTCTTTGTATATAAGATGAGTCAAAGTGTGAGAAAGAGGGACAAAGAAAGGTACAGTAAAAAGGTGCAACCGGGGGATGACAACGCACAGCTAGCACTAGCAACAGAGACGCCATTACCACCTGAGAACACAGATACAGCTACAGGAATGAGCGACGCCAACTTGATTCTCACTGAGATCCGAAACTTTCGGCAAGAAGTACATGGACAACTCGAGACAATGTCGCTGTTAACACTTTGGATGACACGGACGGAGATATAAGCTTTTCCCCTATATGTGATATGGCTGTTTGGCTGTGCGAGCGATCAGGAAATATATCAGATCAGATATCAGATCGCCTATATAGCGTGCATACGTACACATAATATACTATCGATAATCTAGCGTTGATTTGAAAACGATTAAAAAATAGGCCAAAAAATTTGAACGTTTTTTTTTGTATTCTAGAATATTCCGTTTATTATGGAATATTTTAATTTCCCTTGAAAACGAGGGCTTTTCAAGATGCTATAAAACGGAAATTAAGTGATCTGCGGCTCCGGAGCCGCATGCGGCTCTTTAGCCAATCAGCTGCGGCTCCCTGGTTCAAACAAAAGTAAAAAAATATATAATAATTTAACTTTTTTTATTTTTATTTTTTTTCTTTTTTTTTTAGATCGGTGTCATACTGTGACAGTGAAATAAAAAAATATTTCATCAACTGAAATATTTAGTCAAGAAAAATATTTCATCAACTAAATGAATGTCACACCCCGCGCCTCTCCCTGCCGTCTGCAAGTGGCTAATCTTGAGTTTCTGACCCCCCAGTAAGCTAACCATGGATAAATCCAAAGAAAAGGAAATACTGAGGAAAATAGAGGGTTTAATTCAGCGTGGACAGATTAATTTGCTTTCACGACTAACGATGCAGGCTTACCTGTATGCCTGATATGTGGTGCGAAATTTGCGAACAACGAAAAATTTACTTTTTATTTGATAGATTTTCCACAAATAAGGGAAGGACTCAAATAGAGCTGCATAGTTCAGGGTTTTATTTCAAAGTAGGTCTACAGATGCCAGTGCTTTTTCTCCTTTTCTGTGTTTTATTTCAAAGTAGGTCTAACACATGGTAGTCTTTTTTCAAATTGGACTACTTTTTATTTTATAAATGTTCCACAAATAAGGGAAGGACTCAAATACACCTGAATAGTTCAGGGTTTTATTTCAAAGTCGGTCTACAGACACCAGTGTTTTGTCTCCTCTTCTGTGTTTTATTTAAAAATAGGTCAACACAGCCAGTCTTTTTTCTCCTCTTCATAAGAGTTTGAGGTTTTCCTTTGTTATAACAGGTAAACAGGTAAAAACAGCAATAAAAAGTCAAACATTTTCTTTTTGTTGCTTTATAATTCCATGAATGCAACAAACTGTGTGCTATAAGTATAAAGTATAATAAATCGCAAATTACTTCAGGCGTTTTATGCTAAATGTGGGGTATGCTTGGGGATATATAAAACGTTATACACTGTGTTATCTTCATTTTAAGGGTAAATAGGTTGTGCGGCTCCCTGAGCATTTTATTTTGTGGGAGGGGGGGAAAGTGGCTCTTTTGATAGTAAAGGTTGCTGACCCCTGGGCTAGGTGTACTAGCTAGGTATACCCCCTCCTGCTGACCTTTTGTACACAATTTGTAATTTTGTCGCTTTGGATAAGAGTCAGCTAAATATAAATGTAAGTCATGTAAATAATGAAAGTATTGATATGTAGATCAGTCAGGTGGCTGCTCACATGCATGGCTCATTGGGCCTCATGCATGAAGCGATATAAGAACATATTTCAACTAGCATTTCCTCGTACTTTGTTCTTACCTGGGATTCAGAAAAGTTTTCTTATTGTTGCTTTTTTCTCAGGCAAGAACAAATTATAAGAGTGGTTGAGAGCACTCTTACCAAAATAAGAAATTCTTACCCCAAAAAATAATAATAAAAAAAGCCTACCATTGGTTAATTGCCCACAAATACGACTTTAAAAATACAGAACTTTTCAATAATAATAATAATAATAATTATTATTATTATAACTTATTGCGTGTGTTCTGTCTGAAATGGATTATATATTGCTTTTAGAACAGTTATGCTCTGGCCGCCCAGGCCATTGATTGATTGAAGAGTTTATTAACAGATTGCAGAATGGGTACAATACAGTACAGCTCAATACACACAATTGTTAAGGGGAGGCAGACCAGAGAAAGACTTTCGTCTTGTTTACATCAGGGTCCCCCATTTTCAATTCATAATGGCATTTATGACATACACAACATACAGATATACAGTACTGTATACGTAGCATAGAACGCATATTTAGAGATCGTCTATATCAGTGGTTCCCAAACTTCTGTTTTTTCTTGCGGACCACTAGATTGTTATCAAGAACATTTGCGGACCACCTCGTATGCAAACAGTAAAACATAAATAAATAAACAACTGACTTAAACCCAGTAATAGACGAGACCCTCTTCTTGGACCAAGTAGGTTTCGTCCATAATCCAATGTACAGTTACCCCCACCCGCCTACCCATCCCACACCACCCCACCCCACCCACCCAACCACCTCCAATGTACAGTTCCCTCCCGCACTGCACCCCACCTACCCAACCCCCCCTGCCCCCCACCTCCTCCAATGTACAGTTTCTACATCAAATGTTCAAGTTTCTTTAATAGTTGTCATACAGAAGTACAGAATACTTTTATACAAAATGCTTCTTACTGTTACGCTCCAGAGACTGTGCTAGACAAGATAAGTATGAAATAAAATAGTATAGCATGTAAAATAGAAGTAAAAATAGAAGTCACATTGTTCAGTATATACATATGTACAATGTTCGATGCAGAATAGAAGTAACTGAGTTACCATACAATATACAATATACTATGCAATGTACTAATATACAATACTATATAGTGCAAAGCAGAAATGGGATGAGGTACAATTTAGGTACAATTTACATGGGTTGTAGTGCAAATCCTTTACCAATAAATATAAAATGTGTTTAGGTGTTTTAAAGTGTGGAGAGTGGGTGCTGCAGTGTGTTGTTGGTTTAAAGTGAGTGTGTGCGTGTGGATGTGTGTACTGTGTGCATTTGATGGTTGTTGCATAGTGTTATTGTTCGTTGAGCAGCCTGATGGCCTGGGGATAATAGCTTCTTCTGAGTCTTTCTGTGCTTGCCATGAGACTCCGGTATCGCTTGCCTGACTGCAGCAGTTCAAAGAGGCAGTTGTTTGGGTGGCTGGAGTCCTTGATGATTCTCTTAGCCTTACACCTGCACCGCTTGTTGTAAATGTTCTGGAGTGTGGGAAGCCCCCCTCCAATTGTGCGTTCGGCTGAACGTGTCACTCTCTGTAGTCTGCTTCGGTCTTGTGCGGTGCTAATCCCAAACCAGGAGGTGATATTGCCAGTCAGGATGCTCTCTATTGTACATGAGTAGAAGTTCTTAAGGATCTTCTGACTGACTTGAAACTTCCTTAGGCGCCTGAGGAAGTAGAGGCGTTGTATATACTCTCTTTTTGTTTTACTCTGTTTGTATCACAAACAGTACTGTATTTGTAGATCTGGTATGTTATAAATGTATAGATGTAGCAGTACTGAGGGCGGCTAAGTGGCGCAGTGGGCAAGGCACTTGCCACTAACGCAGGAGATGCTGGGTTCGAGCCCAGCTCTCTGCGTTGCTTCCGGCTTGGCTGGTCGTTCATACTAATACAATTGGCAGTATTAGGGGGTGGGAAAGCCGGTGGGTGGGGATCAGACGTTGTGGACAGCGACTCCTACATGTCGGTTGGTGCGCCTGTACAGCAGAATCAGAAAGTATTGGGGGCAGCGTGAGCCTCCCACGCGTTACTCCTCGCCACTGAGAGATTGCGCTGTGCAGGTGAAAAGATGCGACGGCTGCCTACTCGTTTACCGGAGGGGACGCGTCTATTCTTTCCCCAATACATTTCCAGTTCCGCATTCGCTTTCTGCGATCTGCTTGGCCACTGATGTACGCTAGTTCTGCCCCCTCCCCCCCGGTATGATGCCAGGCGGGCATAGAAATAATGCGTAATGAATCATTCCAGCAAAGTAGGCTTCTATTATTTGAATGACAGTTTTAATGGGTATCACAGTAGTAAGTCCTACTGTAGAACATGACATATTAGCATGACATCTGATTTATTAATGTCAATACTAAAGATTAGGGACAAACGCAATTGACACAAGTGAAAATCATGGATTAGTCACTAAGTTTTAGCATCTGACTTAGCTCACCTTGTTACTCTGCTGGCTGTGGATCATATGGTCACAAGTTCAAATCACTCCTGGTTCAATTATTATTATTTATTTTTTTCGTTAAATTAATTGATCCACTCTGGTTGGATGGTGTGTATGTATATGTATGTATTGTGCTAGAACTAGCGTACGTCAGTGGCCAATCAGATTGCAGAAGGCGAACGCGGAACTGGAAATGTATTGGGGAAAGAATAGACGCGGAGGGGACACGTGATGCAACTTGCTTTGTTTTGAACACTGGCCAGCCTGCAAATGAACATTAGTTATCAGCTGGCTAGCCCTATCGCAGGTGAGCACATTGATAGACGGGGTGCGTAGCAACATAGCAGGGAGAGGGGGCCCGCGCTCTGCACCCTGTTCCCGCGCAGCGCGCTACGAAATCTAAGTGGATAGCCTACAGTGGGGGCGGGGGGGGCCTCCGCGACGCCACTGGATGCAAGGCTTCGTCCACATTGCAGCCGACCAGTGGGAGGCATGGGCTAACAACGTTCGAGACAGGGGAGGCAGGGGAGGGTAGAATTGGATAATACGAAATTGGGATGGGAGAAAAATAAAAAATGCAGAGAAAAAGTAGATAAAAAAAAAGATGTAGCAGTACTGTCTATCTGTATGTCATATATGTTATGATGAATTGAAAATGGGGGACCCTGATGTAAACAAGACGAAAGTCTTTCTCTGGTCTCCACCCCCTTAACAATTGTGTGTATTGAGCTGTACTGTATTGTACCCATTGTTTAATCTGTTAATAAAATTTTCATTCAATCAAGACCCACGTCGCGGGCACTGCGTTCCGTTCCCAGAATGGATTTGAGAGAGATGTGTCATCCAGTTTGACTTGGAGCACGCACTGTAGCCTACTATGCGAAATTGCCAGTCATCACCAGGCTATATATGCAGAGATATTCAGACTCTAGATCTATTTGCAGAGCCAGATGAGTGGCAACCTGTGCGATTGGCTCTTGACAACGCAATCGTTCAGTATTGACAAAGCCTACAGTACTTTGCTGGAACGATTCATTTTGCACATACTGTATACAGTACGTGTTATGCGCGCACTGCGGCAGGTGGCCAGAAGCGCGCAACTAGCCAACTACTATTATATTACTATATTAATACAGTATATTCCACTATATAGATAGGTGCTGTATGATGACAATACATTTGATTCCTATCTAATTTTGATCCATCGCAAAGCGCTCCAGCACTTGAATACGACCGGGGGATCCGATGCAGACCCACGGCTCTCGTATTATAATGAGCCCGCGAGGCGTGTCTCTGTATGCAAATGACTTGCGCGAGAACGCGCATCCAGTTTAGAATGAGTGGGATTCACCATTCAAAAAACCTGGGTAAGAACAGATTTGGACTTTAAGAACGGCTTGATGAATGTGCCGGTGGCTTTTCTTATTGTTCTCTTAACAGACAGGTAAGCAAGAATATAAGAAAAATAATAAGAGAGTATTGTTGAATGAGGCCCATTGTGTCTGACCAGTTCACCTCATTCAGCTGACATCACAACAAAAACAAACTACTGTACATACATCCATGTAGGGCTGTCCCCCTCAGTCGACTGGTTGTTTTTTTATATAGAAATAAAACCAATTTAGCAAATTTTCGCATAGCAGTGCCCACATTCATCAAATAAAATATCTCTAATTTGTAAAATATGTTATCAATACATTATCATCAAATATCAATATCAAATAATTACAATGCTCACACTTTATAACAGACAGTACAGTGCAGCTTAAGTTTCACTTTCACCTCTAGAATAGATTTAACGACTCCGCCAAGATGGCAGCTCTCTAGATCAGCCCCGACCCGGCCCGGTGAATTTCGCCTCAACTTCAATAATACCCCGAGCTATACACAGTATTTTATTGCTCATTCTCTTTGTATATAAGATGAGTCAAAGTGTGAGAAAGAGGGACAAAGAAAGGTACAGTAAAAAGGTGCAACCGGGGGATGACAACGCACAGCTAGCACTAGCAACAGAGACGCCATTACCACCTGAGAACACAGATACAGCTACAGGAATGAGCGACGCCAACTTGATTCTCACTGAGATCCGAAACTTTCGGCAAGAAGTACATGGACAACTCGAGACAATGTCGCTGTTAACACTTTGGATGCCACGGACGGAGATATAAGCTTTTCCCCTATATGTGATATGGCTGTTTGGCTGTGCGAGCGATCAGGAAATATATCAGATCAGATATCAGATCGCCTATATAGCGTGCATACGTACACATAATATACTATCGATAATCTAGCGTTGATTTGAAAACGATTAAAAAATAGGCCAAAAAATTTGAACGTTTTTTTTTGTATTCTAGAATATTCCGTTTATTATGGAATATTTTAATTTCCCTTGAAAACGAGGGCTTTTCAAGATGCTATAAAACGGAAATTAAGTGATAAAAAAACAATCCGCTTCGACAATGTTGACTGGAAAATGAGTCATTGATAAGCGACGGGCAGATTAGATGCCATAATTTAAAACATAGATTAGGCGGTATTAACGCTAACATTGAAGTGGATGATGGGCATTCAAGGGGGTAAAAAGGAAAACACGTCCGGCTCTGAAAGTGTTAATAAACAAAAACTTTTTAAAAATTAAAATGAAAAAGATCGGATCCGTCTTCATCTGGACAAGGCCACAGTGAAATGGGTGGAAAACTTTCTCAAAGAATTATTACATCTCCCCTCGCAAACTGAGGTACATGCAGAACGGGCACACAGCCCCTTGGCTCCGAAAGCAGACATTACTTCCCCGCCAAGATCCTTTGTGGTGAAACTCCTTCACTTCCAAACAGTGGTGCAGTGGTCATGGGACGGGGTTGCACGCCCGGCGAGCATGTGCCCTCAATCTCTCTCTATCTCTCACTGTGCCAGTCGCAGACTGTGTGGATGACTGTCACTCAAAGTGCTTATGGGCGGAGCCAGGCCAACACAGCCTGAAATCCAAAGGGAGAAAAATGATGCTTTTGACTACTTGATTAGAAATATAAAACAATGAATTTTACAGATGTGTTCAATAGACTCACAGGAATTGTGTAAAGTTTCCCAAATAGTGCAAGGAATAGCAATGCACGTTAGGGTGTGTCAAGAAATGAAGTTTTTTTTAAATAAGAGGTGGCCCTATGGTTTCAAGTTGTGTTATGATATAATAAACCATAATCAAAAGCAAAAAAGTGGGTTTGACTTTATTTACCTACCCCGTTTTTCGATTGAAAAATTAAATCTTTTGGCCTTTTTGGCGGATTTCTGAACGTTTCCGCCTAAATCATGTTTTTTCATATTTGTAATTTCTTTGGCAATTTTTATCATCACCATTCAAAACCAAATATTTACTGCAGTTGGAAATGGTCCTTTTAAAAATAAAACTTTTATTTAGTTTCCAATAAAGCCTTTAACCTCTTCCACCCGTGGAATATTTTCTGAAAATCCGCCTAAAATATATACCTAGGTAAATGGGATATTGCTCCACTTCTACAAGGGCTATTTGCATATTCTTGGTATCTAGGGACATCTACGGACCTCAGGGAATGTATTCACAGTGTCAGAAATATTGTGTCTATTACTAGGCTTGCTTAAATTGTGATGAAACAAAGGAGAATATGAATTATGATTTTTCTTTGTATCTTTGACAGTGAATAACACCATGCTAATAATGACCAAACATTAAAAACTGCCACTGATCTCGTTCAGTACCTTCTTGAGATCATGTGTACAAGAAATCTAAGGAAATTAATAAAAGGTAGATGATTAAAGGGAAGGTTCTGTAGATACAGTACTGAATTATCCCATCCGGACCAATGCAATTTGAAATATTATTATAGAATATAGAATAGGAGGCTTATAAATTACCTTATTATAGCCAATTCGCACATTTATATATATATATATATATATATATATATATATATACATATATTATCTTTCAAATGCCCGAGTTCAATTTGGATTTAGTATCACCAGGCGTGCATAAGAACAGATAATGAAATCTACGGTACTTTTTTATTTTCACCACAGTGCAACCATTTTTAAACTAATTTCAGATCTAATTGTTGCTACATGCTAACAATAGGGAGGAGAAACTAACTGTGTTTCAATATTTGTCAAAAACGTTACCTTTTGTGGTAGAATTATCCTGAATATTAACAGTTAGTGAAATAATCCATACAAGTGAGTACCTGGCTGTTGATCCCAAGAAGATTCACCATGCTAGGGATGAGTTGATGAGGAAGGTGCAGTCTAGAGAGAAGAGGGAGATACTAGAAGGGGATGTCAAGACTATCATGATAGATTCAAGAATCACCAAGACGAAGGTTCGAGACTTCAACCCGGACACCAAGAAGTTCTACACATCCACCCAGAAGAAGGATATCTACACCATGACTGACGGAGATGGCCGCTTTCTCGACCACTTCATCAAGGAGAAGGTTCCTGGCGACTCCACCATGTCATCATCACAGGCACTCGCTCTCCAAGTCTTTGAGTGGTGCACCAAGTACGGAGTCTCTGACAGCCTAGAGTCCATTGCTGGAGACAGCACCAACAGTAACACCGGGTAACACAGGGTGGGATGTTCCACTTCCTCGAGGAATACCTGGACAGAAGACTGTTCTGGATTGTGTGCCAGCTCCACACTAACAAGCTGAAGCTGAGGAAGCTGATCACTCAGAGAGATGGGAAGACCAGCAGCAAGGACTTGTGGGAGGGAGAGCTGGGAAAGTTGCTGCCGACTGTCAGCTCTCTGGAGAGAACCCTCAGCTTCCCGGCAATCCCGGGGAAGACAAGTCTCCCTGATCTTCCTGACAAGGTAGTCAAAGACCTCTCCTCAGACCAGCACTATGGATAAAGGATCACCAAGGCTATCAGAAGTGGCAATATGGACAATGATCTTGCTGCACTGACAGTTGACAAGACTGGACACAGCAGGTGGCTCACTACAGCGAACCTGTTCTGTGACTGGTGGTGCCGCAGCCATGGACTTAGGGGCAAGCTGCTGGCCAGACTGAGGGAGATCGTCTCCTTCATAACCATGGTGTACTTCCCCTGCTGGTTCCAAGTGAAGATCAACAACAGCTGGGTGGATGGACCTAGGAATGTCCTGTTTGAGCTGTCCTGCCTCCACACCCAGCCCAAGGTGGTGCAGTTGACTGTCATGTTGACCGTCCGGTCCTCTGCATGGTTCGCTCAATCTGAGGCGATCCTGGTGACCATGCTCTGCAGCGAGGAGGAGCAGGAGAGGAGGTTCACAGTCCTCAAGATCATCTCCATCAGGGGGGAGCAGGAGCTGGGGGACACCTCCCTCAGGCTGCGCACCCTGCCCAACCTCAACACACAGGCAGCCACCCTGGAGGACATGATCGACTGGGAGGGCGCCACCGAGCCTATCATCACCTGCAAGCTAACCAAGTCGGAGTTGCTGGAGTTCATGGGGAAGCCCATAGAGGGGGAGTACTTCCCCTGCCACACGCAGGCTATAGAGAGAGCTGTGAAGGAAGTGACAGCAGCAGCCAGTGCTGTGTATGGTGCTGAGAGGAGGGACGGATTCATCCGGGGGAGGGCAGAGCACATCAACCTGGTGCCCAGGATCAACAGCAAGCAGGACCTCATTGGCATCATGAAGCTTGCCATGAAGTAGATTGTACATGCAATCAAACTGAATCTCCACATTTATGGCTTTGAAATACAGCAAGATGTATTGCTACAGTATCTGATATTTTTTTTTATAAAATAAAGTATAAAATAACAAAGGCAAAAAAAATAAAGCATTATAAAAAACAAAATGCTGTCCTGCCCTGTTTTCACTAATTATACAGTACCACACACTTCCGATTATTTATTTATGGTATACCATGGTATGTTATTGCATTGTAACATGGTATGGGCTACAATACCAAGCTTAAGGTAGGGGTAGTAAGTCTGAATGAGGTCCCAGGATGTAGACAAGCAGCCACATATATGAAAATGTGATTTTGGCGGAAACGGTCAGAAATCCGCCAAAAAGGCCAAAAAATTCAAATTTTCTATCGAAAAACGGGGTAGGTAAATAAAGTCAAACCCACTTTTTTGCTTTTGATTATGGTTTATTATAAATCATAACAAAACTTGAAACCATAGGGCCACCTCTCATTTCTAAAATTCTCATTTCTTGACACACCCTAATGCACGTCCCCCTTTAATAAACCCTAATTTTGTCTAAGGTCTGAAACAGAAGCTACTTCTATAATTATTATGGTAATTCTCTGTCTTGTTTAATTTGACTGAACTAAAACATTTAACATTTAATTTAGCAGCATAACTTTACGTTAATTAGCCGGCTGGTGCTAACTAACTGGCCATCGCTCCCGGGAGCTAACGCCGGTACCCGGCTGGTGCTAACTAGCTAGCCATCGCTCCGGGAGCTAACGCCGGTACCCGGCTGGTGCTAACTAGCTAGCCATCGCTCCGGGAGCTAACGCCGGTACCCGGCTGGTGCTAACTAACTAGCCATCGCTCCCGGGAGCTAACGCCGGTACCCGGCTGATGCTAACTAGCTAGCCATCGATCCGGGTGCTAACACTGGTACCCGGCTGGTGCTAACTAACTAGCCATCGCTCCCGGGAGCTAACGCCGGTACCCGGCTGGTGCTAACTAGTTAGCCATCGCTCCGGGAGCTAACGCTGGTACCCGGCTGGTGCTAACTAACTAGCCATCGCTCCCGGGAGCTAACACCGGTACCCGGCTGGTGCTAACTAGCTAGCCATCGCTCCGGGAGCTAACGCTGGTACCTGGCTGGTGCTAACTAGCTAGCCATCGCTCCGGGAGCTAACGCTGGTACCCGGCTGGTGCTAACTAACTAGCCATCGTTCCCGGGAGCTAACGCCGGTACCCGGCTGGTGCTAACTAGCTAGCCATCGCTCCGGGAGCTAACACTGGTACCCGGCTGGTGCTAACTAACTAGCCATCGCTCCCGGGAGCTAACGCCGGTACCCGGCTGGTGCTAACTAGCTAGCCATCGCTCCGGGAGCTAACGCTGGTACCCGGCTGGTGCTAACTAACTAGCCATCGCTCCCGGGAGCTAACGCCGGTACCCGGCTGGTGCTAACTAACTAGCCATCGCTCCCGGGAGCTAACGCCGGTACCCGGCTGGTGCTAACTAGCTAGCCATCGCTCCGGGAGCTAACGCTGGTACCTGGCGCTAGGTAGCCAGCAGGCTAAATGCTCCCGACGCTGAATTGCCTGCTCCGGTCTGTCTGTCGAAGACCGAGGGAACCGCATCAGGCTTCAGCTGATTAGTGGTCTTCTGGACAAACTTCCCACCCCCAACAACATAATCCGAGGAAATGAAGTGTTCGCTGGAGATCTTCATTCCCTGTCCAACAGGCTGATCGCGGGGCCTGAGTGCAGCCAGCCTGAGCCAACGTGCCAACAACACTGTTTTTTTCACTGGTAGTTTGTGGAAATTAACCAACTTTCCTCTCTCTTTCACACCGTAATATTTGTTTGAACAGCCAGGAGCAATACAAAAAGAACCACCGCGGTCCCGTTGTTTGGTAGGCAACATTTGACTGACCCGACAGTCCATGTTTACTATGCAGCTAAACAGCAGTGTATACACCAAACCAACACCGTGACGTCAGCAACAAAATGGCGCGGCACATGGCGAAAACAGGGAAATTATATTTGATTTTTCAGACAAATAAGCAGGATTTCACATTTTATTATAGGACCCTGTCTTACACAAGGTACACAAGAAACAAACTAGGATCACATTGTTCACTGCTTCATCTCCCCTTTAAGCTGCACACCGGAGCATCTTTTAATCCAGCTGTTTGCTGTTCTCTGATATTTTCTGACATTTCGTTGATGCGTCGCTCGACACTTCAAGCTGACATGGGGATATATTTTATCCTTGATTTGATTGTCTCTTTGTTTGGCAAGCCTTCAAACAAAACATCTGAGCTACAGAGAAAAGCCTCCTTGATATACTCGACTTACAAAAAATAACCTGTGGGAGGATTTCAACAAGATAAATGCGACAACAGTGCAAAATATTTCACTATAATATTTCAAAGCGAAAAAAAAAATATATATATATAATATATATATTTTTTTTATGCTGCCCCCTGTGCCAATGAAAATGCCCCCGCGTGCCTATGTCAGACCACAAGTATAGGCCTGAGACCATACCTGTAGACCATGCCTGTAGGCTGTTGTTAAAAGTAGTGATATAACTATATCCATACAAAAACTGACGTATTAAGAACATGCAAGACAAGTAGACATAGTACAGGAGATGGAACAATTATATGTTAAATGTTGGCGGACTTTGCTGAAACGGTGGCAGAGACAACGTGTGTTTTACTCTAAATAGAGTCAACGTACATTACAGCTATAGCCACAGAGCCATCTATCACGATGTTAGCATGTTAGCTGCTACGTTTGCACGCACGCTATTAAATAAATGTTTTACAGTTTTATGGACAATAACTTAAGAACAGGTACGTCAGTGCAACACGAGTATTCAATTATCAACAGTATTGCTATCAGGGACAGTGCACATTAATCAACATGTCGGTTTTCATGTAAAATGTATATGAGCTAGTGTTAGCCAGAAGCTAATTTTCACCTGCATGGCTATACCTGTATAGGCCTGAGACCATACCTGTAGACCATGCCTGTAGGCTGTTGTTAAAAGTAGTGATATAACTATATCCATACAAAAACTGACGTATTAAGAACATGCAAGACAAGTAGACATAGTACAGGAGATGGAACAATTATATGTTACATGTTGGCGGACATTGCTGAAACGGTGGCAGAGACAACGCGTGTTTTACTCTAAATAGAGTCACGTAAATTTGCCGCGATGTGCTGTAGGTTGACTAGCGGTAAATGGACATAACAAGTTCATTTGACGCACTGTTCGGTTCAACAAGTGTTTATTTGAACCATTGTAATGGGTTGACTCATTTGAATGAATGCCCAACAATTCGCCTCTAGATTGTGGATTGACTCTTAATGCGGAACCAAACTGTCAATCGCTTGTTTCCGCCCAGACACTTTTCACTGTCGCTCGTGCTAACGGGTGCACATGCTAGATTTGTGAAAGACGCTCCATCACCGTAATGTTATGTGTGTTCTGCCTCCATGTATAATATAATGGAAACTTGTGGAACTAGATAGCCTATATCACAGTAAATTTCACAGAGTAAATTTTACTCAAACTGAGTCAATTTGAGCCCAAGTTAGTAAAGTTTTACTCAGTTTGAGTAAAATGTACTCAGTTTGAGTCAAATTTACTCAGCGAAATTTACTGTAGATGGTGCTTTTGTAATATTTTCTAATTGTAACACTCCTCATAATGCATGAGTTGTTGTGCCCTATATCATCTTAGTAACTGTTATTATTTATTTGCCATCAGATGCAGGCTGTACGTGTTAAACACATTGACCGGCAGAAATTCATCTGTTTTGAGGGCCAATTGACCTTGTGGTGAGTGAAACATTTTGCACAGCGTGCCGTTGGTTCTCAAAATGGCGTCCGCCTTGATAGTTAGGAACCAAATGGACCCTTATTGGTCTGTAACTCTGACGGTGTACAAATAGACCCCAACGTCCATTGTACACCGTCAAGAGTTAAATTAACATTGATTTTACAATATAAATTGGGGTCCCAAAGATAGAAATGCCATTAAATGGGTGCCCTTGGAATTAAAATGGTTGATAATCACTGCTAGAGCCGTACAAATATTGTCTTATGGGGGTACATGGCACATCTTTTCAAATGGGGGTCTGTGGGCTAATTGTCAATTTGGGGGGTCCTTGACATGGAATATTTGAGAACCACTGCCCTATGCAACAACATACTGGGTATCAGTTTAGGCTTTCCCTGCATGTTAATTTAAGCTGTAGGCCTACAGTACAAAGCACAATCCATTTTATTTAGGATAGAGTGAACCAATCAATGTCTTACACCCCTTCCTGACAGGCAGCGACGCGAGCGAGCGTGATTGCGAAAATGATTCAAATGTATTCGTTTCAATCAGACTATCCTGACCTGCCGCGAGCGACAGCGAACAGAGCGGCGATGTCGTTCCCCCCTCAAATATTCGCTCGCTGTGTCTCTAGTTGAGCGATTACGCGGCCGAGTCACGCCCCTAAACACTTTTTATTGGTCAAGAATCGCAGGCTGCTTTGCCCCCGTGTGCTTCCAGGTAACACACACACAGACACACCCGGACACGCGCCGCCTCATATCAGGACAGTGTCGCGCACGATTTCGTCTCCAGTTCGCTCGCTCGCTGCCTGTCAGGAACCGGTGTTAAGTATGTCAATTAAGGCTGTCAATCTTCCTCATATGATCAAATTTTCAGTGGCTATTTTAATATCCCATTTTTATGACATTTTAATTAATACAAATTAAATAAATTGCACAACAGATTTATCAATAAGCTTGTTCAATCTTGTTTTGTCTATAGTTGCCAAGAAATTTGAAATTCCTAGTACCTTGGACTTAAAGGTCTATGATGACTCAAACACTGAAGTCGACGACGAGGCGTTTCAGTTTCTTCTAAAGAAACCAGACCTGGGTGTGTTGGAGATTTGTTCACCCCAAGACCCAAATCCTGAAGGTGAGTTGCTAACATGGAGCCTTATAGCCTCATCCATACAGTCCTGGCTGCTTGAAGCCTTTTTACAACGCATCCGCGTTTCCGGGTTCCCGTTTTGCGCTCTGATTGGCCAGGTCATGGGACATGAGCGGCAATCGTGGGACGGCAAGTTTCTACACTGGTTAAGCTTAGGCACTCTTCGAAGTTGGTTAAGGTTAGAGTTTGTCTTAGAGCGTGACGGCAAGTTCTTTCGCCGGTTAAGCTTAGGCACTCTTTCGAAGTTGGTTAAGGTTATAGTTTGTCTTAGAGCATGGCGATAGAACGCCAGGTAGTTTGCAGGCTGTTCGATGCGGAAATGGGCAAACACGCTATTGGGCGCACATGTCACATGACCTGGCCAATCAGAGCACCGGAAACGCGGATGCGTTGTAAAAAGGCTACACGTGTCCTGGCTAACCTAAAATGTCACACAGGTACTGTATATTTTTGTACTTTGAAATGATCTTTGTATATATGCCCAATGTAATGTAACATGTGGATCCTTCCTAATCTAATGTGGCCTTTTTACATTACACTTGTCACAAACATTCCTCTCTTGCTAATCACACTTATATGTCTACATGATTGTTAGATTCAGTGAGCACCTCTGCAAGCAACTCCAGCCACAGCTCCGTTCTCAGCTCTGGTGCAGACAATGAGGGGGAGTCTGATGACACCATCATTTTGCAGTCTAGTCCTGTGAGGTTTGGTCCGCTCCCCGCCACACGCTCCGTTCCTTTAAGGTACTATGTTGATTGATGCATTCCCCGCCACGCGCTGCATTCCCCGCCACGCGCTCCGTTCCTTTAAGGTGCCGTGTTGGTTGGTGCGTTCCCCGCCACACGCTTTTGGAGCGAGTATCAATCTCATCCCGCAGCTGTCACAGTTTGTAATTAGCGCCCCTGAAGGCTTTATATACACAGACCTCCTTGCTATCGATGTTGGGTCGTTCTGGAATACAACTGCATATACCTGCCATTCCCCGTCGCTGTTCCTGTCTTCTTTCTCTCCAGGACCTTTTTGTGGAGAACCGCTGTGGAGAACCTGGTTCCCAGTTTGGAGCTGCGCCTTGTTATCTGCCCGCTTTACGCGTTGCGCTCTGGTGAGTTTTTGGAAACAGTCCTTTTGGATTATCAGTTTTTTGTGTGTTTGGTGAACACTGAAGAAATACCATTTTTGTTTTGTACTGGACTCAGCTAATTTGTGTGTTAGGATAACACTGAAGAATTCTGTTTTGTTTCGCACTGGACTCAGCTAATTTGTGTGTTAGAATAACACTGAAGAATACCGTGCTGTTTTTCACTGGACTCAGCTAACTTGTGTGTGGTACACCGAAGATCAAGTCACTTGGGATTAATACTGGACTCAGTCACCTCTCTGCCTCTGTGTGTTCGTTGGGCTGTTTTCTGATTTCTCTCTCTCTCCGTTTTTCCACCGTGAGTGAAAGCTGGGAGTATCTGCAGAGCCGCTACAACGTCACATGCCAATTCCTCACCACTATCTACTGGGAGTATCTGCAGAGCCGCTACATCGTCACATGCCAGATCCCCGTTTGTTTGATTACTGTACCTCATTCATCTTGTGACTCTGTAAATAAATACGCCCTAGCTTTTGGCTAAATCTGAACTTCCTGTCTGTGCCGTTGCGTTTGAGGTCGGTTACAAACCATAACATTACGACCCAACCATGACGACCTCAGCCGACACAGAGAGGGTCAGAACAGCGTTGGCGGTCCAGATTGAGTTAACCAACGACCACAGCCTACAGCTAGGTGCGGCTGCGGCTGCTGTACAGGAGCTCCGAGACCAGGTCCTGCCTATTCAGGAGTCCCTTGGCTCTCTGGCTAGCCAGCAGTCTAGTATTCTCCACGAATTACAAGCGCTGAGTGAAACCGTTAACACCTTGCTTGTAACCCCACTTACTTCAGGAGCCTCGGCCGGAGCATCACCCGCAGCCCTGGCAGGCCCCGCGCCTCCCGATCCCGCACCTCGGGAGCCCCGTCTCTCCGAACCATGGTTGTTCGATGGTAACTTCGAGGATTGTGCCACATTCATCATGCAATGTGAGTTGGTTTTTCGTCATCAACCCAGCCGATTCACTTCAAGGGGAGCCCGAGTGGCTTACATGACTAACTTGCTCTCAGGCCGGGCAGCCCAGTGGGTCACTGCCTCCTGGGCAATGGGGGCTGATTTCTGTTTTTCCTACCCAGACTTCGTGGCTGAGCTCCGCAGGGTTTTCCACCACCCAGCCCGTGGCCAGGACCCTGGAGCCCGGTTGGGCACCTTCCGGCAGGGCAGTGGCGGGGTCACCGACTACGTGCTGGAGTTCAGACTGGCGGCTACAGAGAGTGGTTGGAACGATCAAGCGCTTCGTCTCACCTTCATGAGGGGGCTCAACGACGCTGTCAGGGACCAGCTCGCGACCCGTGAGGAACCTAAGTCCCTCGAGGACCTATTCAGCCTCGCCATTCGCATCGACGGACGCCTCCAGGAGAGAAGACGTGAGAGAACCCGACAGGGACCTCCAGAGGTTCTCCAGACCCCCCGTACTCGTGACGTTACCGCGGTCCGCCCTGCTCCCAACACGACTGGTGGCCCCTTCCCCTCCCGTTCGGTGCCCGGGGAGGAACCCATGCAGCTGGGACGTTCACATCTTAGCCAAGCTGAACGGGAGGCGAGGTTCAGGTTCGGCCTTTGCCTCTACTGCGGTCGGGATGGACACCGTATCGCCAACTGCCCCACCCGGCCAAAAGACCAGGCTCGCCGGGACCTCGGGAGATCCTGGTGGGCCGTTTTTCTCGTTCCCAGAGCCGTGCACAACCTAGCCGTCTGATGAGCGTCACCCTGGCCTGGGCGGACCAATGGGCCACGGTGGAGGCACTCATTGACTCGGGGGCTGACGAGAGTTTCCTAGACTTCAAGTTTGCTACCTGGGCCAACATTCCACTTGAGGACCTCGTGAGGCCATTGGAGGTATTCGCATTGGACCAACACCGCCTGGCTGACATCACTCAACGCACCTGTCCTGTCCTGCTCACCATTGCTGGTAACCACGTTGAGAGACTCCAGTTTTTTATCACCAGATCCCCTCTTGTCCCAGTAGTCCTGGGCCGGCCCTGGCTCGCGCTGCACGAGCCCCACATCGCCTGGTCCTCCGGTACTATCAGGGGGTGGAGCTCCTCTGAGATCCGTTTGTGAGCCGCCTCCGGACCTCTCGACCATACCCCCCGAGTACCACGACCTCAAGGAGGTTTTCAGTAAGTCCAGGGCTCAGGCCCTTCCGCCTCACCGGCCTTACGACTGTGCCATCGACCTCCGCTCAGGGGCTCCCCTTCCCGGCAGCCGCCTCTACAGTCTGACCGTCCCTGAGAAGGCAGCGATGGATCAATATATCTCTGAGTCCTTGGAAGCAGGACTCATTCGGCCTTCCTCCTCTCCTGTGGCGGCCGGTTTCTTCTTTGTTGGGAAGAAGGACGGAGACCTTCGACCCTGCATCGACTATCGCCAGCTCAACGAGATCACCATTAAGAACAAGTACCCTCTTCCTCTCATGAACTCCACCTTCGAGCCTCTCACCCAGGCTACCGTCTTTACCAAGCTGGACCTCCGGAGTGCCTACCATCTAGTCCGTATCCGAGAGGGCGATGAGTGGAAGACTGCCTTCAAGACTCCCAGGGGCCACTACGAGTACCTGGTAATGCCGTTCGGCCTCACCAACACTCCGGCGGTATTCCAGGCGCTCATGAACGACGTCCTTCGTGACATGCTGGAGGAGTTTGTGGTAGTATACCTCGACGACATCCTCATTTTCTCCAAGACCCTCGAGGAACACATCCAGCATGTCCGCCGTGTGCTGGAGCGCCTCCTCCACAATCGGCTCTTCGTCAAGGCAGAGAAGTGCCGATTCCACTCCGACTCCATCGATTACCTGGGCTTCATCGTGGAGAGAGGCTTGACCCGAGCTGACCCTCGCAAGATCCGGGCCGTGGAGGAGTGGCCGGAACCCACCTCTCGGAAGGAGTTACAGAGCTTCCTCGGGTTCGCAAACTTCTACCGAAGATTCATCCGGAACTACAGTCAAGTGGCGGAACCGCTTACCAGGCTGACCTCTCCCGCCCTGCCGTTCGACTGGTCCCCAGCGGCGTGTGCTGCATTCCGCTCCCTCAAGAAGAGGTTCACTTCCGCCCCGATCTTGCTCCATCCAGACCCCAAGAGACAGTTCATCGTAGAGGTGGACGCCTCGGATACTGGACTAGGAGCTATCTTATCCCAGCGGTCGGCAACAGACCAGAAGGTACATCGTGCGCCTTCTACTCGCGTCGTTTCCTCCCTGCCGAGAGGAACTATGACATTGGCAATCGGGAGCTGCTGGCGGTTGTGGCTGCCTTGGAGGAGTGGCGTCATTGGCTAGAGGGGGCCGAGGAGCCATTTACCATTTGGATGGACCACAAGAACCTGACGTACATCCGTGCTTCCAAGCGCCTCAATGGCCGGCAGGCAAGATGGGCCAGCTTCCTCAGTCGGTTCGACTTCTCGCTGACGTTTCGCCCTGGTTCCCGCAACACGAAGGCCGACTCCCTGTCCCGGTTACACTCCAAGGGGGCTCCAACCACTGAGGACCCGACTCCGATCCTCCCAGAGGCCAGGGTGGTAGGAGTAGTCACCTTGGGCATCGAGGGGGTGGTATGGCGTGCCCTACGCTTCCATGTACCGGTTCATCGTCTCTTTGTCCCCGACTCGGTCCGGTCCCGGGTCCTCCAGTGGGGCCATACCAGCCGGTTCGCCTGCCACCCGGGCATTCATCGCACGTTCTCCTTCCTGGTTCGTCGATTCTGGTGGCCCACCATGAGGAACGACGTCAAGGAGTTCGTACTGGCCTGCGCAGTCTGCGCCCGCAGCAAGGCCTCCCACCAGGCACCCTCCGGGCTATTGCAGCCGCTTCCCATTCCGAGGCGTCCTTGGTCACATGTGGCGCTGGACTTCGTCACGGGTCTTCCTTCTTCCCAGGGGAACACGTGCCTACTGACCGTGGTGGATCGGTTCAGCAAGGGGGTTCACCTCGTGGCCCTTCCCAAGCTTCCCTCGGCGGCCGAGACGGCGGACCTCCTGACACGCCACGTGTTTCGCTTCCATGGTTTTCCCCAGGACGTCGTCTCGGACCGGGGGCCCCAGTTCACTTCCCAGGTATGGCGGGCTTTTTGCAAGGGATTGGGGGCAACGGTCAGTCTTTCCTCTGGTTATAATCCCCAGACTAACGGACAAACGGAGAGGATGAACCAGAGTGTGGAGTATGCTCTTCGGTGTGTGGCTGCCGAGAAACCCGCTTCTTGGAGCCGTTTCCTTCCCTGGGTCGAGTACTCCATCAACTCCATGGTCAGTTCCGCCACCGGCCTCTCACCCTTTGAGGTATCCCTGGGCTACCAACCCCCTCTTTTCCCTGCACAGGAGTCGGAGGTGGCAGTTCCCTCCGTACAGGACCACCTCGACCGGTGCCGTCGGGTCTGGGAGATCACCAGTACTGCGCTGCTCCGGTCATCGGAGCGTGCCAGTCGTGGGGCTGACCGGCGCCGGATTCCTGCGCCGACGTACCACCCTGGGCAGAGGGTGTGGCTTTCCGCAAGGGACCTTCCACTTCGGTCCTTGGCCAAAAGCTTAACCCCCGGTTCGTCGGTCCTTTTGAGGTTCTGAAGGTACTCAGTCCGGCGGCGGTGAGTCTTAAGCTTCCTGCGTCCATGCACATTCACCCCGTTTTCCATGTGTCCCGGGTTAAGCCTGTCTCTCTCAGTCCCCTGATGCCTCCTGCCCCGCAACCACCTCCTCCCGAGATGGTGGACGGTCACCCCCAGTGGCAGGTCCGCCGGTTGATGGGCGTTCGACGGCGGGGTTGGGGGTTCCAGTACCTGGTGGACTGGGAGGGGTACGGTCCGGAAGAACGGAGCTGGGTCTCCCGCCGGCTCATCGTGGATCCCGGCCTGATCACCGACTTCCATCGTGCCCATCCGGGCGAGCCGGGTCAGGCTGGTCGCCGGGTGGCTCCCGTGGAGGGGGGGGTACTGTGAGGTTTGGTCCGCTCCCCGCCACACGCTCCGTTCCTTTAAGGTACTATGTTGATTGATGCATTCCCCGCCACGCGCTCCGTTCCTTTAAGGTGCCGTGTTGGTTGGTGCGTTCCCCGCCACACGCTTTTGTAGCGAGTATCAATCTCATCCCGCAGCTGTCACAGTTTGTAATTAGCGCCCCTGAAGGCTTTATATACACAGACCTCCTTGCTATCGATGTTGGGTCGTTCTGGAATACAACTGCATATACCTGCCATTCCCCGTCGCTGTTCCTGTCTTCTTTCTCTCCAGGACCTTTTTGTGGAGAACCGCTGTGGAGAACCTGGTTCCCCGTTTGGAGCTGCGCCTCGTTATCTGCCCGCTTTACGCGTTGCGCTCTGGTGAGTTTTTGGAAACAGTCCTTTTGGATTATCAGTTTTTTGTGTGTTTGGTGAACACTGAAGAAATACCATTTTTGTTTTGTACTGGACTCAGCTAATTTGTGTGTTAGGATAACACTGAAGAATTCCGTTTTGTTTCGCACTGGACTCAGCTAATTTGTGTGTTAGAATAACACTGAAGAATACCGTGTTGTTTTTCACTGGACTCAGCTAACTTGTGTGTGGTACACCGAAGATCAAGTCACTTGGGATTAATACTGGACTCAGTCACCTCTCTGCCTCTGTGTGTTCGTTGGGCTGTTTCTGATTTCTCTCTCTCTCCGTTTTTCCACCGTGAGTGCAAGCTGGGAGTATCTGCAGAGCCGCTACAACGTCACATGCCAATTCCTCACCACTATCTACTGGGAGTATCTGCAGAGCCGCTACATCGTCACATGCCAGGTCCCCGTTTGTTTGATTACTGTACCTCATTCACCTTGTGACTCTGTAAATAAATACGCCCTAGCTTTTGGCTAACTCTGAACTTCCTGTCTGTGCCGTTGCATTTGAGGTCGGTTACAAACCATAACAAGTCCTGCTCCAAGAAACGGTGCTGACCTGACTCGTCTCACTCTGGTAAGCTTTGCATATGACTGTTTGAAATGGAGATGGTGACTCTGATAAAGGGGTAGCATGGGGATGGCCAAGTACAATTGGGGAGAAAATGGGGGGGGGGTCATGGTTTACATTTGTCACCTTAACCCTTTCACTGCCGCACAACAGCAGGTTAACCCTTTCACTGCCGCACTACAGAAGGTTAACCCTTTACTATCACACTACCGACGGTAACCGTCAGTAGTGTGATAGTAAAGGGTTAACCTTCTGTAGTGTGGCAGTGAAAGGGTTAAATATACTTGGCCACCAAATTTAGGGGCCTGTGGGAACAATGCTTAAAAATATGACTGTCTATCCATGTGTCCCCCCCCCCCCTTTTTACTCCCGCTTAGATGACTGAGGGACACACCTGGAGGAGAGAGGATCATTGCCGATTATGCTCGGACAAAAAGCCTAACGGATACCAGAAGATGCGACATGGTGAAGATATTGGTTGCGCACATGGCAAAAGAGCATGGGTATGTTGTCATCTAAACATTACACACCCAATGCACATTTTTGGTTTTTACTAAGATCCTCCTTTTTGCAGAATTGGTAAATGATAAATGGTTATCCAAAGCGCTTTACATAGATTGTGCAGAAGGCATTGGCACAGCAATACTTTTGTTTGGATCTCATACTTGTGTGTGTGTGCACTGTAGGACGAGTCCTTCAAGGCGTGTTAAAGAAGACTACGCAAAGGGCATCACTGCCTTATTCCCATACCTGGCCGATCCCCAGGGCAATTTGGGATATGTAAGTACATCAGGGAAAAGTGCAGAGAGACATTTCATCGGCGACTCAGTGCATGTGTGTCTGTGTTCCTGTGGGTCGCCCATCTTGCGTGTGTGTGTTAAAACTGCATGACAAATAAAGACTTCTAGTCTAACAATTATTATGTTTATAGTTCATTCTTGTTATATAATTTCTAGGGATGTTCGATATTGGCTTTTTTACCGATATCCGATATACCGATATTGTCCAACTCTTTAATTTCCAATACCGATATCAACCGATACCGATATATGCAGGGTTTCTCCCCCCCCCCCCCCCCCAAAAAAAGGAATAATTTCAGGTAATTAACATTAGGCTACATATCTCTTGTCGTGGAATTAACACAACATTATGCATAACATTATCCAATCACATGCATGGTACATAAAACACCAACCCCTTTACTCCTCACTTCTCTGGAATTGCTTAAAATAGGGCTGTGCGGAGTACGATTTCAACTAAATATTTGTTAACATTTCTGTATGCTGACCATTTCTCCTAACCTCAACAATTTCAGAACCACAGATGTCCTACCTGTTGACCTTGATTTTAGCAATTCTTCAGAGAAGGCCATGTGTTAAGTTTTAAGGAGAGAAATAAACACATTTACACATGCCCATTTAAACCAAATAACACTTTTTTTTCTCTTTTCTTCTTGTGTTTTAGGAGCAGTATTACAATCCAGTAGATGGGAGTGGGTTTCTGGCATGGAGAGTGAAATCACTTCAAAAAGTAGCATCAGAGGGACAAAAGAAGAGCCGTAATGTTCAGCCACTGATCGGTATGTAATTTTGATTGTCCCAGTCCACTGTTTATCTAGCAACTGTGAAGATGGATCATTATAGTAAATGCATATCACTGGAAAGTATTGCAGCAGTATGTGTGGTTTCTACACTGTTACAGGTGGTCCAAATTCTGGCGACAGAGCCCCCTTCTGTGAGGAAAACCAGCTAACCACAGACACCCAGTGTCGTGAGGCCAGTGCACTGATGAAGCATACAACTGATGAAGCAATCATCAAGGAGAAGATGAAACAGACCTTCACCCATCGCCAAGAAATGGTGCATGACCCAATTAAGTCCTCTGAAATATTCACCACCTTTCCACGATTCCTAGACATCACAGGAATGGTATGTGGCTCTTTAACTGCCTTGCATTAAAGTCTAACTGAAATTAAAAATTACCTTTTTAAACAATTTAGATCACATCCCTGGTCATAGGGTGAACCTATTTAATAGGGCTGTCCCTGACTAAGGATTTGGATGGTCGACTAGGATTGGCCAAAAAAGAATATATATATATATATATATATATATATATATATATATATATATATATATATATATATATTATTATTATTTTTTTATCATTCCATTTGGGCTGTGGGGGGTGCTTAATGTCTGAAGGAGTCGACTGAAGGCTTCTTGTCCTCTGCAAAAGCATGCAATTGGTCCACGGATGGATACATCTTGATATTTGTCTAGTATAGTGTGTTCATTAGATGGGTGAAATCCTCTTTCAGTGCCTCTGTGCCTGTTTTCGTAGGCAGTTAGCCTCTGGTATGCGTGCCATTAGCGTTAGCCACGCTTCTATGCCTCTTTTCTTTTGAAAAAATTAATTAATTTTTTTTTTAATTTATTATATTCGACTAAGAGTTGGCCAGTCGACTACGGCCCCTTTCGACCGATTAGTCAACTAATCGATTAATAGGGGTCAGCCCTACTATTTAACAATGTATGACAAAAAAATTTCAACCATGTTTTATTCCATCTTGTCTGCAGATTATCAGGATTTCAGTCTGATGTTTGGTGATGACATCTCTGCAAAGTTCCTGGAGAAGTGGCCTACTTTCTGCAGGCAGAAAGTCCTTGAACAAAGCCGTGGCCTCACCCAGACCGGCGACCTTCAAGACCTGCTTCAGAATGCTGAATCCACAACAGAACTGAACAATGGTATGCTTGAATTAAAGGAATATAATAATGGAAGGGTGAATTGTTTTTTAAACAAATGGAAACACAGCTTTTAGTCAAATGTATTTCTGATTTTTTTTATTAAATTTTTTGTATTTTCAGGATGGGACAGTGAGATGTCCTCCCTCTTGCTGCTTGTTCACCTCATGCCACCATCACCTCAGGGCCGCAACAAGAGACCAGGAAAGCTCTCAGCCAGACAAGCCATTGACTACCTTGTGAAGTTCATAAAGGTAAGGTTACAGTTACCTATATTATCGGCCGATATTGGCATTAAAATGTGATATAGGAAAATAGCGGTATCGGTAAGAAAAATATTTATATTTTTTTTTACATTTCTATAACCAACCTTTATTTACCCAGGCAAGTAAGAACAAATTCTGATTTTATTTATTGTCAAAAGTATGCATAATGTTATGTTAATTCCACAACAAGACATATGTAATGTTAATTACCTGAAATTATTCAGTTTTTTGGGGGGGAAACCCTGCATATATCGGTATCGGTTGATATCGGTATTGGAAATTAAGAGTTGGACAATATCGGTATATCGGTAAAAAAGCCAATATCGAGCATCCCTAGTTACAGTTAAATTAAAGTATAAGAAGGATCACTGTTCTGTCTAGGGGTGCACGATATTGATTTGTTGACCCCGATATCGATACCGATAACTTTCTGCTCCTCAAGGTCGATACCGATAACCGATATATATATTTATTGTATTATAATTATTTATTTTTTTATGTATATTCCTGTAGTTTTGACCTAACCATATTTATCATGACATGAGCGTTACTATATGAACAAAACAAAGCCAAGAGAACAGTTTTGACTCTTCAAATAAAGTGACTATATTTATTTTTCCAAATAAATATAATTTGAGTCGATCACAAAATTCACAATCCGTCAATGTCATTTTGATTGATTGATTGATTGATTGATTGACTAGTTTATTGGTTTAGAATGGAAAATCACACATATACATTGGATCACAATATGAAAACAGGTATACATTTTCTCCATTTACCAATAGGATTTCATAAAACACAATAAAGCCATAGGCTTGTTTCCATTGTGGTCCTTCATCATTGGTGTCAGTGGATTTATGTACTGATGTGTGGACGTGGGTGTTTGTAGTGTCTGTATGTCAGGATGTGTGGTATAAAAACAAAAAAATACATACAATAATATTCCATTTTATAGACAATAAAAGAATAAAAAGGAACAACACATATTAAAACCCTTTGTTCACTACTCCCAGCTTCTGCTACTTATGATCCACCTCTTTATAGCTAATTTACATTTACATTTACATTTAGTCATTTAGCTGACGCTTTTATCCAAAGCGACTTACAAGTTCTGTACGACAAGACAGCAAGAAGGGTACAACTCTATCAGCTGAGTAACAATGTTCATCAAGTGTTGCGTGTTACAGTGTAGGTTAGTTTATTAGGACAAGTGCATGACAGTAAGGTTAGTCAGGGTTAGATTTTTTTTTTTTTTTTTAATCATTTCAGATAATGGTTGAAGAAGTGAGTCTTTAGTCGACGGCGAAAGATTGGACGGGATTCGGCTGTCCTAACTGGGATGGGTAGTTCATTCCACCATTGTGGGGCAAGGACTGAGAATAGGCGGCTTCTCTTTGATGACCCTCCGGGAGCTTGGAATTTAAAAGTGGAGAAGAGGCTTATGGTCTTCAACTCCATTGGTAGGCTATTCCATTGTACTGCTGCTGAATATAGGAATGCGTTTTGGCCTATTTTCCTATTGCATCTCACTGGGACGATGTCTGTAGGGCTCCCCCTGGTGGCGTGTCCGTGTACATCCCTTACCATGTTAAAATATCCACTGAGGTACTGAGGGACAGTATTCCCGAGTATCCTATGTGTTATGTTGAGTTTTATTTAACAATGTGTTTCCCTGAACAACTAAAAACCAACAGGTATTGTGCTTTGTCAGTAGGGATGCCGTTCACATTTGAACCGATACGGTACCTGTGAATCGATACCGGTACCCAACGGTACCTTTTTCGGTACTTTAGTCTCTAAAAATGTAATCTACCTACCTCAGTTGTGAGAAGAAAAAAATCCAAACTTCAAATAACCACATTTTCGACAGTTTTTGGCTTGCCATTGCCCCGACTGCTTTGTTGTTGAATCAAGTAAAATCCTAAATAAGCTATACTGTGCATGTGAACGTTGACATGAAAAGAAAAAAGTAAAAAAAATATATATATATTTTTTTATTATCAGAGCTATCAATACTTTTATCGGGATGACGTCATAATTGCTGATATCGGCCTGATAATTATCGTGCATCCCTAGTTCTGTCCCTAATATTGACCCTTAAAACAAGATCATTGTGAAATCATGCAAAGACCACTGTTTGCAAACCGTGACTAATTTTAATAGCAAGACTAATGAAGTTCTCTTGTCACAGACTGGGACCAGTGTCCAGGGGCATCTGAACAGCATCACAGAGAGCCTTCGACCCTATCTGCTTGCTGTGGGGACCCAGAGGAGTGTGATTCACAGGTACTTCATTGTGATTGACAAACATGCAATCCCTTGTAAGTCACCAGACTCTCTTGCCTCTTTTGATGAGCTTTTCAAAGCTAATTTTGTCTTTGGTACCTCATACAACCGGGATCTGGCCAATGTGTACAACTTCTTGCAAACCGCCGTTTACAAGATCGATGCTGCTACCACTAATGTCAACCCCAGGGTTAAAGAGATGAGGGCTCGGATGCTGCACTGATTTCTTTTTTATACTGAGAGGATATTTTATCTTGGGGCCTCTGATGCTGCACAGACTTTTGATACTGAGAAGATATTTTATCTTGAGGCCTCTGATGCTGCACAGACTTTTGATACTGAGAAGATATTTTATCTTGAGGCCTCTGATGCTCCAGTGTTTTTTGATAAGATGTTGTGTTTCATTTGCAAAAACTCTCAGGCAAATGCCAATTCACTGATGAGGCACTTGAGGATGATCCACAGACTTTGTTCAGGAAGGACACTTCGTCTTAAATGTGGTCAGCCTGGTTGTTTACATGTCTTTGGCACTTTTTCTGGGTTTCGAAAGCATCTTAAAGCACGTCATCAACCATGTGATGATCCTGGTGAAGGCCGCTCTACAGCTGAACATTTAGCAGAACGTTATGTTGATGACTTTCCATCAAGCAGTGCCCCTTCTGACCCAGTCCTTCCAGTCCTTCTTAATAATAGTCTTGTAGACAGCTGTGCTGCAACAGTAGCTGAACTTAAAGTGGCAGGTGTAGGTGAAACAATAATCAACTCTTTGGTAACTTCAATGGAAGTGATTGTTGATGATATCCATAATCAAGCAAAATAATATGTGAAGCAGTGTCTATCTATATTACAGGAACATATCAAAAGTGAGGTTGAGTGTAAAATTGATCAGTGTTTTGAAGAAATTGAAAATCCTTTTTGTATGTTAAATTCTGAAACTAAGAGAAGGCAATATTTTACAGAGACGTGGGGAAGGGTAGACCCAGTTGAATATGTCCTTGGTACAAGATTTGATACCCTGCGCAATCGGACTACTGGAACTTAAGATCAGGCTGTTGTTACTGATAAATGTGTTTATATCCCAATTTTGAAAACATTAGACTTTATTTACAAACACCCTAATATAGAAGAGATGATGCAGAGTGATTCCAGTTTAAGAGAAGATCTTCTTAATGACTTGTGTGATGGAGAGTTTTTCAAGAGTCATCCTCTATTTTCAAAACAGAAGCATGCAATTCAGGTGCAGCTTTTCTATGATGATTTTGAATGCGCAAATCCGTTGGGGAGTAAAAAGGGAATACATAAATTAGGAGCAATCTATTTCACCTTGCGTAATTTTTCTCCAAAGTACAACTCAATTCTGCTTAATATTCATTTTGTCGCTTTATTCCATGCCCAAGACATTAAAACACACGGCTTTTCTAAAAATACTTGCTCCACTTGTGGAAGATATTAAAATACTGGAGAAGGATGGAATTAAGGTCCCATTGTATGATCAGCCAGTGTATGGAACTATTGTCTAAGTTACAGGTGACAACCTTGGTATTCACGGTTTGTTTGGTTTCGTAGAATCATTCAGTGCCAGATATTCTTGCCGCTTTTGTCTTGCTGAGAAAGAGGACTTTCAGACAGAATTCAAAGAAGATTCACCCAAGATAGTTATGCGAACTCGAGCACTTCATGCAGAACACTGCCAAAAAATGGAGACGACTATTGGTCTTCCCTATGTGATGGGAGTTAAACGTTCTTGCATTCTAAATTCCGTGCAGTACTTCAATACATGTGACAATTTCTCTGTCGATATTATGCATGATATCTTGGAGGGCGTGGCACAATATCAAATGAAACTGCTAATACTACACTTGATTAAAAACTACACAACATCAAAGGAAATAGACTTGAGAATTAAGAGCTTTAACTATGGTTACCTGGAACAAAACAACAAGCCACCTGCATTGAAGTTAGTAGAGACCTCAAATGACTTGGGGTTAAATGCAATCCAATCTTGGTGTTTACTTCGCAATCTACCACTTATCTTTGGAGACTTGGTTTGTCCAAATTATCAACACTGGTCTTTGCTTCTGCTGTTGCTTCAAATAGCAGATATTGTATTTTCTCCCAGGTTATCAACTGGCATTACTATTTATTTAAACCACTTGATTGCAGAGCACCACAGGTTATTCAAGCATTTGTTTCCCAACAGGAGGCTACTACCAAAGCATCATTTTATGGTGCACTATCCTACATGTATTCGTAAAATTTGACCACTTTTGCATGTCTGGTGCATGCGCTATGAAGCGACGCATAATTTCTTTAAAAAACAACTAAAAAGCTTCAAAAATATAACTAAAACGTTGGCAAAGAAACACCAAAGTCAAGTAGCATACAATTGGCAGACATTTGATCCCAACAGACTGGTGCTTGGTCCAAGTAAAATGGTAGCATTAAATGTGATGGACAGAGGCTGTGAGATAGCGGAGACTCTTCAGGTACCAAGTGACACCAAAGTGTTAAATGTTAGATGGGCCAAACACCATGGAAATATGTATCGTCCAGGTTTAGTTGTTTGTCTTAAAGTTCTTAGTGAGGTTCCAGTTTTTCACAAAATCCACTGTGTTGTTCTTAAAGATGAGAGGTTACTGTTGTTTACATTTGCACTACAAACCGTGTCTCTGGATGGACCATTTTTATGCATTTAAAGTTGTGTGTACTACAGATGGACCTCATGTAGTTGATGTCAAAGAGCTTTTGTTTTACAAAGCATTCGATATACAGATGTCATACAGTGATGACGATTCAAGCTCATTTATTGTTCCATACTGTTTCCTGTGATTTAAAAAAGGAAAAGAGAAAATCACTAAGCTCTTGAACTATTGCACTGGGGATGAACACTATTGGTTTTCTTTTATTTCTTTGGGGTGAACAGATGCTGCTGTCACTTTATAGAGGCCAAAATGTAATTGATCGATTACTCTCCCCATGAAGCCTTAATTGAAGTCATGGTGATTTCTTTTTGTTGCATTCCTGAGCCAATAATTTGATGACTGGCTTGAATTATTGGCTCAGGAATGCGACAAACAAACAAATCTCCATGAATTCAAGGATTCATGGGGTGTGTAATTGATAGATTTCTTTTTTTGGGTGAGCTATCCCTTTTTAAAAGGGTGTACAGATGCTGCTGTCACTTTACAGAGGCCAAAATGTAATTGATCGATTACTCTCCCCATGAAGCCTTAATTGAAGTCATGGTGATTTCTTTTTGTTGCAATCCTGAGCCAATAATTTGATGACTGGCTTGAATTATTGGCTCAGGAATGCAACAAACAAACAAATCTCCATGAATTCAAGGATTCATGGGGTGTGTAATTGATAGATTTCTTTTTTTGGGTGAGCTATCCCTTTTTAAAAGGGTGTACAGATGCTGCTGTCACTTTACAGAGGCCAAAATGTAATTGATCGATTACTCTCCCCATGAAGCCTTAATTGAAGTCATGGTGATTTCTTTTTGTTGCATTCCTGAGCCAATAATTTGATGACTGGCTTGAATTATTGGCTCAGGAATGCGACAAACAAACAAATCTCCATGAATTCAAGGATTCATGGGGTGTGTAATTGATAGATTCCTTTTTTTGGGTGAGCTATCTCTTTTTAAAAGGGTCTACAGATGCTGCTGTCACTTTACAGAGGCCAAAATGTAATTGTCTTTTATTTATGACCTTTTTTCTATCGATTACTCTCCCCATGAAGCCTTGAAGTCATGGTGATTTTTGTATATAATGGAGTTGTTTGCAGAGGGGCTCACTGAATCTAACAATCACGTAGACATATACCAAGTGTGATTAGCAAGAGAGGAATGTTTGTGACAAGTGTAATGTAAAAAGATCACATTAGATTAGGAAGGATCCACACCAAGCAAGTTCTTCCTCAGACGCGTTTTTTTTTTTTTTTTTTTTTTTTACTATGTTACATTACATTGGGCGTATAGAAACAAAGATCATTTCAAAGTATAAACATATACAGTACCTGTGTGACATTTTGGATGAGGCTATAGGCTCCATGTTAATAAGCAACTTGGGGTGAACAAATCTCCAACACACCCATGTCTGGTTTCTTTATAACAAACTGAAACGCCTCCTTGTCGACTTCAGTGTTTTAAGTCATCATAGACCTTTAAGTCCAAGGTACTAGGAATTTCAAATTGCTTGGCAACTGAAGACAAAACAAGATTGCACAAGCTTATTGATAAATCTTATTTTATTAATGACCTTTTTTTCTATTGATCGCCCCTTGAAGTAATGATTCTTGTTCACACGCTGTTGTAAAACTGTTTGCATCCCAAAGGATATGCCTGTTGCAAATAAAAGTGCATTGTTAAATACTGATTTCTGCTTTGACCCCGTTTATTTTAAATGTATTATTCCAGAGTAAATTATTATTTAATTCTATATTGAGTGAAATATGATATTCTATATTGAGTGAAATCTATTCTATATTGAGTGAACTACAACTCCATATTGAGGGAATTACAACTCTATATTGATTAAAATACCACTCTATATTGAGTGAAATATGATATTCTATATTGAGTGAAATCTATTCTATATTGAGTGAACTACAACTCCATATTGAGCGAATTACAACTCTATATTGATTAAAATACCACTCTATATTGAGTGAAATATAACTTTAAATATCTCTATATTGAGTGAAATATAACTTAAAATATCTCTATATTGAGTGAAATATAACTCTATTAAGTGAAATATAACTCTATATTGATTAAAATACCACTCTATATTGAGTGAAATATAACTTAAAATATCTCTATATTGAGTGAAAAATAACTCTATAGATTAAAATAACACTCCATATTGAGGGAATTATAACTCTATATTGAGGCAATTACTACTCTTATACAGAGTCAAATACAACTCTATTGATGGAATCACAACTCTACGGAGTAAAATACAACTCTGTGTTGAGTGAAATGATGTTAGAGTTGTTTTTACTTTATGCTAAATGGAGCAAATTGGCATTGTGTAGAGTTAAATGTTAACACTAAATGGAGTAGAAATAACTCTGAAGATTTAACTCTGTGACAAGAGTCAATTTGACTCTATTTTGACTCGGAGCCAATACTGTCTTTTTGGGAGTAAAATTGTACTCAATTTGAGTAAATTTTACTCTGCAAATTTTCCTGTGTATTTACTTCTAAAGGGCTCACTCAGTAGAATGACATCCCGAGCCCCAAGATGACGCTTTAACTCGACACTGTTGAAGAACAATGAATTCAACCTGCAATTTAAAGATACACTCATTGAATACCTGAAGTTTAATGCGGGATCGGTACAAGACCCCAGAATTGTATGGAACTCGGTTATCTTTGCCTCCAACCTCCGCAAGAAACGTCTCTCCAAATTGGTAGAACTGGAAGGGCTTCACTCTTCGTTGTTCTCCTCTTTACAACGCAACTACTCGTGTCGACTGGAGTTTCAAATTAAAATGTTGAAAAAGGAGATTAACTCCATTTTAAGACAACAATCTGAATTTCAAATACACAGAACAAGACAACATTATTACTTTCATGGCTCTAAACCTAGTCACCTACTAGCTATGAAGATACGGACCAGTGAACAATTTGCGGATATCCCTGCCATCAAGGACCAACAGGGGATGGTTACCACCGATCCCAAATAAATCAACGAGACTTTTCGTACGTTTTATTATAACCTGTACGAGTCAGAAGTGATCTTCAATCATAATAAACTGGAGGAATTCCTTGATCAAATTAACTTACCACAACTCTCAGAGGAAGACGCTAAATGGTTAGATGCACCTATTACACTAGAGGAACTTAGGGAGGCTATTTCTGACTTACAAAGTGGTAAGGCCCCTGGCTGGGACGGCATTCCGCCCGAACTGTACCTCTCATGCTGGGATGTAATTGCACCCCTATTACTTGATATGATTTTACACTCAGTCAAAGAGGGAAACTTTTCCAGGGATGTCAATATGGCACTCATATCTGTCCTACTTAAGAAAGATAAGGACCCCACAGAATGTGGCAGTTATAGACCCTTAAACCTCCTTGGAACCGATCTCAAGCTGTATTCTAAGGTACTAGCCATCCGACTTCAAAAGCATATGACATCTCTAGTTCACCCTGATCAGACAGGCTTCATAAGAGGCCGCCTGATCACGGATAATATTAGACCGTTACTGCATGTGATAGATGGATAGATGGATGCCGCGCCTCCTACGGCTGTATTATCCTTAGACGCGATGAAAGCCTTTGACAGGTTGGAATAGTCTTATTTATGGAGAGTACTTAGAAGGATGGGGTTAGGTGATGGGTTCATTCATATGATCAAAGTACTATATACAGGTCCATCGGCCAGGATTTTAACAGGTAAACTCTGCTCTCCACTCTTCCCTGTGTCGCGCCCGTCCAGACAGGGTTTGTCCTCTTAGTCCCGGACTATTTGCTCTATCCCTTGAACCTTTAGCACAGTACATAAGACAATCCCAGTCCATAGCACCGATCTCAATTAAGGGCACACAGCATCACATTAGCTTATATGCAGATGATGTAATCTTGTTCATGCAAAACCCTGCCACCTCCCTACCTCATCTTCTCAAAGTAATAGATGATTTTGGCAATCTATCGGGATTTAAGATAAACTGGCCAAAATCTGCCTTCCTTCCACTCAATGTGACTGCGAAGGCTACCATCCTCCCAGCAAATATACCAGGGGTCAGCAACCTTTTTGACATGGAGTGCCTGTTTGAAATATAGTTGTAACTAGTGTGCCTCAACAATATTCCATGCATCGTAATTATTTTTTCTCATAATCAGGTCTTTTTAATGATAATTTTTACATTATTACATCATTATTGTTATTGTTATTATTAACAATATTATTATCAACCCTAAATCTTGGGGGGGGGAATGCAATGCAGACAAACAGCTGCATACAGTGCGACCATTTCACTCACATTTGCCCATTCATTTTTGGACACATCACACACCATCGGTGTGTGTACTGTACGTGTGCTGTCATAGCTCTACCTACAGGCCTAATGGAGAACACCAGGAGAACACCAGGATGTGAATGGAGGGTGAATGTGAGGTATATCGTGTAAATAAGTTTTGATTGATCGCAAGACTACACTGAAAAAAAAATAATAATAAGTTACCAGAACTTAAAAAGATTGAGTTCAGTTAGTGTGCATTAAGGTTTTCAGTTTTCAATCCATAATAAGTTAACAGTCAAGAAACGACGCTCTCAGCAGTCATCTTATGCAGCATCACTTTTCACATCAAAACAAAAGTAGAACTGTAATGTGGAGTGGATTTAAACATATTTACAATTAGCAGCTCTCAGCTGAGAGCACACCACATCTTCCAGCTGCTGCCCTCCGGGAGGCGCTACAGATCCCTGACCACCAAAACATCCCGCTTTAAAAACAGCTTCTTCCCCACTGCCATACGGACACTGAACTCCCTGTAGCACCCCCCCCCTCCCCCCGCAACCCCCCCCCCCCCCTACCTCTGTTGCTATGGACATTTGATATTGTGATTGTCTTGTAATTGTGTATTTATGTATTTAACTGCATGTAGTATGTATGTAATGTAAGTGATGTTATATGTTCTATGTTCTATGTTGGAACTATGCTATAACATGCTGCAATGAAACCAAATTCCACCAGCCTGGCTGGGTTGTCATTAAAGGTGTCATGCAGTGCTATTCCTAGCACTATTTGGGCAACTTTACACACTTCCTGTGAGTCTATGTAACACATGTGTAATTTTTATTCCAAAAATAATCATTGTTTTATATTTCTAATCTTGTACTCAAAACCAGCATTTTTCAGCCTCATGAAATCAGGCTATTATTTGGCTTGGCTCCACCCACACTTTGAGTGACAGCCACCCACCAAATAGCTCCGCCCATCTCCCCGTCATTCCATCCAGGTAGAGGTCTGAGGTCTTAGGTTTCAGGTTTTTATTTCGACACGCAAAAACATATACCGATTTTACTAACTAATACAACATGGCTGTACATTATGTTTGGGATCCAGAGAGCGACCCACAGTTTGATCCCGAAGAAGAAGAAGAAGGCGATTTGCTACAGCGAGGCTTACATTACATCGTTTCCGATTGGTAAGTTGATTAATTGCACTATTAGTTACTTACTGTTATATAATAGTTGTGTACTTCTGTCGCGCGCGGCCCGTCGAAAACACACACTCACTAACGTTAGATTGTACTGACACTAACCCCCAAACAACAGCGATCGAGGCTTACGTTACATCGTTTCCGATTGGTAAGTTGATTAATTGCACTATTAGTTACTTACTGTTATATAATAGTTGTGTACTTCTGTCGCGCGCGGCCCGTCGAAAACACACACTCACTAACGTTAGATTGTACTGACACTAACCCCCAAACAACAGCGATCGAGGCTTACGTTACATCGTTTCCGATTGGTAAGTTGATTAATTGCACTATTAGTTACTTACTGTTATATAATAGTTGTGTACTTCTGTCGCGCGCGGCCCGTCGAAAACACACACTCTGTCCCGATGAGAGTCTCTGCTCGGAGACTGTTGCTTCTGTGAACAGTGTGACTGAAAGATAAAGATGATTGACTGTTGCTTCTGTGAACAGTGTGACTGAAAGATAAAGATGACTGACTGTTGCTTCTGTGAACAGTGTGACTGAAAGATAAAGATGATTGACTGTTGCTTCTGTGAACAGTGTGACTGAAAGATAAAGATGATTGACTGTTGCTTCTGTGAACAGTGTGACTGAAAGATAAAGATGACTGACTGTTGCTTCTGTGAACAGTGTGACTGAAAGATAAAGATGATTGACTGTTGCTTCTGTGAACAGTGTGACTGATTGTACTGACTGACACTAACTGTACTTGACGATTTAAATTGGGGGACCCTGATGTAAACAAGACGAAAGTCTTTCTCTGGCCTCCATCATAACAGTTGTTGGTATTGAGCAATACTGTAGCAATAGAAATATAGTATGTCATAAATATAGAGATGTAGCAGTACTGTCTATCTATATGTTACCATGACGATTGAAATTGGGGGACCCTGATGTAAACAAGACGAAAGTCTTTCTCTGGCCTCCATCATAACAGTTGTTGGTATTGAGCAATACTGTAGCAATAGAAATATAGTATGTCATAAATATAGAGATGTAGCAGTACTGTCTATCTATATGTTACCATGACGATTGAAATTGGGGGACCCTGATGTAAACAAGACGAAAGTCTTTCTCTGGCCTCCATTGATTGATAATTTCATTCACCCTCAAATCTACTAGGTGCACGTGCGGAAATTGTGAACGGATGCCAACAGAGACTGAGAATGTATGCTGCATGGAAGTTCCACAGGTAAAGTAGTAACACAAACTTGCATCTTGGTAGCACTGAAAACCATGCATATGGCTAACGATTTAATTTTCTATATATATAGGTCAGACGTCGAATTAACCAGGAACCAACTGGACTACTGTGCATGGTTGATCATCCGGGATTGGATCCAGTGTGCTTCAACCCCTATACCATCCAAATGGCAACTAATATCTACAAGGCAGATTTTGGCCGGATACCAGAAAGCGGAATCAATAAGTAAATAATATTTATTACAGATTTATATATTTTTTTACAGGTGTTTCTCCATCTTGCATCTCTCAGACTATACTAATCTTTCTTGCAAACACAATCTAATCCTTATTGCACATCACATATAATCAATGCTTGCTACTGTCCAATGACATGACATGACAAATGGTTATTTCCCAGCTTTTTTTTTTATTTTATTTGTGCATAAATATAATACTTGATTTTCTTCAGCCGTTTCAGATATATCGCGTACAGATGCTTTGTCGCGTGGTGCTTCGGCTACTTAGGCCGCAGAGTGAGAGTAGTAATCCCATCCTGTGTCGTGGTTCGAATCCGCACAGAATTTCCGGATGTTGATGGTGTCTATACTGGCTTCAGACCGGTACAGGATTGAATCGTGACACATAGCCGGCAACCGCTTCTTCCATGGAAGGCCTGTCGAACTGTGCGCACAAAGGTTCTGGGATGGCAATCGCCTCTACCACCTGGATATATTGTTGGGGGTCACGAAGGACGGAGTCAAACAGGAGCGCCATCAGCTGGTTGACATAGTCTGTAAATGAGAAATTGTTATTTGTTTTGTCATGTTAAAAAGGTTATTATTTATTCAATTTATTGTATTCCACTGTAAGTGGAAATATTTGTCTATTTATATAGGTCATGTGTGTGCAATAATAAATGTTGATATTTTTACTTACTGAATGTCGCTGGGATTTTCCTTGGTTTTATTGTGTGTCCACCTTTTTTGGCCTTTGGAAAACTCATCTTGTACGCCGGCTCTCCAGAAGCGTTTATGGCTTGCTGGCGATTTGAGTTTTCATTGAAATGCATGGCAGCTAGGTATAGTCTGAAAGGAAAATTTCAATAAGCACAAGCAATATATTTGTAGTTGATCTGAGGTTATCTAATGCAGGGGTTCCCAAACTTTTCAGGCCAGGGCCCAGAAAATAAGGCGTCAGAGAGCCGCGGCCCAATGCACATCGTCAGGCTTTCTTTTTTTTTTTTTTTTGCCAGGCGACCGATTTTTTAAGCCAAATATCACTTCAATCCTATTAAGTTAGTTCAAGTTAGTTATTCATTTATATGTGCTATTTATGAGAGGGCTAACTTGTTGCAAAATAATAATGATAATAATAATAGCCTCATTAAAATACTATTGTTGCTTCGGTTGTTTTCAGCGTTTTATGTGCATAATCTGTTATTTAGTTTGAAATGTTCGTTGAAATAAGTAGATTTTTCGTTTTTGTTTATTTATTAAGTTAATATAAAACCATATAGTCACATTTTAGAATACAATAGAATAGAATTTTAGAATACAACTAGAAACACTGTCCTGGCCTGCTTCTAAGTTCAGTGGCCTGACAAAAATAATAATAATAAAAAAAATAAAAAATAAAAAAAATATTTATTTTTTATTTTTTTTATTTTTTTTTAAATCATCTCGCGGCCCACCCGTGGCTGCTCGCGGCCCACCTTTGGGTCGCGACCCCGACTTTGGGAACCACTGATCTAATGCAACATAATGAGTTATTTGACAAATCAGGAGTCCATAATTAGTCATTTGTACACAATATAAAATACCTGCAAAGCATTCCTATGTACGAAAAAACCACGTTTTTTGGGGCAAAACGTTAAATCACACTGTGATAGGACTCCAATGAAGACGTTTGATGGTGTGGACTCAATTTGGCGACATCTTTGATGATCCTTGTGTTTAGCAAAACCTTCTCGAGCTGGTGGGCCGGTTTTGAGTCTAAAGTAAAAAAGAAATTGCATTCAGATATTTCATTAGAGTATATTACAGTAGATTAGAATTATTCAAGCAAGTATACATTTGTAAATCACACCAATCTAGAATGAGGACATAAATAAATATTTTTAGTATATATTCATGATGAAAGACAGACAGACATACCAGGTTTAACCCACTTGCTACTATCTCTTGATACACGGTCAGCATGAAGACAACGCGGATAGAGTGGTTCTTCGTCGTGTTCATGTACATTCATCATGTGATTGAGACATGACTTCCACCTAGCAACCCTCTCATCGGCAGACTTCGACGTGGCAGCTGTCCAGTAGAGGTGGTTTGAAATGTGCAGGCGCCACTTTTTTATGACCTTGCAGTCTTTCGCCTGTGCAATTTTGTCAAGCTTCTTAGACAGACCTTGAATTACATAACATAACATAACATTACATAACAGTCGTATGACATACATGACATACAGATAGACAGTACTGCTACATCTACATTTTTTGACATACCAGATTTGCAATTACAGTACTGGTTGGGTGGGTGGGGGGGGGGGGGGGGGTTGGTAGGAGGGGTGGAATTGAATGTGGGATGCCTTTCGACATACCTTTGGCCACGTGCCACACATCGTAGAAGTGTTTGATGTCGTGATCTCTCAGGTACTTTTGGATCTGCGGGTGACGGTCTGTGACAATACAGTCCAAGGTCACGGATTTGGCGTCCAGAAGAGCGAGGCTTCTCCTCAAGCCCTCCAGTTCCATATGGTAGCTGCCTCCCACCTCATTGCTCTGGAACAAGGAAGGGAAGATCAATGAAATAGCCTTTTCAAAATTCCACAATTAACATTTCCTAACCCCCGCTCACACACACAGCCAGCCAGACCACTTCACACCCCGCTCACACACACAGCCAGCCAGACCACTTCACACCTACAGCGATTCAAGATTCAAGACCGAGAGCTTTGTGTTCGTTTGAGCACAATGAAGGGTGCAGTGTCTCTTCAGACTTGTTAATTACCTGAATTAGTTGGACGTCTATGACATGATTGGTGGCGAGTTCCATCACAGAGTAACTTCCGTACTTAGCACTGTGGCCTGTTGAAAATAATAATAACAATTTCAATCAATGTAGTGCAATATTAAAAATGTATTCATAAAGTAGGAATTTGTCATTGGGGAGCTTTTTCTAACCTGGACTATCGGCTCGCATGTCACCGCCGATTATCACGCTTTCTTTCTCGCTTAATCTGGCGAGGGTAACGTCTTGGTCCTTGGTCCACAAACTTAGAACAGCAGGTTCCAAGAACTTCTTGGCGTGTTCCCGAAACGCTCTGTACTTTATTGTGGAGACGTGTAACGCATTTAGGACCTAAAAGAATAAATGAATAACGCTTTGTTAATATGCACGTGTGAATCACAAACAAAAACATAATGTATATCTGACTTGTCAATCAAATCAATCAAATCAAATACCTTCTCCATTTGGGTGAAAGATGAGCCAGTGAAAAATACTGCTGCAGAAAGCTGAATATTTCCAGCTGGTGTGATGCCGATGAGAGGCTGACTCGCCCATTTACGGCTGTATTTACAACCGGGGCAAACTTGGGAGACAGCCAAGAAGGTCCCTTGCGTAGTTTTGGTGATATGACATTGAGCATTGCACACCGGACACTGTTGAAATAATTCCAGTAGACTGTCTTCGTAAACGATGTATTTCTGGACCTCATAGATTGGTTTTGACGGTTCCCTGCTCGAGAAAAACACAAATAAATAACACGGCACAACTATATAGCTTTTGTATTTTTACGGGCCATGGAGATGTTTGTAACAACTAACTTACGCTAGAATCGAGGGCTCGCTAATCAAAGAGTCAATGTTGAAAGTGGAATCCTGCGGCGGCTCTGGAACATCGATCGAGCTGTCGGTCACTCCATCGTCATCGTCATCAGACTCCAGTCGTGGTCTTTTACTGGGTCTAAACCCCTTCACAGGTGTTGACGTGGATGGTCCCTGTTGATTAGACCAGTATCCAGTATTTTGTGTCCCCACCGAGACCGACACGACTTTCGCCTGAACACCTATTTACAAAACATAGTTTAGTCAAACAAGGGATTTATTGATAACTTTGCTCACTCACTCACTCACTCACTCACTCACACACTCACACATTGTGACCTGCTCTGGCGTAACGCCAACATGGGTCACCACACTAGAGCTAAATTTGATTTGCAAATACAGTACTGTTTGTGATACTGAAGGAGTCAAGAAAAGGGAGTATATACATTTGACTGTATATACTGTATATATACTGTATATTGACAACCATACTGGGTAATTTACATTGGAGGTGGGGGGGGGGGGGGACACTATACAAACAATCCACATTCCTTTACAGCTTTGGGTGAAAGCGGTGGGTGAAGGGGGCCAATCTAAACAATTCTGGGTCACATTATTACACATTATTACATTACATCACACTGAGTTACAAACCTACCTTGACTCTTGACATGCGAACGAAGTGTTTTCATAGAAAGCTGTGTACCAACAGAACGAATCTTTGGGTTGTCTGTCTGGCAACTGAAGTCCCTTGAAGCAGGAGAAAGGCGTACATTGCCGCTGGAACTTGTGGTGGCCTAAGAGTTACCAAATCGTAAATCAATTACAATATAATACAAGCCACTAAATATAACGTTACCTTGTTTACCTCTCACTAGTTGTGTTCTTTTATTTAGAAGTTATGACTAGCTTGCTTCAATAGTTTTCTATAACGTTACTTTATAAAGAGCAGCAGTTACTATAACGTTAGATGGTATTTATGATAACATATCTCACACGACATATCTACTTACTATTTCTTGTGTCGGGTCGCGTATTGAAGGCACAGCTCTTTTGGTTAGCACCAACATGGAGACCACTCCAGCATCAAAAATACCTTGATTGGTGACGTCGGCGGCGGAGAAATGTGCAGTACAAACCCGAGTATTAGACGTTGCAACGGAACTTGGAGGGTCACCAAAAAGGAACTTGTTCCATTGTTGGCGAAGTTCGGCATCAACGGGGAAACTGTGCAAAGACTTCTCGGTAGCTCTACAACCAGGAACATTACATCTGCGGGGTTTGCTGCTCATCGTGAAATTGAGGCGAGTGACGGCAATTTCTGTTTCCAGGTTGTATCGGCTCCAGGTACCAAGAATGGAGGCGGGCATTAGGTAAAACCACACAGCCAATCACATCACCTTGCGCTATAAACAGCGCCCTGTGACGTTGCCCAGCTCGTCAAATCAACATGACCTGATTTACTAGAGGCAAACAGGGGATGGGCTGTAGCTGAGGAATTCGTCAATATAGTATTTAGGCCCAAAAACACATTGATACGAACTCCTATTACTATAATACAATGCTAGAGACTGAAAAATGACATTTATAACGCATAGCCCCTTTAAAGATAATTGAATGGAATTGAATTGAATTGAAGAAACGACGCTGCGTGTGTCCTTCCTTGAAACGAAGGAAGGATTCAAGGATGAGTCATGTAGGCGTGTCATGTTGAGGACCAACACAGGATGATTCAAATTAATTCATTAAATGTGCTGCCCATGAAATTGGCATTCATAGTCCCATGAATACAGAGGTGCTTCACACTACTGACCGACGCAGCTGAGCTGAGAGTGTCGTTTCTTAAAATTGTATATTATAAAATCCTGTCAATACAATATTATAAAATCCTGTCAGGAAGCGTGCCTCAAAGAAAGATACTAGTGGGCTTTATATCTGGCGGGTAGGAGGAGGTCAGCCTTTTGGTTGCTTATTTTTCAAATTTGTATTAGAATGTACCAACAAGCCCGGACGACTTATAGGTCGTCTGGATGTATACTTTCCTCTCATATGCAGCATGCTTTATTTTTATTGTTTTTGGAGCCTTTCAAATAATGAGGTCAGATTATTTGGAATACACGCAAAGTGGTCAGTTCAGGGAGAAAATGCTGCATTGAGAGAGCTTTACTTGTTGGTGTTTAAATAATGTGGAGATCCAGGTTATGTTATTTTTGTATATACCGGTAGTTATGTGGTTTGCAACAATGTTTAATGTTGATAATGCTACACTTAAAGACAGCACACACCTCCCCTTTTCATTTTTTCTGTTTTGTGTGCCTTTCTATTCTGTAATGTGTATGCCTTGCTTTATAATCCGTAAACTAGAAGTTCTAAAGTTACATAAGTCATCTCTATGGCGGACACCATTAAGGTCATAACTTATAATGTCAAGGGATTGAACAGCCCAATTAAAAGGAAGAAAATTCTCACACAACTGAAACAACTCCATTGCCAAATAGCATTTATTCAAGAAAGTCATCTTTCCGATGTTGAACATCAGAAACTAAACCGATCTTGGGCTAATCAGGTCTTCTTCTCCTCCCACCAGGGTAGCAAGAAATGTGGGGTTGCAATTTACACAGGTTGGTGAAATTTTTTCTCATATCCCAATTTAGTGATAAAGAAGGCAGATACATTTTGGTCAATGGATCCATAGGTGGCAGGGAGGTTTCTCTTCTGAACGTATACACACCAAATGATAATAACCCTCAATTTATAATGAAAATATTTTATTTAATTTTGGAAAAAGTAGGGGAGGAGATATTACCTCTATTTTATCAAATTTGTTAGACAAACAGCCAGCATCAACCTCACCTCTCTCCTCGATGTCTAGATCGCTTAAAAATAATTGCCTTGAAATGGGTATGGTAGATGTGTGGAGACACATACACCCGAGAGGAAGAGTCTTTACCTTCTATTCCAACCCCAATGATTCTTATTCACACATCGATTATTTCTTTACCAGCAAATCAGAAGCTCATAGGGTGGTCAAGTGTGACATTTGATCTATTACATTATCTGACCATGTGCCAGTGGCTCTGGTCTGGAACATAGGAGACTGTCGCTCATCCAGGAGATGGTGCTTTAACACAGGGCTGCTAAATGACGAGGATTTTGTCCAATTTGTTGAAGGCGAAATGCAACAATACCCTGAATTCAACATGACACCTGAAATTTCTCCTGTGACACTGTGGGACGTGGGAGTGTGCCAAAGCTTATTTGAGGGGTCATATAATAGCTTTTGCATCTGCTAAAAAGAAAAGAAATGATACACACAGAGTTATTTTAGAAAATAAAATTAAACGGCTGGAACACCAGCACAAAATGCAGCAGCTCCTGGAGGTGCTTAAGGAACTTAAAGAGGCGCGTCAAGCACTCAATAAACTAACATCTGAAAAGGTTGAGTGTAATTTAAGGTTTATGAAGCAGACATTTTATGAAAGTGGGGAGAGAGCTAGCCACCTGTTGTATTTAGCAAAACCAGAGGAAATTGAATTATAAGATATTATAATATAATATGCTTTATAAGAACACCGGTATCTGTAATGAAGTGAATGAGATAAAAACCTTTTTGCAAAACATTAATCTCCCAAATCTGTCAGAATCGGCAAGAGACAAAATGGAAGCCCCCATTACAGATTTTGAAATTAGAGAAGTAATTGGAAATGTTATAAATAATAAAGGTCCAGGTCCGGATGGATTTTATAACAATTTCTATAAGACATTTGTGGACATTTGAGCCCCCTTATTACTGCAGGCATATAAGACAAGACTCATTTCAGACAAAAACACTCCCTGAGACGTGGGAGGACGCTATTATCCCTGTAATTCACAAAGAAGGGAAAGACGCAACACTATGTGGGTCCTACCGTCCAATAAGTTTGCTTAACTGTGATTTAAAGGTGCTTACCACTATTTTAGCCCAGAGGCTGAATTCAGTTTTTTTTTTTTTTTTTTTTTTTTTTTTCCCCTCCATTTTCCTCCGATTTTCTCCCATCCCAATGTTAGTCGTATGCCAATTCCCAGTCCCTTCCTGGTCGCTGCGCACTTACCCCCCACAGTCAGATCATCTGGGAGAGTGGAGGCTACCACGTGCTTCCTCCGACACACGTCCAGCCAATCACCGCTTCTTTTCACCTGGCAGCGCGGATTCTCATTGAGAGGGCGTAGCGTGTGGGAGGACCACACTATCCCCCTCACGTCCAATTCGCGCTTAGCAGGCGCCCCGACCGAACTGTAGGAGTCGCTGTTTACAACGACCCGGACCCACCCCGCCAGCTTCTCCCACCCTCTGATACAGCCAATTGTATCAGTGCAGACGGCCAGCCAAGCTGGTGACAACCCCGGAGCTGTGAGCTGGATTCGAACAGGCAAATCCAGCTCAGCTCCGGGGCTGGTGACGAACGCAATCTCCGCTCGGTCACCTAACCGCCTCTGGCTGAATTCAGTTATAAAATAAATTATACTGATCAAACAGGATTCATCACAGGCAGATATTCTGTTAATAATATACAAAGGCTCTTGAACGTGATGGTGTTTTCCCAGAAGGGTCAGGATGAAGGAATGGTCTTAGGGTTGGATGCCGAAAAGGCTTTTGCCCAGGTTTTGTGGGAATTTTTATTTCAAACTTTAGAAAAATTTGGTTTTGGCCCAATATTTATTAATTATATTAGAGTATTATATTCAGATTAGAAGTCCTCTGTGCGTGTGAATGGCAACATTTCTACCCCTTTCAGCTTACAACGGGGAGTCCGGCAGGGTTGCTGTATTTCTCCTCTACTGTACGATATTTCAACAGAAGTGCTGGCCCAGTTGATAAGGGAAGAGGTGAATATTAGGGGAGTGAAGGTGGGTGGGGGAGACATAAGATGCATTCATTGTATGCAGACAATGTCCTCCTCTACCTATCTGATCCAGTGAGGTCGATGCCATGAGTAAAATTAAAACATTTGGTTATTACTCTGGATATAAAATTAAAACAGATAAAACAGAGGCACTGGCTATTGGGGGGAACATTTCTCAACAGGCTAGATCCCTATTCCCTTTTAAATGGCCAAGTACTGGTATTAAATATTAGGCATTACTATAACACCCACATTTGACCAATTAAGGCCAACTACACCAGGCTTATCAATAAGATCAGAGAGGACGTGGATAGATGGACTGTTCTGCCTCTCTCCTTGATAGGGAGGGTGGAAATAATCAGAATGAACATACTCCCTAGACTACTGTATCTGTTTCAAATGCTGCCCATTCTAATTGATAACCCCACTTTTAACTTACTAAATCGATTACTCTCATGTTTCATATTGCAGGGGAAATTACGTGTGTTTCAAAACATTACAGCTGGCAAAAACTGCTGGCGGTTTGGCCCTCCCTAATCTCAAATATTATTTTTGGGCTGCTCAATTTAGACCCTTGCACACCTGGATCACAGATGATTTGTCATCAAGATGGAAGATTTATCTACACAGAAACAACTTACTGCCTTATTATTCTCTGGGCATAAGATAATGGAGGATTCAATAGGTGTGTGGTCCAGATTTACGATAAAAATATGGAGAGAGGTCCAGAAAGAGTTCAGGTTGCCTTTAACATATGGCCTGACCTCAATTCGTTTCATTGGGGACTTTACACCATCAACTTTGGATGCAGGATTCAATGGATGGAGGACAAAGGGTCAGACATTTGTTCACCAAATTATTCACTCCAGCCAGCTTAAATCTTCCGAACAACTCAGAGTGGAGTTTAGCCTTCTAATGACTTTTTCAGATTTCTCCAATTTAGGATATTTTTTTGGAAAATCAGGAATATTGGGACAAAATTCGACACCCTTCTGCAATAGAACGTTTTATAGCTAATATCCAAATTGATGAATTATATCAAAATCTACTATCAATTAATTCCAACGACTCACTATATATTAAGTTGAAGTGGGAGGCTGAGCTCCAACAGGATATCTCACAAGAGGAGACGGGAGACTACAATTTGAAACTGGCTGTAAATGTCCTGTAAATGTCCTAACCAAACCCCCTCCAATGTACAGTAAATGACCTAACCCAAGAATACACGAGACCCTCCTCTTGGAACCAAGTATGGTTTCGTCGATATTCCAATATACAGTTTTGCTTGTACAGTTGTACAGTTTCCCCCACCCCGCCTACCCAACCCCCCCCCCCCCCCCCACCTCCAATGTACAGCCCCCCCCCCTCACCCCACCTACCCAACCTCCTCCAATGTACAGTTTCTACGTCAAATGTATATACTCTCTTTTTTAGACTATTTTTGTATCACAAACAGTACTGTATTTGAAAATCTGGTATGTCATAAATGTAAAGATGTAGCAGTACTGTCTATCTGTATGTCGTGTATGTCATGTTATGATGAATTGAAAATGGGGGACCCTGATGTAAACAAGACGAAAGTCTTTTCCCCCTTATTGACTGCTAAAGCAGGTACAACTCCCACACGCACAATCTGGAGGGGATGTGGTGAACAAATAGGTAACCATACACACATTTTGTGGACATGCTCAAAACACTTCTGGGATGATGTCTTCAGGGATGTAAAAAAGGTATTTGACATGGACATTCCACAAGATTTCAAAACTGCCATTCTCAGAGTCATACCCGAGGGCATTGAGGGAAGGGAAAATGTGTATCTTCTTCAAATACTGTTAACTGCTGCCAAGAAAATGATCACAATTAATTGGTTGAAGTCCAGTCCCCCAACACATAACCAATGGCTTATATTTTATTATTTTCTATCTCATTCTATTGTCATTTTCTTTTAAAAATTGTTTGATTTATCTCACCATTAATACTTACCTAATCTAAAAGTGTTTTTCATGCCTTCAATACACAACCATGATTGCATCTAAACTGTAACTACTAATATCACTTGTATATCATCATCAGTGCTGTCTGGGAGAAATGCGAGTCCTTGTGCGAAATTTTAATGCGAGGCCCTAGTTCTAAAAAAAATAAATAAAAAAATCACTAATATAATGACAATAGCATAATCAGGCAAGGAAACTGTTTCAAAGTGCAATCAACTTTTATTTAACATTGGAAGACCTTTTAAATATCCTAAATAAATAAAACAACCGAAAACTATAAAATGGACTCTCAGCCTCTGTTAGTAATAATAATCCTATTTACATCTATATATTTATAAATGTAATTATAATTATAATGTAATTATAAATATATAATGTAAATATTATTATTATTATTAACGTAAAAATATATATTTAATTAAACTGAAGCATTTCATATAAAAATGTATATAGGGCAAATATAACAGAGAGGGCATACTGTATATCTCCTCATCTTGCACCATGACCTTTTTACACATATACACTGAGGCATCAGGGCAAGTATACTTACCCAGATGCTTGATCTATTGTAATTGTTCCTGCCACACATCAGATTGAAAACAAAGCACGGGCCGCCACACACTAACAAAATAAATAGTTACTGTATGAATTTTCATCTCAAAGAACGTATTTGAAATAAGTGGCATTGTCGCCGTTTTAGCTTAACTTAACAGCATATTTTACGTCTATGGGCAATACGAATTATTCGAGGCTCCATTTTTCGTGGACAAAAAATACATATAAATGTTCCCGAAAAAACGCTACCTGGCTGCCACGACAAAATCCGTGCCTTGGTTATCCAGATACAGATTAATTATCGTCTCAGAATAACTATAAGTGGCTGTGTGCGTATTTTACGTATATGGGCAAACATTTTGAGAATTAATTGAGAGCGGGTAAAATTGAGAGAATGCGAAAATGGCTTTTCATTTCATTTGTTAGACCTTGTATTATTTCATTATTATTTTATTTTTTTATCTACTTTTCTCCCCATTTTTCTATTTTTCTCCCATCCCAATTTCGTATGTTCAATTCTTCCCTCCCCTGTCTCGAACGTTGCTAGACCATGCCTCCTACTGGTCGGCTGCAATGTGGACGAAGCCTTGCATCACGTGTTTCCTCCGGTACACGAGGAGGCAGCCGTCGCATCTTTTCACCTGCACAGCGCGATCTCTCAGTGGTGAGGAGTAACGCGTGGGAGGCTCACGCTGCCCCCGATACTTCCTGATTCTGCTGTACAGGCGCACCAACCGACCTGTATGAGTCGCTGTCCACAACGTCCGATCCCCACCCACCGGCTTTCCCACCCCCTAATACTGCCAATTGTATTAGTATGGACAACCAGCCAAGCCGGAAGCAACGCAGAGAGCTGGGCTCGAACCCAGCATCTCCTGTGTTAGTGGCGAGCGCCTTGCCCACTGCGCTACTTAGCCGCCCGAAGGATAACATTCTGAAGTTTCTGATTCCAGAAAGAGAATTAACGTTTAGTGCTAATGAAATAGAGTAACATAGGTCTGAACTTGTTACTCAAGTTTTTCTGTAGTAGTTAGTAGTCCAGAGGTAGTATTTCCCCAGAAGGTGGTGTGGCTTAAAAAACTCCAATACTGTGTACTTTGCACAAGCCTCAAATACTGGCATGTAACTCGAGAACCGCTGAACGGATTTTGGCATCTGAAAGGGCTATCGACAGGCAACAAATAAGCCTTCAATTCGATCTATATATTGTATAACAAAATATGCACACCCGAGCCACTAGTGGTCGCCAAATTGCCGGTGGGCAAATCATCCTAAAAAGGGCCCACATGTGGGCCCTTGCATGTTAAGAGGTTCTTCACGTGAAGGAGAGAAAGAAGGCTCTAGAGACGACACAAAAATGTTGCACAGCGATTGCAGAGAATCCTTCGGATGCGCTAAATAACAGCTACATTGATCAGTCAGATAAAAAATTTACGGAAGCTATTACTGTCATAAGAAAATAATTAATACTTTTAATTAGAACCTAACAACTCTGTCTGTCCAACAAATGGATAGGCTACTAGTGATTGAAATGTATTTATAACAGATGTTAAAGATCAAAGTAAGCACTCTACAGATATTGAGAGCCAAGACATCTTAATGACTCTGTTGCACTTCACTGTTAACCTACGTATGCTAGCACTGAAATGCATGCATGCCAATGTACTAATGCCATAAAGTGCCATGAATAGATTACAAAAATTACTTTTGTGTTTTTATTTATATATATTTTTAATATAGTGTAAAAGTTAGAAAAACATACAATTATACTGACATTGTGTGACATTTACAATTGAATATTAGCTATGTATTCATAGTTTATGCTGCTGTACCCTGTAGTTATTAGGGGTTAACATTAATTCAGTGATGCATTAAAACCTTTTTGAAAGATGAAAATATGTTGTTGCTCAAACTGGCCAGCTTGGACACTCCTACTGTAATAACAGCGGCATTGTGCTGGGTATTTAGTTCTGTTTCGTTAAGGCTTCGCTCAGCACCAGTTGCACTGTACCTCACTTCGTGCATGAGCACTGAATAAAAAATTCCACCATGTACCTTTACATCCCCATATTCGTCTGACCACACCCCCTTCCGCTTACCTTCATAAGCAGGTGTGTGGTCACCTACACGCCTCCTTCTTCACTTTCACCACAAGGAAGTGCCTTCGGTAGATCCCCACTTGACGAGGTTGTTATTAGAAGAAAGTTGGAAAACAAAAGAACGGGAAGATACGTTGACATCATATCTTTATTTTCTCTCTCACTATTTTCGAGAAAATACGGCGATATTGTCTTCGTTACTGGAGTGTCTGGAAGATGATGGTCATTCCGACCTTCAATGGCTTTTTTCGTATTAGGAGCTCACGCCGCTGACATGCTCCCCAGCTACAGTCCTCCTTGCTGCGGCTGGATGGGGTTGCCCTCCGGCCACACAGCTGGACTGTGGGAAGCACCGACTGTTGTGAGAAGCGGTTGTTTCCAGGTTGGGTATGTACTGTTTTGCTTGCGAGCTCAGGTTGTTGTTGATGCTGTGGGGGTTAGCTGACAATTTACGAAACACAGACTTCAGGCTGGGGTCCTCTGCTCAGCTTAAACGGCGGTCGGAGGATCTTGGTCTGACGCCCATGATGGTCAATCTAGTGGGCCCCGACCAGGACCTGGTGATCCCAGGATTCTCGAGCGGATGCTTCTCTGTCCCGTGCAGGCCCCATCTTTCATATACAAATGAAAGTATACCCTAACGAGGAAATGTGGGCATAGGATCTTCTTTATCGGGAATTCCATGCTCAAAGTCGGCTGCAGCCCGAAATGGGAACTGTGCTGGCCCCGCTGTATGTCTGGATCACCGTTGACAACTGTGTTCTGACATTCTTTTTCTTTTCCCTCTTAGGGGAGGGACTTGGACAGCAGCCTGTCTGAAGTGTGGCTTGTTATGTGTGTACAGTTCAGGTGATAGCTGCTTAGCTTGCGTGCTAGTTGTGGCCTACTGTGTTAGCCAGTCAGCTGTTAGCTGCGGCGTTAGCTCGCTGTGTTTACCAGGCTAGTAAACGTTAGCTTGTTGCTATCAGTCGATCGGCTGTTAGCTTGATGCTACACTGTTGAATGTTTTCTATGACTATAACATGCCTTAAACACTCTGACTACGACGTCATCTTTGACAGAGGATGTTAGTCGAACCTACACCGGAGCCCTGCCAGCGAGGACTGCGTCAAACATGGAGAAACGTAGCGGCTGGGTGGCGCAACGACGTTATCCTCGTCGTCAACACAGGGATGCTGTGTTCAAACTTCGGTTCCCCCGTTAGCCAGATTGCAGTTCGCTTGGCCTGCGTTCAGGGTAGGAAGGTCCCGACCGGACCTTAAACACTTCTTCTTTTCTTCCCTTCTAGATGTTTTGTAATAACGTGTGTTGCTGCAATACATTGAGGATACGACGCGTGTTGTGTGTGAATTGTCTTGTCACTGGTATAGCTTCTCTCTCCATAGAAATCGGGTTGTTGTTTTACATGTGTAAAAATGATCTGGTTAGTTGTGATGAGAACATGTGTGTTCATGTAAACGTGAACTCACAACTAAGGGGGTTATTTAACCTATAAAGCTATGCTTAGTGACATGTGATTAAGGAATTAATTCTTTTCTCAGCCTGTAATGACAATGAACAGTGTGTTCACATATTAACAGGGTTACCTGTTCAACTTGGTCGTATCAAGGGTAAGGAAGGAGGGGTGATCCCCCCGGTTCCCTGGGGCTTCCCCACCCTCCTCTCAGACATGTTGTTTACAATATATTGTGTCACTGTGTTTGTGGGGATACGATGTAACCCTCAGGTTAATTGCTGGGGTTGTGCTAACTGCTTGAGAAACTATATTTTCCTAAAGAAAAGATTGTTTGGTCACTTATCGTGTGTGCTTAGCAAGGCCTGTGGCCAATACATAATCGAGGATTCTGTATTCTCTCGTTATGAAAAACGGCGTTCCTCTGTAGAGAGTGTACTTTTGCCATTTTTTGTTGTGATAAAGGGTTGTGTGTGTCTTGTGATCTACAACTGGGTTAGGTTTGGCCACAGAATCACATGTGTAAGTCTGGTACCAGGGCTCTTAAAGGGGGCCCTCTCTATTCTGTGTTTTTTCCTTAGTAAAAATCAGATAGCAGGTTAGCACATGAGCTATGTGAAGCTGTTAGACACGTCATGTAGCTGACTATGACTGTGTCATGCTCTTTTTTGTCATTACATCGTATCATGGGTGTGGGGTCGTAAAGGGGTGAACTGGTAATCCTTGCCTCCCCTTTTCTGATTGGTCAGGGGTTAAAACCTCCTGTCCTTCAAGGTTCCTGTCACGTTGCTGTTCGGCACGTTACAGGGTAAGAGGGGGGGGGGGGAGTTTCCTGGTCCCACGCCCTGGAAGATTGGGCGTGTGCACAGCAGAAATTCCCCCGCCATAGAGTACGTCACTGTACGTCACTCTGTTGGTAAGACTTCTGTGAGTTGTTCAGGTCCATGTTATGGATCTGTTTCAGGGAGTTGTCAGAGCTCCTCCTCACGAAGCTCCTCCTCGGGCCTTCTGTGAGTTCGGACTCTCCTTCCCTGTGAGGGAGCCTCCTCAGAGTTCAGAGCCTCCTCCTCAGATTGTCAAGGTGAGTAGAACTTCAAAAAGGAGTTCTGCTCTATTGTGTGTATATTCGATTCAATTCGATTATTGAGTGTGTATTGGTTCAGTGCCTCCTCCTCGGAGAGCCCTAACCCAAATATTACATAGCTCAATGTTGCAATATATTCTTTTCAATCTATACAGCTAGCATGGGAAGTCTCTCTGGGGATTTCCGTCTCCTCCCTATGGCGAGGTTGGTGGGATGTAAAAATGTAAACGATTTTTACCCTCAGCTGCGTCACGTGGGATTCATGTCAGTCTGTGTTTCTTTCTTTTTTGGATAAAAAAGAGGAAGGTACATGAAACACGACGGCTCCGTGTCGTTCTCCCAGGCGACTTGGAGGAACAATGTTTGGTGTCTTGCTGGACTATCCATTGATGTGTTTGGGTCTCGACGCATACATAGTGCTGGCTCGGTGTGTTTCTGTTAAAGAATCACGCAGGCGCTAAGTGCGCCTTGGTTGCTTGTTAAAACAGCATTTTTATAGGGCAACTGGGATGGAGTTTTGTCTCTTCCGAGCGCCAGTTTACTAGGTTGTCTCGATGAATTCTCGTTCATATCTGGGGGATGTTAACGGAATAGATCATAACATAGGCAGAGGGGTCTCACGCCCTTGGGGTGGGCCACTGAGCACGGTCCAAATGGGGACCGTCTGGGTGGCGCCCTCTTTTCATGTTTTAGATCGACACGCATACCTACCCCCTCTTCTGGAGTGGGCATGTCGGCGTGGTTAGGACACGGGACTGGTCTGGTCGCGCTGTCCTGGTCAGTTAACCCGTTGTCCGCCGGGGATGCAGATCTGCTGTTCTGGTACCCTGAGGGACTTGTGCTTTTTTCGGGGGGAAAAATGCCGGGTCGGTCCGGGTGTCACAGGGTTAGGCGTTATGGAGACCCTTTGTTGGGTACATGTTGTACTCTGCACTATCGTAATGGCTTACGGCCATACCAACCTGTACACGCCCGATCTCGTCCGATCTCGGTAGCTAAGCAGGTTCGGTCCTGGTTAGTACTTGGTTGGGAGACCGCCTGGGAATACCAAGTGCGGTGTGCTTAGGGCTGGTTCTCCATTCTTTTCGCTCCTCTCTCACGCGTGGCGAAGAGGGGGCTGTTGGGGTGGTCTTGGACCTCCTCTGGTAACCCTGTGCTTCCCGTGCCGCCGGGCCCGGTCCGAAAAAAAGTTTCGTTGATACCGTAGGCCTGGGATAACCCTTTTTTCTTGAGGGGTTATAGGAACAACCACCGTCTGTCCCACGAGGGTGGTTGATTCCCTGGTGTGTTGGAGCAGAGTCAACTCCCTGGTTACCCGGTTGAGTGTGCCCCTGCACGTTCATGACGTCTGCCAATCATGTCAGCCTTCTCTGCCTCGACCCCTCTGGGTGGTTTTTTTTTAATGGAGGCTTTGTCATGGTGATCAACAACGCCAGCATACGCCCCTTCCGCCGGGGGGGCTGTTTTCAGCTGACTCCTTTGGCGCCTGTCTCGTCCGCAGTGCTCCAGGCTCAGGTTATAGCCTGCTGCCTGGTTTCGCCGGTGCGCTGCCTGCTTCCGTTGGTTAACCTTTTGAGTGCTTACGGCCATGCTGACTGCCTGTTCTGCAGGGTCAGTGTGCCAGGCGGTGTGCTATTGGGGGGAAAGGGCCCGCTCTTGGAGGGGCCCTATCCGAATATGCTGGCGATGTGGGGGGCGGTGTCACTAAGTGACCACCTGGTGGGGTCTTGATGCCTGGCGTCATTGACCTCTCCAGGCCCCCTTTTTCCAGGGGATCCAGTCCCTTCAGTGGGACTGGGTCTTTCTTCGCGCTCGGCTGCTACGGCCTTGCCACGGGGTTAGGGTTGCTCTTGACCCCGTGATTTTTGGGGGCAGTAACGAGGTTGTTCCTTCCATTCGTTCCCTGGTGGCATGCGGGTTGTGCGTGTGTGTAGTCGTGGGGTCAAGCCACGGTCTGCTCACCCTGTGCATTGAGTTGCTTGAGTTCCTCTTCGTCTGGTCGGATCCGTCTCCCTCCCGTAAGCCTCCAATAGGGAGGGTATCCTCCATTAGGGAGGGTCGGGGGGGCTCGGTCCTCCCCGGTCTGATGGTTGTGGGAGGCCTCAGCGGGGTGTATTTGTTGTGCAACTGGTGCTGAGCGAAGCCTTAACGAAACAGAACGTAAGGTTATGTATATAACCAAGTTCTGTGAGTTATGGTGCGCTCAGCACCAGGACGCCGCTGCTGCCCTTGATCTCGCCTTGTGGTGAAAGTTTGGGAAGGAGGCGAGTATGTGACCACACACCTGCTTATGAAGGTAAGCGGAAGGGAGTGTGGTCAGACGAATATGGGGATGTAAAGGTACATGGTGGAATTTTTATTCAGTGCTCGTGCACGAAGTGAGGTACAGTGCAACTGGTGCTGAGCGCACCATAACTCACAGAACTTGGTTATATACATAACCTTACGTTTGGTGTTTAACATTATGTAACATTAGGTGAAGTATATTTTTCTCAAGTTTGCTATTGCCTAATAAATGTAAATTACTGATGAGTCGGTCACAGTCAATCAGTATCTGCTAACGGGTCCAACCTTTTAGCTCAGTTCGTTTAGCTGCCTGTGTGTGGATCCTATATGGTCCCAGGTTCAAATCCACTTGGTTACATTGGTGGCAGGCGGTGGGATAACCCCAGTCATCACACACATAATAAACCTCTCCATAAAACAGGGACACGTACCCAAATACTTCAAAATTGCGAGAGTAACCCCCCTGCACAAAAAGGGCAGCAAATTAGACCCAGGCAACTACCGCCCTATTTCTATTCTTACCTCCATCTCGAAAGTCATAAAAAAAATTATCTACGAACAGGTCAAAAAGTACCTTGCAGAAAAAAAATCGAATCTACGAATTCCAATCTGGCTTCAGAACATCCCACTTCACTGACACATGCCTTCTCTATTTAAACGACCACATCAAATAAGAGGTGGACGCGGGCAAATACTGCAGCATGGTCATGCTGGACCTACAAAAGTCATTAGACACAGTCAATAACTCCATTCTGATTGACTAGCTAAAAGCAATTGGTTTTGATAGTCTATCAGTGAGCTGCATGCAATCCTACCTGGAGGGCAGAGAACAGGTGGTGGAGGTAAACGGTACCCTACCCCCCCCCCCCCCCCCTCCAAGTGAGCTGTGGTGTTCCACAAGGAAGCATACTAGGACCGCTACTGTTCCTAATTTATGCAAATGACATGTCGTCAGCTTGTGACTGCAACTTGTTCCTGTTCGCGGACGACTCAGTCCTGCTGGTCTCTGACAAGAACAAGTTTGAAAGTTTGATAGGTTGAAAAAACCCTCAGCTCTGAACTAGGCAAAATCTGCACCTGGCTCGCTGATAACAAACTATCATTACACCTGGGTAAAACAGAGTCCATTCTCTTTGGTTCAAATAACAAACTCAGCAAGACCGACGGCTTCTCAGTTAGAGTGCAGGGTGACAATATTGTCACAAGGAAAGATGAAATTACATACACTAGGTTCCATCCTAGAGGAAAATCTTTCCTGTGACAAAATGGCATCCAATGTAAGTCAACCAACAAACTACATTCTTGTACCGGATCTCCTCTCTGGTAAACAATACCCTGAAGACTCTGGCAGGAGCACTCATTCAAGGGTACTACGACTATGCTTGCACCTCATGGTACCAAAGCACCTCAAAGGCGCTAAAAACAAAATCACAAAACAAACTGGTCAGACTACTGCTTGACCTTACTCCTAGAACCCACCTCACCCCTGCCCACTTTGACAACCTAGGATGGCTTAGAGTAGACAACAGAGTACAGCAACATGCAATGGGCCTGGTCTACAAGATACACTACACGACTAAGGTACCCATGTACATGTCAAAATACTTCCCAAAGGTCAGTGAATATTGTGCATTGCATGGGAAAAACGTGAGGAAATAACTAAATCCAGATTTACCACTGCCATTGGAAAGAAAAGATTTGGCATAGATGTATAACTTGGCCATAATAAGGTAATTTATATGCCTGTTATTCTACAGTATATTATATATTCAAATGGATTATAATTCAGTATTGTATCTACAAATCCTTCTGTTTAATCAACTTCCCTTTATTCATTTGCTTAGATTTTTTGTACACTTGATCTCAAGTGTATAAAGGTGCAGCTGAATGAGCTCAGGTAGCGAAATCTGAACCCCCGCAATTTTAACATGGTGTTATTCACTGTCAATTTAATTTAATTTAATTTGTTTATTTGGACGGGACATATTAATGAACACTGTGGAGTGTAAAAATTGCCGGATTTAGCACGAGGCTAATTTCCATCCGTTGTCCCCAAACATAAAAACAGGACTCATAGAAACAGTAAGAAATGTACAAATACATAAAAACAGGACACATAAAAACAGTATTTTTTTTTTTTTAATACATAACAGCATGTCACATGTGTTCACATGACTGGTTGGTCTTCAGCCTTTTTTTTTTCCCTCTAAAAGAAGCAAGGGTGGGGCTTTCCCTTATGGATATGGGGAGACTGTTCCATGTTTGACTGCCTTTTATGGACAGGACGTTTTGGCCGAACATGGTCAGTCTACGTTGGACCATGCAGTCACCACTGGTGTCTGACCTGGTGCAGAGTCCAGTGTTTCTTTTTTTTAGATGAATTCCTGTACAAAGATGTTTCATTACGATTTACTCAAGCATAGTAACATACACAATATTTCTGCCATGGGAATACATTTCCTGAGGTCCATTGATGTCCCTATATACCAAGAACATGCTAATTTACCTTGTAGAAGTGGAGCAATCTTCCATTTACTTGGGCATTTACTTTTAGGTGGATTTTCTAAAAGGAATAAGCACTTAGATACATCTTCTGTGCCCTCTCTGAACTAGACATAAAAGATGAGTTAATCATTTTGGACCCCTAGTCCTATTTCCTATTTACCAATGATGTTCAGCACAATCCGTGTGGTTCTGCAAACAGTTTGTACAAGTTCTAAAATAAGTACTGAAACCTAGTTGTTTTTTAGTATGATTAATTGCTGTTTTACAGTGGCTCCATGCATGACTGCTGAGAAAGGTCTATACCCATGAGTATAGGCAATAGGGCTAGGGGTCCACATGTTGAACTTACCCTGTAATAATGATCAAGGTTTTACTTAATCTAAGTAAATATCAGCCAGGGAATGATGGCTCAAACCTCACACCATCTGTCTTAGAAACAAAATAAAATATAAAAGCAGGCAGTGGTGAATATGCATGGAAGCCAAGGGGAGCCAAGCCAAATAAAAAATTTATTTAATTTAATTTTATTATAGTTTACAATAATAAGAAAATAATTATTTTTCATCTCTGTGTTATAATAATTGTCTCCCTCCTGGACAAATGAACCGAACGAGCAAAACTGTGCCACTCTCTATAACACTGCACTGCATCCTTTGGGGGTGTATAACAATATCTATCAATTTAACACGTTTTGCAGTAAAATATTTTTATACAAGAATCCATTTCATATATGGGAGACCATAGAGATGAGGAAAACATGCTTGTGTTTTGTTCTACATCCGGTAGGGGTATCTCAAAAATTAAAGCCCTTTTTGACAGTTTGTCACAGCACTACTGGCTGCAGCCAGGCAGCTGAGGCAGGTACACTGGTAGCATTATTTTGATTGAAATGAAGCCAGGCTTGGGTGCCAATTTCTGGCATCCCTTAAAAAATTATTAGCCAATAAGATTCAAGCTTAATTCAATGGGATTGGCTAGGATGTGGCTGCCCCAGCCTGCCCCAGAAGTTCAAGACCAATCTAATCACATTAAAGCTAAATGTCACCGCTTTCGTTCTAGTAGCTAGCCAGTTGAACAAATCAACAACAATTAAAGGTGACGGAGATCTCGAGTATTTGATAGTAAAGCGAGGGCAATTATTTAGCTGGAGATGTATTTAGTTTGACAAAGGTGAGTGTTTTATGTTATTGACTTTTTTGCCAACATGAAAAAGAGAAGTCATTCCTCTACAAATAGGATGGGGTGAGTGGTTCCTTTTTAAATTTAAAACACACACACACACACCTGTTGAACCATCTCCACTCATGCAAGGTGATACTATTGTGTTTTGTTCTCATCAAGATGATAATATTGTGTTGTGTGCCTGAATGTCAACAATATTTATTCTAGCTAGCTATTAGCTATGCTAACGTTAGCATTCTATTATAAGTTAGTTCACTGCCAGCCATTGATTGATTGATTGATTGACATTTTTTATTAAGATTGCAGAATGGGTACAGTACAGTACAGCTCAATACACACAAGGGGATGCAGACCAGAGAAAGACTTTCATCTTGTTTACATCAGGGTCCCCCATTTTCAATTCATAATGTTTACATTAGCCATAGCAAGCTAGCTAGAGTTAGCTACCTTCGTAGTCAAAATAATTTTATTTGACAGCAATGCAAAGGGTGGAAAACAGCCAACATGGCTAGATTTGGTAATGAATGAATGACAGTAGAGCTAACGTTAGTCGACCGAAATCAGACAATCACCGGTGCTAGCTGGCTAACTAGCTAACGTTAGTTAGCTCCTGTCCTGTCGCTTTTCCAGTAGGGGTGGGAATCACCAGTTTCATCATGATACGATACGATATCGATTCTTTGGACAACGATACGATATTTGCCGATATCACAAAGTCTCTCACGATACAATACGATACGATTAGATTCAGGTGCCTGCGATCGATATGAGATGATATCATATGCCCATTTAACACAATCAGTTATGAGACTCACCACAGGATTTTCAAAATAAGAGTATCGATATGAATCGATCTTATTACATCGCATCGATCCGATTCGATCGTTGATAATTACATCGATGTATCGATCTGGATCGATGTATCGTCCCACCCCTATTTTCCAGGTGCTCAAATGCGCTTTACATGGGTAGAAGAGACAAAACTATGGCAAAACAAAAACAGAACAAAAATAATACATGACAAAATAAAATAAAACCAACAGAATTAGAGGTCAAAAGCAAGATTGAAAAGGTGGGTTTTGAGGGCTGATTTAAAAGATGTCAGGGTGTTAGCATCATGGATATGGCTGGGGAGGGCATTCCAGAGGGAGGGGGCAGCAGCAGCAAAGGCCCTGTCACCCCAGGTCCCGAGCTTGGTCGTGGGAGATGTTAGGAGGTTGGCATCAGCAGACCTAAGGCGACGGGTGGGCGTGTGACGGTGGAGGAGGTCGGACAGGTAGGGAGGGGCAAGGTTGTTGAGGGCTTTAAATGTGATGAGAAGTATTTTAAATTGTATCCTGTATTTGATCGGAAGCCAATGGAGGTTGTGGAGGACAGGGGTGATCAGAGCGACGAGTGGAGGTGAGCATGCGGGCAGCAGAGTTTTGGACATATTGGAGTTTATTGAGGATAGTGTTTGGTGAGCCGTAGAGGATGCTGTTACAGTAATCCAGTCTTGATGAAATGAATGCATGAACCAGTGTTTGGTATGACCTTCCTTCAAGGTATTTATATTTGACATTAGCTATTTATGGGTAGAATATTCTGATTCTAGCTCACTAGATCAGTCACATTAAACTGTTTCCTTTTTATAGCTTGCAGTAGCTAACGTTACTGTTACAATGGAATGGGGGATGTTATATAAACCCCCCCACAGTGGTGTGTGCGGTTGGTATGTCCCTGCAGGGACCAAGATGTAAGCTATCATAGCTATGATGCTCATCAGGTTTGCACAGTTGACACACGCTCTAGTCTCCTGGCTTGTTATTTCACGTACCGTCGGCGCCTACCGTCTGAACGTAATATTAGTGGTTTTGACACTGCAACGTTTAACGCATTATCAAAACATAGGTTGTGAAAAAGAAATTCTGTCTTGGCATCCCCTGTCATTTTACCCACGCTACGCTACTGAAAGCAGGCACACATTCACACAGGTTCTTCTCCAGCACATAGAGCAGATTTTTCAGAAGTTGATCTTCATAAATTCTACAAACTGAGGAACATCACAATCAATTGTTCACCTATCTGACCCCAATCTCCCCCTCTCTGAGTGGGCAGGACTGATGACTCACTAGTACTGCATCCTCTCACAGCAGTGGGAGGGGGGAGGGGAAGAACGGCCATAAAATAACTCTACAAATTTAAATAGAACAAAGAAGCTTTGTGAAATGCATCGAGCCAATGAGCCATTAGCAAACTGTCTTTCCATGCTCAGGGTCATCAACAACCGCCTGACTGTCAAATCTCCCCACCACCCAGCGCCAGGTTTTTGGCAGCTGCTCCGAGCCGCTCGGTTTTCCTTTAAACTTGACTTCCGTCTCTTTTCTCTTTCATTTCCCTGACCCTGCCAATAACATCCAAGGCTTCTGGGTTGCCATGGTTTTGCAGCATTCCTGTGCACTCGTGATTGGCTGTCATTGGTGCAAGCATGGGTTCGGTGTGAATAGGGAGCTTACCACGACCCTGACAGATGTACAGTACTGTATTCATATTTACTTAAAAGACCTTGGTTATACAGGCAGTCTGAACACATCGCAATGGGCTTATTCATTTGCCGGTGTTTGTTGATTTGACGTTGAAGATGCATAGAGAAGAATGGGGTCAAAGAGAAGTTAAAGGGGCTATGCGTTATAAATGTCATTTTTCAGTCTCTAGCATTGTATTATAGTAATAGGAGTTCGTATCAATGTGTTTTTGGGCCTAAATACTATATTGACGAATTCCTCAGCTACAGCCCATCCCCTGTTTGCCTCTAGTAAATCAGGTCATGTTGATTTGACGACCTGGTGCACGTCACAGGGCGCTGTTTATAGCGCACAGTGATGTGATTGGCTCTGTGGTTTTAGTAATGCCCGCCTCCATTCTTCGACAGACAGACCGGCGTTAGCTCTCGGGACTCGGGAGCGATCGCTAGCTAGTTAGCACCAGCCGGGGCCGGCGTTAGCAACCGGGGGCGTCGCGGAGCATTCAGCCTGCTGGCTACCTAGATCCACTTCAACCAGCGTCGCGGAGCATTCAGCCTGCTGGCTACACAGCTTGTCGGTGTGCTAATAGCCTCTGCAAGCTAACGGTAGCTGGCTCCAGGCTATTAGCACATCGACAAGCTGCTGGAGCTCCCGACGCTCGGCTGGTTGAAGTGGATCTAGGAATGCTCCGCGACGCTCCCGGTTGCTATCATGTGCAGGTCCTCTTCTCAGACCTGTGTACTGCACACGCATCATGCAAGCTACACATCGCTGCATGTTGATCAATGGTGGCCCACTCGGTGCATCACAGTGGGCTACTATTGTGCTAACAACAACCGCGGTGTCCGGCTTGTCGGCCGGCATGAGTGCTCGATTTAAAATGGTTCTCTCCTCTTTGTATACCTTTGTCCTCACAAGTATTCTGCCAGGGAACTTATGGATACGACAATAGTAGTAGTTATAAGGTGTTTGATCATTGTGTCGTTGTACATATTGTGTATACACCGTTAGAAGCTAACGTAGCTTAGCTTGGTAGCTATTGTGCTAACAACATACCCCGACGTCTAGCTTGTTAGCCGGCATGAATGCCCGATTTAAAATGGTTCTCTCCTCTTCGTATACCTTTTTCCTCACAATTATTCTGCCAGGGAACTTATGGACACGACAATAGTAGTAGTTATAAGGTGTTTGAGCTTGTAACGTTAGTTAGCTCATAGCTATCGTTTGAACTTGTAACGTTAGTTAGCTCATAGCTCTCGTGTACCACGATAGCTATGAGCTAACTAACGTTACAAGCTCAAACACCTTATAACTACTACTATTGTCGTGTCCATAAGTTCCCTGGCAGAATACTTGTGAGGACAAAGGTATACAAAGAGGAGAGAACCATTTTAAATCGGGTATTCATGCCGGCTAACAAGCTAGACGTCGCAGCATGTTGTTAGCACAATAGTAGCCCACTGTGATGCACCGAGTGGGCTACTATTGATCAACATGCAGCGACATGTAGCTTGCATGGTGCAGTGCTTTGCCCCACAGGTCTGAGAAGAGGACCTGTGGTACCCTTGACTGAGATTTCATAATCAAAACTGTTAGATCAACCCTGAAAACTGAAAATATCTGTGGTAATAGTTCATAACATGGACTCTCAGAGTGATGGAACCTATGTTAGCTTCTAACGGTGTATACACAATATGTACAACGACACAATGATTTACATTATTACAAATATGGTAACGTGGTTGTGGCTTTTACAAATAGTGGTAACATATATATATATAGATAGACAGTACTGCTACATCTCTATATTTATGACATACCATATTTGTATGTAACCTGAAACCTAAGGGGGGACCCTGATGTAAACAAGACGAAAGTCTTTCTCTGGTCTGCATCCCCTTAACAATTGTGTGTATTGAGCTGTACTGTATTGTACCCATTCTACAATCTGTTAATAAAGTTTTCAATCAATCAATCAATCAATCAATAAGACCTCCACCTGGATGGAATGACGGGGAGATGGGCGGAGCTATTTGGTGGGTGGCTGTCACTCAAAGTGTGGGTGGAGCCAAGCCAATAATAGCCTGCTTTCATGAGGCTGAAAAATGCTGGTTTTGAGTACAAGATTAGAAATATAAAACAATGATTATTTTTGGAATAAAAATTACACATGTGTTACATAGACTCACAGGAAGTGTGTAAAGTTGCCCAAATAGTGCTAGGAATAGCACTGCATGACACCTTTAAAAGAAGAAATAAGTCATTCGTATGTCCTCCGGAGTTACACAAGGTATAATATAATATATGCATCATGATTGGATGAGACACACCAGTACCTGACTCCTACGCAGAGAAATTGAAGATAGTTCTACTCAGTGGCGGCCGGTGTGAACTACATTTGGGTGGGCGCGGGGGGGGGGGGGGGGGGGGGTGAAGGGGGGGGGGGGGGGGGGGTGAAGGGGGGGGGGGGGGGCAAGCGGACAGCTGACCAAGCGAATACTGACTCATAACATTACCCGAGACGTGAGCGATTCGACTCACGCTCACAACAATGAATCGGCTCTTATGAACGAGTCGCTCGTGACCGACACTAGTTACCCCGTTTTCAACGTTAAGTCGAGTTCATTCATACTACACCAGTACACGTATGATCAATCCAATAATGAACACACATATATATATCTTGTCATTTTAAACAAGTTACCATTCATTCATTCATCCATTATGCGTCACCTGCGGCGGAATTAAATGTTATAGTTCAACAAGCATAGATGCCTACATAATGGAGCAGTCGAAGCAGGTGCCCCACCACTATTGAGCTTGGGGGGGCAAACGTCTGCTTTTGCACCCCCACTTTTTGATCATATGAAAAATATGATATATCCCCCCCCCAATATATAAATCTAACCATAACTACGTAATTTCAATCAAATTAATAATACGCAATAACACTTAATAGCAAGTTTTTAAGTTTCCAAAGATTGCGACCCCCCCCTGCCCCATATGGTTTGATCCAGTGCCTCCCATCCCCAGCAGACCTTGGCGCACAGCGCTGCAGCCTGCAGGTAGGCTGAGTGTAAATATCAAAGCCCACAGAGTGTGTCATAATATTGGTGGCAGGCAGGCAGGCTTTTCCAGTAAGTTGTTCAAATAAAAGGATTATGTTAGACATGTCTTTACTATTGAGTGGTAGAACTTCTACGGTTCTACCACGCAATACAATAAAAGTGTTTCACGGTCCCGAAATGCGATCTGGTCATACCGTAAATCTTCTAATAAATAATAATAACGTTTCCCTCTGGTTGGCGTTAGCTTTAGTGCTAGCCGCTAGCTAACGTTATCTAGATATGTGGTGTCAGCTGGATGACATTGACTTCGTTTGCAAACGTTAACGCTATCTATATGGCAGACGAGCAGGGCCGGATTAACGACGGCCGCGGCCCGTGGGCCTTTAGTGACGAGGGGCCTCCATTTTTCTTTTTTTTTCTTTTTACTTATTTTTTTTTATTTAAATTATTTTTTTGGAGATCGATGTCATGACTGTGCACTGCAGACTCAGGGAGGAGGCAGAGAAGGAGATAAAGAGACACAAGAGTTACAGGTAATGGAAATATATCTTTATTCTCTTTCTTATTAAAAACTTGGCCTATTTGAAAGGAGATTGATTTAATAAAAATAATGAGCGAAAAATCAATATACAGTGTATAGTATATATATATATTAATATATTATTATTATAGTAATTGGCTATCATACTGCAATATAAACTGAGTTTTATAGTGAAAAGAGCAGCTTTATTGGTCAAGATTGAAGGCTCTATATTGCAGGAAATTGCACGTACAGATTCATTACATTTAAAAAAAAATCTGCCATGGAGGGGGTCGTGCCGGACCCCCTACAAACCACCCCTTGCCTGTCCAAAAAAAAAATTATATAAAAAAAAAAAAAAAATAATAATATCTTGCACCCCCACTTTCAACTATAACTAGGCGGCCATGTCAACAACAACACGCTGTGTTGAGAGAGCGAGAGAGAGAGCGAGAGAGAGAGAGAGCGAGAGAGAGCGAGAGAGAGAGAGCGAGAGAGAGAGAGAGCGAGAGAGAGAGAGAGAGAGAGAGAGAGAGAGAGAGAGAGAGAGAGAGCAAGAGAGAGAGAGAGAGAGAGAGAGAGAGAGAGAGAGAGAGAGAGACCGCATTAACTCACTTTGTTTAGTTGAAACGTGGTCCAGGAGGGCTTGATAAAGTGTATTATGTCCACTGTCCCACAGTCCCAGACTGTTGATATCCACTGTCCAGACTGCATCCAGCTAGCCAAATAGCTTCTTGTTAGCCAGGTTAGGCACACCAACACAAGTACTGTAATGAGCTGTGTCTTTCCCCATTTCCGCATCGAACAGCCTGCAAACTACCTGGCGTTCTATCGCCCTGCTCTAAGACAAACTCTAACCTTAACCAACTTTGAAAGAGTGTCTAAGCTTAACCGTCGAAAGAACTTGCTGTCATGCTCTAAGACAAACTCTAACCTTAACCAACTTCGAAGAGTAACTAAGCTTAACCACAGTAGAATCTGGCGTCGGCCAATCAGAGAGCGTCTCCGCTAGAGCGTCTCCGAGAAATGCGGCTACGGAAAGTATAGACGCTGCTTGCTTAGAATGATGATATAGATTGCTTGAAAACGCGCCCGGCTTCCATCATATTTCAACGCACAGTGCGTTACGTGCGTTGACCTATTTGATTGGCTGCGAGGATACAGCGATGAAACCAGTGCACGCCCTGCTGTGCACGATATGTCTCGCTCCGGCCTGAGAGGTAGTTACTAGTGACTTCCTGTGAATGAAAAACTATTATTTATATTTGATATATTAACGTTATATTGTGCATTGGAAACACAAACATACTTAAAATGAGTAAATATTATTCATTTTAAACATGTTTATTTTATTTCTAGGGCTAAAAAAATAAATAAAAAAAATGTCTTCTTCTTCTCTCTTTTAACCAGGGAGGGCGGCGCTCTAGCGCCCACTATCGGCCGGCCGCCACTGGTTCTACTGTCAATCATCTCTGCCCAAACAGGAAGTAAACTAACCGGTGCTACCTAGAATCATATTATGGTCCTTTAACATATTGAATAAATAATATATTAATGATCCCCCCATTATTGAAACATTTTAAATGATGAAACGTCTGTCCAGCCTTGTTTATTGACTGTGTCCATACAGATTTTTGAAGTCTGTTCATAAGACGTTGTGGCTAAATACATTGGCATGCATTTCAGTGCTAGCATACGTTAACATATCAAGTGCAACAGAGTCATATGACATTTCTTTGAGCATTTAAAATCAATAAATACATTAAGATAACTGCATATGATGCCAGATGGCTGATGTGAATTACCAACAAAGCATTAGCCTCTGTGTGGATTTGTCGGAATCATGTGTCAGAATAAGAGACAATACAATACAACATTTTACATAATGACGCTCAATATCTGTACAGTGCTTATAGCACTACATGTATTGCTAGCTGTGTCTAGTCTGTTTTTAATTCAGTATTCAATTGTTGGACAGACAGAGTTGAGGTTAGGTTCTAATTTAAGTAATACCTTCCATACATTTTCTATCTGACAGACCAAACATACTATTTCTGGTCTGGACCGATCCTCTGAGCTCCATTCAAGTCAAGCTTTTGCTGCTGTTTAAATCCAAAATATTGACAAATCCTTCTTCCTCTCCTTCAGCTGAAGTTAAATCTACTCTACTACTAGAAATTAAAGTGAAACTTAAGCTGCTCTGCACTGCAAAGCCTGCACACACTTTACATTTACATTTTACATTTAGTCATTTAGCTGACGCTTTTATCCAAAGCGACTTACATGTTCTGTACGACAAGCCATCAGGAAGGGCACAACTCTATCAGCTGAGCAACAATGTTCATCAAAGTGTTGAGTGCTACAGTGTAGGTTTAAGTTTATAATGTAGTCTGACTAAGTATTGATATTTTACAAGAGTTTTTCATTTGATGAATGTGGGCACTGAGATGCGAAAATTAACAAAATGGATTTCATTTCTCTCTCTATATGTATTATGGCAGACCGGCTGGCGTATTACTAGAGGGCCGATATATCTCGGCCAAGGTACTGGGGCATATGCCCATATTAGGAAGCCTCTGCCCGTATGAGAACCGATCCACGTGTACCGACCCCCGCTAACGGCGATTCTCTTGGATTACGGATTGGTTTACGCTTACACTAACCTCTTCCTCCCAACTAAACAGCAATAAAACATCTATTGAACTTGCTTCTATACCTTCCCAGATAGCAAAAGATGTTAATTCAATGTTGAGTTATGGTCAAAATGCTTGATTTTTGGTTAAGGTCGACGATTGATGGTGGATCAACCATTAACCGATGAACCACTTGACCAATGTTGAAAACATGTCATTGAATCAATATTGTTTTGTGGTTGAATTTTAATGATTGAAATGCCAAGATCTAATAAATGTTGAATCAACGTATGCTGCTCAACGTATGCTGTCGTCATTGTCTCATCACCCAGACTGCACTGCACTTGTGCCCCGCCTCCCAGAATGCACCTGTGCGGCAGCTTCCTGGCAGCTACCTCATGTCTCTCTGCATAGTTAAGACTGGTGAGTACTGCATGGCAATAATGTCGATTATGTTGTATGTTGTATGTATGCTTTCGATTGCAAACGCCAGTGGAGTAGTGCCGTGTTTGTTTTTACATGGTAGAGAATATTATATTAACCGTTATGCATGCCTGCTAGCTGAAGCTAATTTAGCTAGTAGCGTTAGCAGTTAGCTATAATGTTTCTTGATTTTGGTGTTTAGTGATATCCACCTGTTGCATATACTATTATACCTTTTTTTGTAGGCTAACGTCAGTAACGTTTCAAAATGTGGCTTATGCTGTATTCTTTAACAGGATACACTGGCACAATCAGTTAGCTTAGCATTGCTGCTACCATTATGCTTGCTTGCTAAAAAGTCATGGTAAACCAACAACATGGCAGGGTGCAGGCATACAGGCCGGGCCTGTCTCTCTCCCTCCCTCCCTCATGTGTTTGTGCTTAAAACAGTGAATGATGACCGCATGTTCTCAGAGCATTTTCAGAGCACTGTTAAACTGTTAAATGGTCATTTTAAAACTAATATAAGAAATTAATGTATAGTGGTATATTTATGAGGGGAAAACATATTTGCAACAACTTTTAACATTTATACAGGTAGGTTATTGATAACTAATTCTGTTATGAGTGTCATATTACAGTGACATTCATACAGTATCCTTTGATTTCACATAATTTAATTATTATTTCACAATAAAATGCTGTAATCAAAATCCTCTGTAATATCACATCAGATTTTGTAATCTCACAATAACATAACAATATTTCACATTTAATTATTATTTCACAATAATAGTAATCAAAATCGAAAGACCATTTGCATATTATTGGTATCTAGGGACATCTATGGACCTCAGGGAATGTATTCACATTGTCAGAAATATTGTGTCTATTGCTTATTTTTATAACGTGATTTTTTCTGTGGCTTATCTAAATACTAATTTGATGCTATGACTATGTTTATATTGCTATATGCTTCATCTCCCCTTTAAGCTTAGGCACTCTTTCGAAGTTGGTTAAGGTTAGAGTTTGTCTTAGAGCATGGCGATAGAACGCCAGGTAGTTTGCAGGCTGTTTGGCGTGCCACTGGTCCTGCTAATGTTGAATGAATGAATGAAAACTTTATTTAACAGATTGCAGAAGGGGTCAGTGGCGGCTCGCCACTAGGGGCGCAAGGGCGCCGACCCACCTGCTGGCCAGCTGCTGTTAAATCAGAGAAGAAGACAATAAAACTTTTTCGTTTTTGTGTTTTATAGCCCTATAAATAATATAAACATGTTTAAAATGAATAATATTTACTCATTTTAAGTATGTTTGTATTTCCAATGCACAATATAACGTTATTATCTAAATTAAAAAAACATCGTTTTCATGAGCAGGAAGTGATTTTTATTTTTTCGTATTTCTCGCCCGGGCTAGAAGCGATAGCGCTCTGAGTGCGCGTCACAGTTTGATCGCTGTCTCCGTCACAGCCAATCAGTGCATACGGCGTTGTGCGTTGAAATATGACTATTATGTTGGAATCCGAGCGCGATTTGAAGCGGTCTAGGCAGCAGCGTGAACTTCCGTGAAGAATTTCCATAGCCGCATTTTCGTGGAGACGCTCTCTGATTGGCCGACGCAATGCCAGTTTTTTTCCATAGCCGCATTTCTCGGGTTGGCTTAGAGAGAGAATGCGCCAGGTTTATTCAAGGACTGAGTATTTTCATTTCGATTTATAGTTAGCTAAAGCTACCACCATGGAATTGGATAATTCTGTTAAATCCATCAAATCAACACCGTTTGAAAGACGGACAAATCATTGGCCGAATCCAATTTCTAGGTTATTATTCCTAGGTTGGTCGGTGGAGATAGTGTTGTTGTGAGAATGATGCAGGCAGCTGTTTGTCTTAGACGAGCGTACCGTGACTGCAAGTTCTTTAGACTGTTAAGCTTAGGCACTCTTTCAAAGTTGGTTAAGGTTAGAGTTTGTCTTAGAGCATGGCGATAGAACGCCAGGTAGTTTGCAGGCTGTTCGAGGCGGAAATGGACAAAGACACAGCTCTTCACTCACACAGCTTGTTGGCTAACAACAAGCTATATGGATGCGGACAATGGATGGACATCAACACAGGCTGGATGGACAATGCCATGGAGTGGATATACTTTATCAACAAGCCAACAACAAGGTAGATTAGCGATCTTAACTCTAGTTTAATACATGATACGTTGTCTACTGATGCCGCATAACGTTGTAACGTTACAGCTACTGCTAGCTGTTAGCTCCGTTCTTAGCTGGCCACTTTTATAATTACTTCATGGAAACGGAGTAACGTTAACGTTTAAACGTTATGTCGAGGTCATACAATACTACAGTCGACATAAGGTTAACGTTACCCCGTTTCCATGAAGTGTTTAAATAGCAGCAATCTTGTTGAAAATGTAACTTTACTAAAATTCTCTCTCTCTCTCTCTCTCTCTCTCGCTCTCTCTCTATCTCTCTAATTTCGCCGCATGTGGGACATAACCACTCAGACAATGAATGGTAACTTGTTTAAAATAACGAGCTTTACAAATGTGTTTATTATTGAATGGATCTGACATCATCTGAGAGAGAGAGAGAGAGCGAGAGAGAGAGAGAGAGCGAGAGAGAGAGAGAGAGAGAGCTGTGTGTGTTTGTGTTGGGCTTTTTTTACCAAACATTTGCAAAATGTTTGGTATAGCGCCCCTAGTGGCGAAGTACCCAGCGGCCGCCACTGGAAGGGGTACAATACAGTATGGCTCAATACACACAATTGTTAAGGGGATGCAGACCAGAGAAAGACGTTTTTGTCTCGTTTACATCAGGGTCCCCCATTTTCAATTCATAGTGACATTTATGACATACACATGATGACATTTATGGCATAGGGAGGGACATACATGACATACAGATAGTATATAGTTAGACGTTTGGTTATATGCATGGTATTTTCTAATGAACAATATAACAATAATATAATAATGAACTCTCTTGATATTGATCAAAATGTAGAATTATGCAAGTGTTTCACCCTGCACATTGCAATGCAGCACATTAATCAGGACCCTCCCCCCTTTTTTCTTTCTTTTTCCAGAATCACGTACCAGTTTCAAGAAGCCGCACGTTGCAGCAATTGAAGCAAAGACCAGTTCTAGCCAAGTAAATACCACAATTTATGTACCATTACATTGACTATATAGTTAGACGTTTGGTTATATGCATGGTATTTTCTAATGAACAATATAACAATAATATAATAATGGACTCTCTTGATATTGATCAAAATGTAGAATTATGAGACTTACGGTTTGACCGCGGAAGAACATGGCTGCTTAACTCGCGAGCTCCCCGACAGCAAAATGATTTAGCCCCGGGAAACATTTATTAACAACACCAAGGTATATATTTAATAGGGATGACAGAAGGGGCTATCACGAGACGTAGGGCGACCACGATTACAACTGAAAAGGACGACGGAATGGCAGAGAATGACGAAGTAATGGGAGGAAAAGATGGCGACGATGACTGTGAACAAGAAGCCACGCTGTTGAACATATACAACGAGCTCAAAGACTTCAGAAAAGACAATGAGCGTCAGTTTCGGGAGATAAAGAATGACATGAACAAAATGAACGACAGGCTCGGTGAAACGGAGGGGAGAATCGGAGAAAATGAAAATGTGCTTGATGCGGCGACGGTTTTAATAAAAAAACTGATACAGAGGCAGGCCGACATGGAGGCTAAACTGCTCGACCAAGAGGGCAGAACGAGGAGAGAGAACCTGCGGGTGTATGGTATCCCGGAGGAGAAAGAGGGAAAAGACATGCATGGATTTCTAGACGGCTTGTTTAAGGACGCACTCGGACTGCCTCGTGACATGGACCTTCGTATCGAACGAGCACACCGGGCACTGGCCCCAAGGCCTAACAACCCACAGCTGAAGCCACGGTCAATCGTGGTTAAGTTTGGGAGTTACAAAATGAAGGAAGAGATAATACGCCGAACATGGCAGAAGAAGAACGTCTCATGTGGCAACGATCGCTTCTATGTCGACCATGACTTCCCCACTGAAATACTGAAGAAGCGAGGAGAATATGCCGAGGCCAAGAGAATAATGAAGGAGAAGAATCTCAAGTTCCAGACACCGTATCCAGCGAAGATGAGGGTATTCTATGAGGATGGCACCCGCCTGTACCAGAGCGCGGCGGAGGCGACGGCGGATATGGCAAAACGTGGATTCAAGATTACCGTGGTGAACCCGACTACCGACCCGGACCGAGAGGAGATAATGCGGCTGTCTACCTGGCAGACAGTGGGAAGAAAACGGGGACCGGGGGACGACATGCAGGCGACGGGGACTGAACGCCCCACACAGCAGGGCATTGGACATCACGGATACCGGGAGAAACTACAGGGATTCAGACGGGGACAGTCGGAGGCGGACAATTGAGATAAAGTTGATGAAGCGCATGGATACAGATAAGTCACGGGGGCATCGTCATAGAATAAATAACATCACAAAATGCCAATATGTATATAAAAGAAAAGACAAAAAAAAAAAAAAAAAAAAAAAAAAGGGATTGAAAAAAATATATATATATAAAAAAAAAAAATGTGTAATGAGAATAGAGGGCAATAGATAGGAGAATATGATAAAACTGTGGGAGGGGAAATATCCCGGATGGATACAGGAAAAGTATAACGAAATGAACCACAGGCCATTATGGCTATGTCATAGAAGTTACAATATACCAATATATATCTGAGAGATATACAAATGTTAATTGTTGGAAACGTTACCGTTTTGTCAAGTTCAGTTGAATTGATCGCACTGTATATAGATTACAGTGTGAGCCATACGTTACATCAGGGTATACAAGATAGTAGGGGCACAGTTTTGGGCAACCTGCCTTGTGCCATAATGCACTCCTCTGTTAGTCGAGGGGGACCAAGGTGCATGGGTGAGTATCGATCTCACACTCGGTATGACTGTTCTATCTGGGGTCATATCGAACGTAGCTTGGGTAAATGTGGGGGGGGGGAATGTATTTATGTTTTTTTTATATGTTCTTTTTTATTTCATTGTATGCTATACTATTGTATATATATCTTCACAGTCTCAGGCACTAGAATACGTCCTGGATTGCACAGGGGAGATGCATTACGAGGAATATGGGGCTGATTAAAATAATATCGTGGAATATAGACGGATGTCATCATCCCATTAAGAGAAAAAAGATATTGACGTTCTTGAAACAAAAAAAGACAGATATTGCACTAATTCAGGAATCACACCTGGATGAGGAGGAGTCGGCCAAGCTTAAAAGGGATTGGGTGGGACAAATATACTATAGTACGTTCTCTTCTAGGAAGAGGGGGGTGGCAATATTGGTGAGAAAAAACTTAGACCTAAAGGTGCACAATAGTTTCTCATTCAAAACTGGTCGATTTCCGAATAAAATGAAAATAGCAAAAGTCATACCTCTGTTCAAGACTGGAGATAAACACCACTTCACAAATTATAGGCCTGTTTCTCTACTTCCTCAGTTTTCAAAAATATTAGAAAAACTCTTCAACAACAGATTAGATAAATTCATTGATAAACATAATTTACTCACCGATAGCCAGTATGGATTCAGAACACACCGGTCAACATCACTAGCGTTAATAGAACTCATTGAAAAAATCACAAATTCCATAGATCAAAAAAAACATGTAGCTGGAGTATTCATTGACCTAAAAAAAGCATTTGATACTATTAATCATGATATATTAATCAGGAAATTGGAGATATATGGGATCAGGGGGGTAGTATTGGACTGGGTAAGAAGCTATCTAAATAAAAGACAACAATTTGTGACAATGAGAGATTATAAATCTGAATGTTTGGACATTGCTTGTGGTGTCCCCCAGGGGTCAGTGTTGGGTCCAAAACTGTTCATCTTGTACATTAACGAGATATGTAAAGTATCCAATATATTTAAATGTATTTTATTTGCGGATGACACTAATCTTTTTTTTTCTGGTGAGAATGTCCAGCAGCTTTTAGAGGTCATCACATCTGAAATGAAGAAATTGAAGGAATGGTTTGATAGAAACAAATTATCATTGAACTTGAGCAAAACTAAAATTATGTTGTTTGGAAACTGTAGATTGGATACTCAGGTACAAGTTAAAATAAATGATGTGATTATTGAAAGAGTTTATGAAAATAAATTCCTAGGTGTAATAATAGACCATAAAATCTGTTGGAAACCTCACATAAAACATGTCCAATCTAAACTCTCACGAAGCATTTCAGTCATGAGTAAAGTAAAGCACATCCTGGATAGAAAATCACTCTACATTCTCTACTGTTCACTAGTTTTACCATATTTAAATTACTGTGCTGAAGTCTGGGGAAACAATTATAAGTCTACACTACAACCACTTTTTATACTCCAAAATAGGGCCATAAGGATAGTTCATATTGCAGGTTATCGTGATCACACTAACATATTGTTTCTGGAGTCAAAGACATTGAAGTTAAATGATCTTGTGGAATTTAAAACGGCACAATTAATGTATAAAGCAAAAAGTCATGCACTTCCAAGAAACATTCAAGAATTGTTCTTTGATAGGGAGGGGGGTTATAATCTGAGGGGAGAACACAATTTAAAGGTGCTAAACGTACGCACTACCATGAGAAAACACTGCATCTCAATATGTGGAGTGAAACTGTGGAACAGTCTTAATGTGGTGTTAAAGCAATGTCCAAACATGAGACAATTCAAACTGATGTATAAGGAAATTATGTTCACAAGGTACAGGGATGAAGAAGGGACTTGATATTCACAGGTGTTTACATTTTTATTTTGTTTCTATTTTATTTTATTTTATACATATATAGTTTTTGTTTTTTGTTTTGCATATATATATATATATTTTTTTTTTTTTCTTTTCTTTTCTTTTCTTTTTTATGTTTAAAATAGTACACTCATTTGAGTAGTGGAAAAGGGGTAGGATTAAATAAGTGTATACTTCTTCCTACTCCTTTTCGAACATGCAGATTGAGTTGTTTTTCTTTTTTGTTATTGTTTGTTGTATTCATTGCATGTTCGAAATAAAGACTTCAAATCAAAATCAAATCAAATCAAATCACATGATGAGGGAAGATGGGTTATACTGGATGCTGATTTAGAGGGACAGAGGACTACTTTAGCTAATATATATGCGCCCAACGGGTCATCCTCAGACTTTTTTCATGAGGTATGTGAGGTGATCAGGAAAATAGGGAATAGCAACGTAATCATAGGGGGGGACTTCAACTTGGTTGGAAACACCTTAATGGACAGATCGTATCAACCCAGGACCGCTGACAACACAGGGAGACTGGCGGTTGGTGTTCTGATAGAGGAATTGGGTCTAGTGGATATTTGGAGGGTTATGAACCCACAAGAAAGAGACTACACGTTTTACTCTCACCCGCATTCCTCATACTCTAGAATAGATTATTTCCTGATCTCTAGCGCACTGGTAGAACAGGTGGCAAGTACTGGGATAGGGAACATTGTAATATCTGACCATGCTCCGGTTGATTTAGTGATCACATCCATGGAAGAAGGGCAACGATCTCGGAGATGGCGATTCAATAACCTGATGTTAAATGATGAAGGATCGTGTGCGTACATTAGAACTATATTTAAGGAATTTTGGGAACTTAATGAAGGGTCAATAGATGATAGTGGCATAATGTGCGACACATGTAAAGCTTACATGAGAGGACGACTCATACAATACGGTGCGATACTAAAAAGGGCAGAGAAACAAAAAATGACAGCGTTAGATGAGGAAATTAAAATACTCTCGAAACAGCACAGTCAGAGACCAGACCCAGAAACGTGGAGAAACCTAAGCAAATCCAAATACGAATTGAACAACATATATCAAAAGAAGGCTGAATATGCGTTATTTAGGACCAACCAAAGATACTATGAACAAGGGGAGAGAGCGGGTAAAATACTAGCGAATCGGGTTAAACAAATGCATAATCAAAATATTATATCCTCGATTCGTAATAAAGATGACAAGATCATTACAGACAAAAAGGAAATTAATAATGTTTTCAGGTGCTTCTACCAGGACTTGTATACCCCACAGAAGGCGGTGGATCAGCTAAAAATGGACGCGTTCTTCGACAGAATCAAATTACCGTCATTATCGAAACAACAGGTAAAATCAATGGAGGGGGGGGTCTCGATAGAAGAAATACACGCGGCAATCAACAGCCTTAAATTGGGTAAAGCACCAGGAGACGACGGGTTTACTCCCGATTTCTACAAACAATTCAGTGATATAATCGCTCCGAGACTATTAAAAGTATATGAGGATTCATTGTTAAAGGGGGGCTTGCCCACTAGCTTGAGATCTGCCACTATTACATTACTACAGAAAAAGGGCAAAGACCCTCAATGCTGTGGAAGCTATAGACCTATATCCCTGAGCAATTTGGAAGAAAAAGTATTGGCAAAGATACTTGCGAATAGAATAGAAGATGTATTACCAACGCATTCAGATCAAGTGGGCTTTGTGAAGGGGAGAAACTCAGCTGATAATATCCGCAGACTCCTACACATAATGTGGAAGGTCAGGAATGATGTAGAACCTACAGTGGCCTTCTCATTGGATGCCGAAAAGGCCTTTGATAAGGTGGAATTTGCATTCTTATTTCACACACTAGAGCGCTTCGGGTTCGGACCATCGTTTACCGGGTGGGTAAAACTGTTATACACAAATCCGATGGCATCAGTATTGACCAACGGGATCGTATCCTCGCCCTTTAACCTAGGGCGGGGGACGAGACAAGGTTCTCCGCTTTCTCCCCAAATGTTTGCGCTCTTCCTCGAACCACTTGCTATCGCACTAAGGACTAATCAGGACATCAAAGGGATAATAGCGGGACAGGTAGAACATAAATTATTTTTGTATGCGGATGATATCTTATTGGTATCCAGCAATCCCCGAACAGCAGCTGGGGTCATTGGAACTATTATCGAGTCCTTCTCCGAAATATCTGGGTACACAATCAACTGGAGCAAGTCAGAAGCAATGCCTCTCTCTAAATGTTGTCCCCCTGATATCAGAAGGGGGTGGCAATACAGATGGATGCCGTCAGGGTTGATATACCTAGGAATAAAGCTGATCCCAGGTCTGAAAGAGTTGATGCAAACCAATATTGCCCCTATAATCGAACACATTAGTGCTCTGACCCAGAATTGGGCCAAAATGAATATGTCCCCCCTGGGAAAGATAAACCTAGTAAAAATGATATTGGCTCCCAAATTAAATTATATCCTATATATGTTGCCGCTGACTCTCCCGACCCAATTACTCAAACAGTATGACAAAGTCATTAATGTTTATCTGTGGGGGGGCAAAAGGCCGCTATTTGGACGGGCCAAAATGTATGCAGCAAAAGAAAATGGCGGCTTATCCCTGCCTAAACTAGACTGGTATCACTATGCATTCTCGCTCTCCCAGCTCTCCAAACTGAATCACTCGTCTGAGGAGGCACCTGCTTGGGTCAAGATGGAGGAGGAAATGTTATATCCCTCATATCTGGAATCCTTCCTGACACAATCAGACAGACCTATACCTTTTAAAAACCCTTTAATGGCATTTATCAGGGAAACTTGGAATCAATCGCACAAAATGACTGGTGATAGCCCATATTTAACTACGAGAGCCTCTATATGGTATAATAAGAAACTAAAGATTGGTAAGAAATCAGTCATATGGGACGATTGGATTAAAAGGGGGATACATGTACTAGGGGATATAGCCGGGGAGGATGGGGTCTTGCCTTTTGAGGATATTATAGATAAGGTAGATTTGAGGATTTTGATATAGATAATAAAAACTTTTATAAATTCCTACAGATTAGACATTGTATATCGTCATCAATAGGAGGACCAAAGTGTGGCCCGATTACTGCAATTCAAGAAATATTCTATAAAGGATGGCGTAGGAAAGGCGGTGCGTCAAGATTTTATGATGTTATAAGAGAATACAATGCACCCAAATTGGCGGGTCTGAGATTGAGCTGGGAGAACGATGTACGTGAGGATATTACTGAGGAAATGTGGGAGAAACTGGTGTCCAAATGGAGTAAATTCTCTAGGGAGGCGCAATCACAACTTATTTTTTACAAAGTGTTGAACAGAAGCTATTGGACGCCTAGTAAACTGGCCAGACTGAAATTAAGGGACAGTGACATCTGCTGGAGATGTGAGAAGGAGACAGGCACTTTACTGCACATGTTGTACGAATGTGAGAAGGTCCGGAAAATGTGGGATCAAATTGTGATATTCCTAAGTAAGGTCTTGAATGTGAAGATAAATAACGCCCCAATGGCATGTGTTTTGGGTATAGTACCGAAAGGGATTAAACTGCCTAAATACCGGGGAATGTGGTATAGAATGGCCATGATATCAGGATGTAGAATTGCATTACGACATTGGAAATCACCTGTTGATATTACTTTTAAAGAATGGATGGAACTAATGTTCCGGACAGCATCATATGAAAGGGTGACGTATAGAGTCGCAGGGAGAGAGGATATTTTCGCTGAGGTATGGGACAGTTTTCTACACCTGACTGAACGGTCTGGGGACAAATGATTAAGATGGGATTACAATATTATCAAGGATGAATATGAAAAAGGGGATTTGATCTGATGGTACTTGTGCTTTATAATGTATTGTGTATATATGTACATATATTTTATGTCCGGATGGTGTGTCTATGGAACGGTCACTGTCTCTATCACACTCACATGTGCGCAGGTATAGCCGCATACAAGTATCTAGGATACACATATTCATATGTGTACATAATAGGTTTACACACACTCATATACACAAGGATAAGGTATACACGTCAGGGGCACACATACATGCGCATACTCATTTATAGGAAATAGGCATACACATACCTACATATACACATAGTTGAAATATAAGCTTTCACTGACACATAAGGGGGATACACATGTATATAGGAGACACACACATACGTAGCTGAGACGCACATATATATATACACATCTGAGATATACACTCACATAGGGGGCAGAGGCACACATGGATACGAAACACACACAAGAGATAGGAGTACAGTCACATACCAGGAAGATGCTCACACACACATATGAGGCATATACACATGCTTACGTGATACACGTACCCACACACATGTGTCGGAGACATGCGTGCATGCATGTTATCATGCACAACTGCATATGTCTGGGGCGCTTTCTCTCACATGCAATATGGAGAAGGGTGGCATCCCGATAGAGGATGCAGCACATACCTGCTCGAAGGTAGTTCGGTCTACATGCAAGGTATATATATCAGGAATGTATACGCATAATGTATAGTATAGTATGTTTCTTTTTTCGTAAGTCTTTTTTTATTTTCCATGACAGTTATTAATGTATTTGTATGAGTCCTTTACATGTTTTGTATGTTCTTACAAAAAAGAAAAAGGCAAATCCTGGAAATTGAATATGATGATGTGGAAAGAGATGTTTGGAATGTTGGAGAGATTTGTGCAAAAAAAAAAAATATAATAAAAAAAAAAAAATGTAGAATTATGCAAGTGTTTCACCCTGCACATTGCAATGCAGCACATTAATCAGGACCCTCCCCCCTTTTTTCTTTCTTTTTCCAGAATCACGTACCAGTTTCAAGAAGCCGCACGTTGCAGCAATTGAAGCAAAGACCTGTTCTAGCCAAGTAAATACCACAATTTATGTACCATTACATTGACTATATAGTTAGACGTTTGGTTATATGCATGGTATTTTCTAATGAACAATATAACAATAATATAATAATGGACTCTCTTGATATTGATCAAAATGTAGAATTATGCAAGTGTTTCACCCTGCACATTGCAATGCAGCACATTAATCAGGACCCTCCCCCCTTTTTTCTTTCTTTTTCCAGAATCACGTACCAGTTTCAAGAAGCCGCACGTTGCAGCAATTGAAGCAAAGACCTGTTCTAGCCAAGTAAATACCACAATTTATGTACCATTACATTGACTATATAGTTAGACGTTTGGTTATATGCATGGTATTTTCTAATGAACAATATAACAATAATATAATAATGGACTCTCTTGATATTGATCAAAATGTAGAATTATGCAAGTGTTTCACCCTGCACATTGCAATGCAGCACATTAATCAGGACCCTCCCCCCTTTTTTCTTTCTTTTTCCAGAATCACGTACCAGTTTCAAGAAGCCGCACGTTGCAGCAATTGAAGCAAAGACCTGTTCTAGCCAAGTAAATACCACAATTTATGTACCATTACATTGACTATATAGTTAGACGTTTGGTTATATGCATGGTATTTTCTAATGAACAATATAACAATAATATAATAATGGACTCTCTTGATATTGATCAAAATGTAGAATTATGCAAGCGTTTCACCCTGCACATTGCAATGCAGCACATTAATCAGGACCCTCCCCCCTTTTTTCTTTCTTTTTCCAGAATCACGTACCAGTTTCAAGAAGCCGCGCGTTGCAGCAATTGAAGCAAAGACCTGTTCTAGCCAAGTAAATAGCACAATTTATGTACCATTACATTGACTACAGCACCTCATCACTATGTCATCTTATTCTCGGGCTAAAAGACGTAGAGTCAACAAATTACTGAGAGAGACAGAGCAGGCTATCCTCACTGATTATAAGTTAATTGTTGCTGCTAATTCAAGGACAAACCATCACTCTTTAGAGAACTACAACACCCCATCTGGTGTTTCACAGCGTAGACAGATGGCCGGCGATGACGGGCAGCTTATGAAAGGCAAGTCTATTGGACATGGTGTAATTCCTTGTGTGATTTGCTGCTTATTTTTATTTCTCACTTAATGATTTTAACTCTTCTTCTGAAGACCTTACCATCCAGAAGATGAATTCAATGCTTGCTGAATTACTTGTCGTGGTGAAGGATCTGTCCAGAGATGTGCAGTTCATCAAGACCGAGTTGGCTGAGGGCAACATATCTGGTGGGACCAGGGGACACGGGGTGGCCACCACAACCACTATGCTCCCCTTCCAGCTGCCAATCGCCAGTGAACAAGACTTCAATGAGGCAGAATCATTACTGATGGAGCAATCAGTCCGTCAAAAGATGGTAATTTATTGAACTGCATTCATTTATCAAATGTAGATCTTTTCAGTGTGGTCTTGTTCAGGGGAAAAATGTGTTTAGCACTTTCTAGTTCAAAACGTGTTAGAGCTTGTATATCTGCTATTTATTAAACGTTTTGAAATTGTTCAAATATACCGTTTACATATGGACAGGAGGGTTAATGGTTAAACCTAATGACTGACATGGGCTGGAATATCATCAGTGCATGCATAAAGTGTGTGTATAAACAAGTTGGTTGCTCTGTGTTCATAAAATAAATGTTATGCTGTTTCTAACGCAGGGCCTTCATTTTCTTCTCTCTGATTTAGATTTCTCGCCTGGCTTTGGTAGGAGGCACCAATTAAGAGAACCTGATCAGACTGATGTTGAAAACTGCTATGACCAACGCCCTGGCCAGTGGGTTCAACTGGACTGGAAAGAAAGACAAGCGTTGTTCAGAAAGCAAGAAGCCATTCAAGCACACCACACTACAAGCCTGCATGTTTGGTGAGCTTCCTCCCCTGCAAACTACTTCATAGGTTAAGTTTAGGTAGTGAGGTGGTGATGCTGGTGATTCAGAATATAATTATGCTGTTGCAAAAACTTAAAAAAAAAGTGTTATGTTGGAATAAAGTGATGAAAGTGCAACCTATAAGAAATGGACAACGTAATTGGTGAGCTTTAGAGGTGCATGGATACACATTGTATTGCCTAGATGGTGTCAGGCTAGGCGATTGCTTCTCTTTCCTGTCCAGTCTAACTGGATGCTGACTGTAGCTTGTTACTGTAGACCTACAGAGTGAGTAATTGAGTGATTAAAAAAAATCGCACTTGTGTGAAGTGAGGGGTGCTCTTATCATTGTACATCATCTCACCTCTCTTCCTCACTTTTTTATTTTTGTGTCTATCAGCTGCTGCTCGACAGTTTGACCCCAAGCTGACCGACCAGGACTACAGCGAAACTGTCAAGAAGTGGCTTCGTTATGCGCCAGACCGGGAGGGAGGGAAGCGAACCAGAGTCAAACTTAGGGTACCCCAGCACACATTGTTTCCCTGGTTCATACAGTACAAGGAATTACCCTCATGGACACTGTTCTTCCATGGACGGCATCTACTTGAATGACTTGCTGCTTCAGCCTGTTCTTGGAACCGAAGTGACCCAAACTTAAGTCAAGCGAACCAGAGTCAAACTTAGGGTACCCCAGCACACACTGTTTCCCTGGTTCATACAGTACAACCAAAAAAAATTGCTTTTCATTTATCTATTTATTTAACTGTATTAAACAATATAAAACGAATTGGCCATAATTGACTGAGCAAACTAATGCTTACTGCTGTAACCTACTAATAACACTTAAGTAAATCTGAAGATTATTATATAGCAGATGCCTTGGAGGATAAGTCGTGGACAACTGTAGATCATCTAAGCTCCACTGTGTTTAAATTCAAATCCTCTGCCATTGTTATTTAACCCTTGTGTCTGAAAACTAAAGTATTATACTCTTATTAGGGGACTAAATTGAAAAACTCCATAAAAAGATTATGTTGAAATAATTTCCCACTTTCTTTTCCATAAATATTTTATTCAACTTCAGCCCTGATCATAACCATTTTTTATATTATTTTTGTAATGAAATACTCCCACTTTTCTGTTGTTAAATATGACAAAAAAAACAATATGTGGTGGTTATGATCGGGCTGAAGTTGAATAAACAATTTATGAAGAGTAAAAAAAAAATACAAGATAATTAAAAGATTATGCCACATATTATGTTGGCTACAAACATAATCACTGCAAAGTTATCAAACAAATACGAATCTGATCAGACACAAGGGTTAAGTTGTTGTTCCCTTTCTAATTTCCTCAAAAACATCTAGTCTAGTTAACACTTTGGTTGCCTAAGGTTAAATTAATGATATACCATAGATTGCCAGCGCTATTTGTCTATGGAGAAAGTCCCCTTCTTTGCAGGGCTATAACTTTTTAAATTCTATTGCTACATTGCCATTATTAGGGCCCATTCAAAGTCCTATATGTATTGTTCATTGTGTAGCAACGTTAAACTTTTTCATTCACATATTCATAGTAAAGTATGGTCTAATGTATAAGTATGTTTTCATCTCTTTCTGCAGCTTTCTCCAGAACGTGATATATAGCCCCAAATGCATTATATTGATGATGAAATACAGTTTGATGGCAATCAGCGCGATATAAAAAATTCCAACTAGACGTACTTCTAGAAGTTACTACACGTCATCTGATGTTGACCGGATGGGCGAGGGGGCGTTTATAATTCCGTGGGCAGCGTTATACCAATCATCTAATGTGGGTCAAATGTTGATAATATCAGTTATTATCGAAGACGGTAACGTTACACGCTGAAACTCACCCCAGTCTCCGCGCGCCGTTGGGCGATCATCGTCGAGTAGAAATTTTATCATTATGGGATATATTATTACCCGGTCCATCTCCAGCTTGTATAATGGTATATACGTCCAAATCATGTTGTTTATCGAGTTATTGGCAATCGATCGCTATGTAGTGTGACGAGCTAGAGTGCCGGAACCTATACCGAGTGCCCGGAAGTAATATGGCCGACCAGAAAAACCTCTACTGCGCTTCCTGTTAAGCGGTTGCGCCGATCGGCCACCAGATGGCGCTCCTGAACCGCCAGAGAGCTCAGTGGGTCCTGCTGGTGGATCTCAGGCCAGCGGAGGGACATTATGAATCCGATCGCAGATTTTTGAAATATTGATATAGGGACGCTGTACAGCGTCCCCCGGCAACTTTAGCATGGCCAGGAAAGACGTCTAAAGACGGGTCCCGGCACTCAAAGTGTTAATGTGATCAATATTATTTGACAATTGATGCTTTTTGTTGGACATTTCAGTCAGTGAGCTCATACTTTGAGCTCATAAATTTATAGTTAAAATGATTGAGACAACGCAATCTTGTCTTCGTTGTGCATGAATGCGTGTGCTCACCACACACAATACGTGTGTCACTATTCTGGCAGTGGCTATATAGTATTGTTAATGAAAGCCTGTTATAAGGTCTGTTATTTTTTTTTTGTGTAAAAGGTATGGTCACTGGAAGTATGATGAGACCCTAGAAAAAAATAAATTTTCTTATTAAAGCCATGTTGTCATTTTTGTTCACACATTTTTGGAAATATGGTCATATAAGAATGTTATTATTATTTATTTAACAATAGTGTGTTTAACAGCAGGAAAAAAACATGTAATGTTATGATGTATACATATCAGCAGCAATATTTTAATGTAAAATGGACATTAATCAGTATTGATTCCTTAACTTTACAAGTTACAAGTAGATGTACAAGTTATAAATGTACAAGTAGAGTACCATTTAGATTATGGTTGAATAAACATTGATGTCTAACATTGATTCAATATAAAATCAACTAAAATGTGCATGTAGATTACCATTTAGATGATGGTTGAATCAACATTGATGTCTAACATTGATTCAATATAAAATCAACTAAAATGTGCATGTAGATTACCATTTAGATGATGGTTGAATCAACATTGATATAGTATCAGTTATGGTTGACACCTAACGTTGATTCAACATGTAAGTCATAGACAACGATTTGTATAATTTCGATGTCAGGCTTCAACATAGATTCAATATTTCTGCCTAACCCTATTTCAACGTTGATTCACTCATTTTTTGCTATCTGGGTTGTGCCGTGTGTATTTTATTAATTCCAATCTGGTGACCGCTCAATACACCCAGAGTCTGTCACAACGTATAATAGTATACTTTTTTTTTTTTTTTTAACGGAGGGGTGTCCAACTGATCTGCGATTTTCAGGGCACAGCCCTAGCACAATCTATGATGTACCTCATACTAGCTCTGATTAGATACCCACAAACCAATGCAAAGTCAATGGGGTCAAGCTCATCTGTCCAAACTAACTGAAGACAACTTACATCTACATTGTGTGCACTGTGGAGTAGACTTCAGTTATGTGTTATTGCATTTCTATTTTAGGTTATAGGGTGGGAGGAGAGGTCTCCACTAAAGATAGGGTTCAGGTAAGGGTCAGGTTTCTAGTTCCAGTGTCGCAGCTTGGCCAACAAGTGCCGTCCATTCTAGTGGTTCTCTATAAAAAAAAAAATGTACTGTATAATCTATCAACATCTGTCTGTATATACCTACATCTAATCCGTTTTACATACATGTGATACCTGACTATATACATATCTATTATACATCTGTACATATACTGTTACTAGTTATACCGCTGGCCAGTAGGACTTACTACAATAGTCTTTATACCTGTATGACTGTACATGATAATACTATAACACTGTACATAGTGTACTCATTTATATTATATTTAATTTTAAATCCAGTTTAATAACCGGTACATTGTATATTGCTATTGCACTTTACTGTTAAATGTGCACTCTGGTTAATGTTTAATTTAAATTGAATTGGTGCAAGAAAACGGCTCTTTGTGATCCTGGCATCGTTCTTCATGTTAATCATTATTGCCTGTATAACCCCCACCTTCACATCTGGCATAAACATGTCTCGTATCCCAATTGCGTCAAGATAGCTGGATAAAGTTGCCTACAATGAACAAGGACAAGGAGAAGGAATACACAAATGTTTCCCCCCACAGTGACGCAGTACATCTGTGGGTGTACAACTGCAGATTCAGGTGAGTCACTCACTCACTCACGCTGTGACACTTAGGCCAAGTAATAGCAATGTATTCAATTTCTCCGGTCCACTGATTCTGTCCCAATGTAGCCAGATAATTCAGGTGCCATGAAATATTGCCAGTCTAGTTTGTAACAGCAGAGCTGTGAATGCTCTCTCTCCCCATTTGTCACTGGTGTCTGTTGCCCAAGCGCACTTACCCATCTCTTGCAGTCTGTATGCCGTCTCCTAAATTACAGCGAGAAAGGGGCAGTGTCACTTATTTTGTTGGCCACTAAAGGTCCCATATTATCCTTTTAAACAAGTTAATTTAGGTCTCTGAATTACTTTGATGTTTTTTTTTGTGCTGGAAACACCACTCAGATTACGCATGTTTCTGCTTTTGGGGGTACCCATTTGTTTATGTTTTCATCACTGATTGGACCTTTAAATGGTATGTTTAGAATGTTGGATGCCTACCTCTATTTCCTCATTACCAAAGATAGAGTCCTCTCTGCACAATCCATGCTGTCTAGCTAGCCACAAAATGAATGCAACATAATGGGGCCACGCTTCAATCTGCACAAGCGCTGAAATAAATCCTGAAACCTTCTACACAGCACACAAAGTGACAAAGTGTGTTTTTGAGTGCGATTACTGTATGTGCTCTATTAAGGGTCTCTGTATACTTGCTTTTAAATACGCATTTGCATGTGTGTTATGTAGTACGTACGTAGTATTTTGTATGTACTGTAGGTAGAGGTGTAGTAATAAGACTCCGGATACAGGATTACTCTTTAGTCTTTTAGTCAAGCATAGCAGGTTAGGTTACAACATGGTACACTCTGTTCTATTATCATTCTGCATGTTCTCTTCTTCTGCACGTATCATCATACAGCATTGTGTACTCTTCTTCTGCACTTCAGCTGTAGGCATAACAGGGCATTGTATTAACTGCGCCCCATAGTGGAGACTCTTGGGAGTACAGCTACAACATGTAATGTGAGGACACAACATCGTGCAAGAGGGCAGAGCTGTGTATAGCTACTGTGGTCCTTTGGAAGCGTACTTTGAGCATATCCTCAGAAATGAATGAATTGGTTGCTTTAACATCTAGTAGGGGAGAACGGGGGACGTTGTCACACTTTTTTACTCTAGTGTGAATTGCTCATCATCAAAACATCTTTCAATAGTCATTCCTACATTAAATTGAAGGTTAATATGTTGGCTTGAAATGTTTATCCCTCTCATTTTCCAACGTATTGTAACAAAGAGTTAATCACCTATCAAAGACACTCTGACACATTGTGACAACCAACCCTTAGTGTCTTTGATAGGTGATTAACTCTTTGTTACAATACGTTGGAAAATGAGAGGGATACACATTTCAAGCCAACATCTTAAGCTTCAATTTAATGTAGGAATGACTATTGAAAGATGTTTTGATGATGAGCAATTCACACTAGAGTAAAAAGTGTGACAAAAAAATCTTTAAAAGAAGACAAGTGTCAATGAATCCAAAATGACAATGTGGTTAGAAGTGGTGGAGAGAATAAAAGCTAGCTTATAATGGTAGTGTCTGGTTAGGAGCGAGGGATAATGGAGGTACTATCCAAAGAGGGGTCCAGGAGGGGGGGGTTCGAGCTGGAGCATATGTGTGTAGGTTTTTAAATAACAGGTATTAGGGGTATATCCTGTATAAGACATTGGTATAAATGGTAATTTCGTTGGATATACACTGTGTATTAATGCTTGTGTATCTTATCGTGTGTTGTCATGTTTGTTTATATGTGTGTTTAAAAAATAATAAATAAAAAAAAAAAAAAAATAGAAAAAAAAAGTAGACAAGTGTTACGAGTGTGCTTACTCGGCATGGTGATTGGAACCCAGGTAGCAGAGTGAATACGAAAGAAGGCTTGAAATGAGCAGATAAGAGACGGCGTGGTGACGATAACAATGTTTTACTCACAAGACAGGATACATGACTGACAAACACAGGTAACATTTAGACAATGAACCAGCAAGTCTCTGCTGGTCCAGACACTTAACACTTTTAGTGCCAACAGGGGGCGCCAGAAATAGCGCTTGAGTGCCAGCGCTGTAGTCAATGGGAGGGCGAGCACATTTGCGAACGCATAAACTATATCTTAAATTATGCCTATGTGTCTAATACGCCCGTCGCTTATCAATGACTTGTTTGCAGTCAACATTGTCAAAACTGATTGTTTTTTAATCGTTACATTTCCGTTTTATACCATTTTGAAAAATGCTCGTTTTTTCAAACTTCCAGAAAAAAAAATATTCTGCAGGAATCACGCTTTACTGGAATACACAAAACACGTTGTCATTTTTTGGCCTATTTATGAATCGTTTTCAAATAAACGCTAGATTATCGATAAGATAATCGATTATCTTATTTCCTGATCAGCACACACACTCACAGCCACACACACACATATGGGACACGCTCAGTGGTGCAGTCGTAATATGGGAACTGGTAACACGCCACGCCACGTGCACGCGCGCGTGGCGGGGTGGGAAATGACTGGGATCGTCTCCGGTTACATGCCTGACAAGTAAAACGTGGATTCCGGACTCTTTTTTCCCATCCATTTCATTCAGTCCAATCCAATGGGTGCAATACCATCCGGAGAGACTATAGGGGGCGGTGTTTTCCCTGTTCGAGCTCAGACAGATCCCCACTGGTAATGTGAGGCTAGATTGATGAAAAATGAATGGAAATCGATAATAAAAAAAATAACGATTAAATAACGAGATTTCTCGTTCCTGGCACTCAACGCATGGCAAGAACTAACGAGATTTCCCGTGGCTGGCACTCAAAGTGTTAACACTAGCACAGCCGACAAGGGGTCAAATGACCCCTAGGCATTTTCAATAAATGTATCCTCGTCACTCGGTCGAGCTCCAGCTCTGTCACTCAATGACTTTTCCTAAAAGTACCCGTTTTATCTGGCACGGTTTCTGAAATTTCAAAATGACTTCAGGAAAATGTAATTAGAACGTTATTCCACATATATATTCCATATATATGTGGAAAGTCAAAGCACTCTGTGAGCGTCTAGCGCAGGGATGGCCAACCCATGGCTCGCGAGCCGCATGTGGCTCACGAATATATAATATATATATAAATTATAATATTTTTATTTATTATTATTATTATTATTATTATTATTATTATTATTATTATTATTATTATTATTATTATTATTATTATTATTATTATTATTATTATTATTATTATTATTATTATTATTATTATTATTATTATTATTATTATTATTATTATTATTATTATTATTATTATTTAAAAGAAAATTGTCACTCAAACCTGTGGTAAACCTCATATTTTTATATTAAGAGGTAATTATATAGTTTACACTGTTTATTTTTCTCATATTTCTCATATAAGCTGTGGGGTCATCTGACCCCTTCCGGCGGGAATCAGTGACATTTTCTCCATGGCTGTTCTAGTGTTAATATACAAACACTAATTAGAGAAAAAAGGTCATTACAAACAGGTCACAGGTGTGGTAGACAAACCTAACAGAACACACAGCACAGAACACGGAGCACACAGGGGAAAACAATAACAATAGAACAAACTGAGACCAACAGACTAAAACACATTTACAAAACACAGACAGGG
>NC_140182.1:43069092-43181592 GCF_963971535.1 Notolepis coatsorum | reverse complement strand
GGAAAGTTCAATAGCGTGTTAGCTGGTATTAAAGGAGGGGTTCCCCCCCCATCTCTCCGACTGTTATACAGTCAGTGTCTTATCGCTCCCAAACACTCTGGTCCTGCTCATAAATTCAAGTGAGCTAATTACCTATATAGTCTTCCACTTTTTCATATTCTTGTTCCCCGTCCCTCATACTCTCTCACTCTCTCTTGTTCTTCCCAACTCTCTCTCTCTAATTTTCCTTTCACACTCTACCTTTCTCCCCCCCCCCCCCTCTCTCTCTCTCTCTCTCTCTCTCTCTCTCTCTCTCTCTCTCTCTCTCTCTCTCTCTCTCTCTCTCTCTCTCTCTACCAGCTCTAAATGTATTCCTTTAATTTGGATTCTCTCTGGGTATTACACCTTGCTCTAATACCCCAAACAGCTGACTCGTACGCTCTCTTCAAGGTTTTTTTCTTTTTATACTCCTCTCTCTCTCTCATATCCCTTTCCTCACATCCCCCATTTTCCATACCCACCCTTTTTCCTCTTGAGCTATCTTCCTATTTATCTGCTAAATATGATTATTTCTCACTCTTCCCTTCTCTTCCTCTCTCACTCTCTGAAGTCCCTTCTTTGCCTATCTGTGTGTATAGATAATATGTGTGTATATGTGTGTGTGAGGGAGGATTATTCTGTGACAAAGAGCTGTGGTGCAGTGAACAGGGATTTGGGGGCACCCGGCATCTCAGGGCTCAGTCCAACTTCTCCACCACTCCAGTAATATTGTCGTGCGGATGTATGTCTAAGGCAGAGAGGGAGAGAGACAGAGGGAGAGGCAGAGAGAGAGACTGAACATGAGAGGCTTAGACTTTTTTTTGGTGGGATTTCTGTATTTTTCACCCATCCCAATTTAGTTGTTATGCCAATTCCCTTCCTGGTCGTTGTGCGCATTTCCCCACTGTCGGCCTGAGGAGGGTGTAGAACTACCACATGTCTCCTCTGATACACGTGGAGTCGCCAGCCGCTTCTTCTCACCTGACGGCAAGGAGTTTCATAGGGGGAACGCAACGCGTGCAGAGGTATTTGGTTCACGCTATTTCCCCCAGATCCCCTCCCTGCTGAACAGGCGCCCGGACCGACCAGTAGGAGTCGCAGTTTTACAACGACCAAGACACATACCCCACCGGCTTCCCACCCGCTAACACTGCAAATTGTGTTAGTAAGGACGACTGACCAAGCCGGAGGTACCGCTGACAGCTGGATTCGATCGCAGAGTCTCTGCGGTGGTAGGCGAACGCTTAGTCCACTGCGTTACCCAGTCGTCCTGAGACTTTGACTTTTGATGTAATGAACCTTCTATATATATAAAAAGACACTAGTGTAATTCAAGAGTTTATGTTTTGCCATTATGTAACACGTACAATGGAATGCTTAATCTCCAATCACTCCCACAGCAGGACAGAATATGAAAGGCTATATAACATATAACAATAATATAGTTGTGTCTCTTGAGACTCTATGTCTATGCAGTATATTTTGACTGTGAGATACAGGCTACTGAGAAAAGGTGGAATGAAATCCAGCACCTCTCGTGACCCTCTTCCATATTGTCTGGTCCTTCAGGTCCTCATGGAATCCAACCATGGGCCTTTCAAAATGTATTATTTAGGATCAGTAGTCTACTCTCTAATATTGTGTGCTTATTTTATCTTTCATGATGCAGTCAATATGAAAAATAAAAACTGTTAAAAATGCATGAGACGTTTACATCATAGCGTTCTATTAATGTCAGTCGTGTTCAACTCCAATCTGCCTAATCATTACTTGTCACCTCTATTCTACCTCGTCCTGTTATGAGCATCATAACAGAAAATGCTATTGCCTAAGATACAACCCTGGCAAACAGTAGGCAGGTGCTACAAGGTGAGATATTCACATATTTCTGGTGCGGCGCCCAAGTTCAGAGAAAAGCACCTGCATAGCATAGGTCTGAATACCAACATCTTCTCAAATGTATCTTTTGTATTAAGTCTGAGGACCTGCACACCATGCTCTGAATCCTTCATGGCTAAGGGTGTTAACCTCTTAAGGATCACCCCCAAAACGAGGACATTTTTGTTTTAGTTTTTGACGACTGCATACTTTTTTTTGCAAAGCTTAGCTTTATACTTATAGCACATGCATGAGCCTGGTCTCTTTTGAAAGGTAACATTCTGAAGCTGCTAAAGCAAAAAATCACTTTGAGTGCTAATGAAATAGAGTAACAGAGGTTTGGAAAACACTGCGGTTCCATAGCCTTGATTGATTGATTGAACATTTTATTAACAGATTGCAGAATGGGTACAATACAGTACGGCTCAATACACACAATTGTTTTTGTATTTTATTTTTTTATTATTTTTTAAACAAACATATAAACAAACATGACAACACACGATAAGATATACAAGCATTCATTGTCAGGGCACATCCAATGAGATCACATTTTAGTTAGTTGTCTTATATAAGATATACCCCTAATACCTGTTATCTAAAAAACCCTACACACATATGCTCAGCTCGAACCCCCCCTCCCGGACCCCACCTTGAGAAGTACCTCCACTATCCCTCGCACCTAACCAGACACTACCATTATAAGCTAGCTTTTATTCTCTCCACCACTTCTAACCACATTGACATTTTGGATTCATTGAGACCCAGAATTCTTGCTGTAGATATTTCATGGTAAATTACATCGAGATATGTAAGAAACCAAACTTTACGGCACATTTTTTCCGGTTGAAACCAGCGTGATGCGATCAGCTTTTTGGCTACTGTGATACCCGATAAAACCAATCTCTTTAGCTGTGGATTCACTGCAAACTCAAAAACATCATTCAATAGTAATACCGAGGGGTGTACAGGTATATTCCAAGATACAAGTTTTGATATTTGTTGGGTCACATCTTTCCAGAATGCCTTAACTGGTGAGCAGTCCCAATACATGTGCATAAATGTCCCTTCGTCCCCATTTGCACATTGGGTGCATTTGGAATCTTGTTTAAGCCCCATTCGGCACAGTCTTATAGGAGTCAAGTATGTCCTGTGAATATAGTTAAGATTGATTTGTTGATGATCCGGGTTCCTTGATGTAAGTCGGACATTTGCCCAGGCTCCTTGCCAATCAAAGTCATTTTCCAGGTCTGGTATATCCCTCCTCCAGACAGAGTCAAGTTGGAGGGTTTCATACGAGGACGTTAGTAATTGATGATAAAATTCTGAAACAAAACCTCTCGATGTCTCTCTTGTGTAGAAGAATTTGTGGTATCTGTGGTGTTCAATTGGTCTGTCTAATGGAACACTGTGAGACTTCAAACAAAGCTCTAACTGTTTGTGAAAAAGCCATGTGGACTTGGTGAGATTAAATTTTTTGCGTATTTCTTTATCACTACAAAAACCCTGTTTGTTAAAAACATCCCCTAATGAGTGTATGCCTTGCTCTTCCCATATAGGGAATCTTATAGGTCGTTTTCCAATTAAGAGTGCATTGTTATTGAATAAGGGAGTATGATTGTGCCATTTTTGTGGGTTAGGATTTTTTTTTGTGATTCACGCCATATCCGGATCGCATGAGTAATTATGGGGCCAAATTTTCGTTCACAGTGCTTGATTGGTAGTTTAGTGTATGCTATGTCCTTCAGTCTATGTGGGGCTACTATGTTTTCTTCTATTTTTCTCCAGGATGCTAATGCTTGGGAGTCAAACCATGTTGTCAATGGACTTAATGTGTACGCCTTAAAATATAGGAAAAAATCTGGAAATGCCATACCACCATCTGCTTTATTTCTCTGTGCGGTGGATCTTTTTATACGTGGTGGTTTGTTATTCCAAATAAATTTGTATGTGGAGGAAGAAGTTGATTTTAGGTAGTACATCCATCTTAACTATTGATATCCGTGCTTGTACTGTGTTTTTAAGTTTTGCCCATCTATCAAGGTCGTCTTTGATTTTGTTTTGGATTTTTGTGTAGTTGTGCTTCACCGTTTGTCTTATGGTAGGGAATATTTCCACTCCCAAGCATCTGAAATGTTTTACCATCGGTATCTGTCCTGGGAGGGTTGTGTCTTTTTTTGCAGGGGTGTTAAGTGGAAGGAAAGCCGACTTCGGCCAATTTATCTTAAATCCCGATAAATCACCAAAGTCCTCAATCAACTTGAGCAGATGAGGCAATGTGGTGTTGGGGTTTTGCATGAACAATATTACATCGTCCGCATATAAACAAATCTTTTGTTGTGTGCCCTTGATTACGATTGGTTCTATGGATTGGGATTGTCTTATATATTGTGCTAAAGGCTCTAATGATAGATTGAACAGTCCGGGACTAAGAGGACAACCCTGTCTGGCAGAGCGTGATACCGGAAATATTTGGGAGATGATTGTGCCTGTTGTAATCATGGCCGATGGGTCTTTGTATAATACTTTAATCATATCGATGAATCCTTTTCCTAACCCCATCCTTTCTAGCACTGCCCACAGATACGACCATTCCAGCCTGTCAAAGGCCTTCATAGCATCCAGGGACAGCATCGCCTTAGGTATGGTGTCCTCCTTGTCGGCATCAAGTACGTGCAGTATTCGTCTTATGTTCTCAGTGATCAGGCGGCCTCCTATGAAGCCAGTTTGGTCCGGGTGAACTAAAGACGTCATATGCTTTTGTAATCTGATGGCTAATACCTTAGAGTACAGTTTGATATCTGTTCCGAGGAGGCTGAAAGGTCTATAACTACCGCACTCGTTGGGGTCTTTGTCTTTTTTAAGGAGGACTGTTATGAGTGCAATATTGTCATTCTTATGGAAGTTCCCCTCCTTGACTGAGTATAAGATCATATTTAGTAATAAGGGGCCAATTATGTCCCAACAAGAAAGGTACATTTCTGATGGGAAACCGTCTCTTCCAGGAGCCTTACCACTTTTCATTGCGGTTATGGCCTTCTTGAGTTCCTCTAGTGTGATCGGTGTTTCTAACTGTTTAGCGTCATCCTCTGAAAGTTTAGGGAGAATAATTTGATTAAGAAATGTGTCCATTTTGTTTTGATCAAAGGTCATTTCTGATTTATATAAGTTGGAGTAGAATATATCGTTTATTTTTACAGGATCTGTTACAAGTACTTGTTGTGCTCTAATGGTAGTTATATCTGCAAATGTTGCATTAATTCTTAATCGCATGGCTAATAGGTGGCTGGGTTTGGAACCATGGGAGTACTGCTGTTGTCTTGTGCTGCGTATTTGTATTTCCGATTGTTGTCTGTATATGGCATTGATCTCTATTTTTAGTACGTTAACTTGATTTTCTAGTCGAGTAGAGTTGTTGTATTTCAGAGAATTAAATAACGTTGAGTAAAGCGTTTCCAGCTCAGCCAGTTTTGTGCATTGATTCTTGCGCATTTTGGAGGAAAAGCTATCCGTGAAGTCTTTGATCATTCCCTTTACCGACATCCATATTATTCTGGGGTCTTGCACCGAGTTTGCATTCTCCCGTTGGAATACTATAAGAGCTTCTTTGAGTTGTGTAATGAATTCCTTGTTATTAAGCAGCAACGAGTTAAATCGCCATCTTGGGGCTCGGGAGGATAGTATACCAAATGTACCTTTAAGGAGTAAATAACAGTGATCTGATAGTGCGTTGGGTATCATTTCCACTTCATAATTATCAAATAGTCTCTGTGATGCAAAGACATAATCTATTCTGGATAGTGTATTATGTCTCGCAGATCGACAAGAGTACTTTCGGGTCGTGGGATTAAGTAACCGCCATAAGTCAATTACACCTGTAATCTTCGACCAATCCTTTAATGCCTTCGATGAATTCTTTTGTTCGCTGGAAAAGGCGAGGTAAGATTTGTCCATCCTTGGGTTCCAGATGGCATTAAAATCCGCTCCTATTATAAATGAGTAATCGGGAATGTCTAACATTGCATTGGTTAGTGTAGTGAAGAAATCCTCTTCGTACAAATTTGGGGCGTATACCGCTATCAACGCTATTTTCCTGTTCTTATGTTCAATCTTAGCTATAGTTATCCGACCTTCTACATCAGACCATACTCCCTTTAGTACAATATTCAACTTACGTTTAACGACTATTGCTACACCCCGAGTTCTCGTACCAATAGAGGAGTGACTGATATTATGGTATATGTTGCACCACCGGATATCCCAGAATGATCCAATTATCCTTAACATTCCTATGTATACCATAGAATCTAACACTCTAAATTCTACCATAAGTAGAATGTCGACTGTGGCTTGGCCACTTTCCCGTAAAAAATAAATAAATAAAAATGTAAATGAAATAAAACTAAAAATAAAGACCAAAAATAAGCTTCAATTGTCATGCCCTAATCACTTACATTTTATATGAACTTGTGTAACTTATAGTAACCCATGAATAATATGAAGGTATTGAACTGAAGAGAGAGCCTCAATAAATCAGAGAGAGCGGATGAAAAAGAAAAAAACAAGTAAAAGGAAGAGAACATTAACTTAGATCTTAAAAGAGCATTGCTATGCTTAAACATCTAAAGTATAAATTGGAGAAGTAGTGGAATTATTTCCCATTAATAAAAAACAGTTTTTAAATACGTATATGCAGCATTTCCCCGACCGGGGTGGGCGATGATCGTTGTGTAGAGTGATCTTTCTGCCGGCCGGCTATGATGGCTCTGTGGTTCTGCATCTAGATAGCTGTTGATTATTCCCCCGAGGGGCTACTGGTAGAGTGAATGACCACGTATTGCTGATATTCCAGAATGTTCCATATATCAAAGAATGCTTCGATGTTCTAGATTATTCCAATATGTCATTTTTACATTGTTTGAATGCTCCAGTATGTTCTGGAGTGTTCCAATCTTGAATCCAATATGTCCGCAATAATATAAACACGTCGGGGAAAGCATTCAAAAACTCTGAGCACGTAGGTCTCTCTGTCCCAAATCCTCGGTTATTAAAGATTGTACTATATGGTGACCTTGCATAACTGAGATTAAAAGGCCATTTATACACTATTCTGCGTGTTGTGCAGACAAGAATTTGGCTGCATCTTCAGGCGAGTTGAGGAGAACCCTTGCTCCTTGTTTATCGACAATGCGAAGTATTGCAGGGTATATTAGTAGGGGTCTGTATTTCTCCAGGTATAGTTGAGACATCACCGTCTTGAACTTGGCACGCAGTTCCACTACATCACAACAATAATCTTCAAAGCAGTGTATTGGTACCTCCATGTATTTCAGATTGCCTTTCATCCTGCGAGTTTCACGAATAATCATTTCTTTTATTCTGACTTGGCGCAGTATAACAATACACACAATTGTTAAGGGGATGCAGACCAGAGAAAGACTTTCGTCTTGTTTACATCAGGGTCCCCCATTTTCAATTCATAACAATTGAAAGTCTGAAGTCTTGTGTAGTGTAGTACAGGTCCGAATTTTTTTTTAATCCATAAAGAAATGAATGAATGAATGATTTTATTTCGGTCTTCTTTTACAAAGCTAGTAGTAGAACATTTAAAAAAACGAAAACAAAATTAAATTACCGAAAAGGTGTAGGCTGAAGCCGAGGCTTATAATTGCCTACCCTTTTTACATTACATTATTTACACAGACAAAAATACAAAAAATAAACATAATTCAGTATATCATTTAGCAAAGGTTACAAATGTTTCAGAGTTTTATGTACAAAACGTATACACATTTATTTATGTTAAAAAAGAAAAATGTATATGTTTTTTCTTTTTTCCTTTGTCACTATTTGACTACAGTTATGTTATAGATAAAATATAATTAGGATAATAATGAGGTTTTTGTATTTATGTATCACCTTATATTTGAGTAATTTCTTTAAATGATGTAGCGAACTACACATTTTGACTTCTTTGTCAAAGTTATTCTATAGTTTTGCCCTTTAACAGATACATGTATACATCGACTTTTTATATTTGTCCTTGCCTTTGCGATATTGAATACACAAGTTCCCCTAAGTCTATACCGGCTCTCTCTAGTCTGGAACAAATCCTGAATGCAACTTTGAAGTGAGTGCTTATGTGCTTTGTACATTATTATTGTGTGCTTGTGAAAGGTTTTGGTAGAGTGTACCGGTAAAATTACAGCTTGATTATCCAAGATGGCCGTCCACTTCAATTCATTCTGAGGGTTGAGCACAATAGCAATTGAGGCCTGTTACTGTGAGGTTCGCCTTTCCCTTGACCTTTAATTCCCTGTCTCCTCACCTCACTAGCCCCCACCCTCGCGTTCGTTTACTCTCGTTTGCTCTTCAGCAGCCACACCCTTGGACTACCTGTCATTATGTGTTTGATTGGTCTGGTGCCGAACACACACGTCTAGTTCGAGTATCAATTACCATCACGCACCTGATGTGTATTCTAATTAGCACCCCTGTGGGCTTTAAGTACCTCGCTCTTCCCCTCAGTCCTGGTCGGGTCGTTCCGTATCATATCTCTATCACCAAACTCCTTCGGGAGGTTCTCTGTCTGTAGGCTCCTACGGGAGTTTCTGTTTCTGTCTGTATGCTGTTTTATCTCCGGCGTGAGACGAGGTGCAAGCTTTGGCCACCTGTCGCCGTTTGCCTGGAGGGAGACATTGTACTGCGCTCTCTAATCCTCTACGGGAGGTATTCCAGTGTTCCACTTCAGACCTCCGCGCAGCAGACGCGCACCACTCAGACCTCCGCGCAGCAGACGCGCACCACTCAGACCTCCGCGCCAGATGCGCTCTCCGTACCGGCGCGTACTCCAAGCAGACGCGCACCACTCAGACCTCCGCGCCAGATGCGCTCTCCGTACCGGCGCGTACTCCAAGCAGACGTGCACCACTCAGACCTCCGCGCCAGATGCGCTCTCCGTACCGGCGCGTACTCCAAGCAGACGCGCACCACTCAGACCTCCGCGCCAGATGCGCTCTCCGTACCGGCGCGTACTCCAAGCAGACGCGCACCACTCAGACCTCCGCGCCAGATGCGCTCTCCGTACCGGCGCGTACTCCAAGCAGACGCGCACCACTCAGACCTCCGTGCCAGATGCGCTCTCCGTACCGGCGCGTACTCCAAGCATACGCGCACCACTCAGACCTCCGCGCCAGATGCGCCCTCCGTACCGGCGCGTACTCCAAGCAGACGCGCACCACTCAGACCTCCGCGCCAGATGCGCTCTCCTCCAGACGTCTAGCCTGCGCGCTCCTACTCCATCCCTGTAAGCAGCTCTGACCCTCGCCCTATTCCAAGGCCAGAACCCTGTTTTCTTTGTCCCTGTCCCCAGCCCGCCTCCGTGGGCCTCTGTCCCTGTTTCCCCTCTCTAGTCCTCCTAGTCCTCCCTGTCCAGTCCTTCTAGTCCTCCTAGTCCTCCTTGTCCAGTCCTCCTAGTCCTCCCTGTCCAGTCCTTCTAGTCCTCCTAGTCCTCCCTGTCCAGTCCTCCTAGTCATCCTAGTCCTCCCTGTCCAGTCCTCCTAGTCCTCCTAGTCATCCCTGTCCAGTCCTCCTAGTCCTCCCTGTTCCTGCCCTGGCCCTGTCCGTTAGCCTTCCCTTAGCCTTCCCCTTAGCCAGCTCGCCTCTTAAAGGCACTGTGCCTATTTTCCCTAGTTCATGTTTTCCTGTAATTTGTGTTCTCCCTTAAAGGGACAGTGCCGTTTTCTGTTGTTTTCAATAAATGCCCAGTTCTTGGCTTACTCTCATACCTGTCTTGTGTTGTGCGATTGGGGTCGGTTACAAACCATAACAGTTACCCTGTTTTTTTTTTTATGTAATGGAAAACATTTTGTATTCTTGAAGCACACTGGGATGACAGACGGCAGTCAGTGATGTGTTAAAAATGCCTGTGAACATAGCAGCCAGCTGGTCCATGCAGGTCGTAAGGTGGGACCCTGTCTGGGCCGGCTGACTTCTGCGCTTCTCTGAACATCAGATTCAGGCCCTGGTCACACCTGGTTTTAGTGAAAACATAGTATTTTTTTCTTCTATTCTGCACGAAGGGGCTGTTTTAGGTCACTGGAACCAATACCTTCCAGGTTGGAGACCTTTAAAAATGTAATGTTTTGTGTATTCGTGTGGACAGGTGAAATGGAGTTTCTGACATCATGACCTAAGTTTGTGCAAGTAGAAAAAAAGGGGTAGGGACGGCACTCAAGGAATATCGTTTTATTTTAATACGCACAAAACGTTTTTGCACACTGATGAAGACCGGACGGTCGAAAACGTTTTCTTATTCTTATTCGTGACTTGTTCTGTCTAAATGTTTAATGTTGAGTGATTTGCAGTGTCAAATTTCCCTCAGGATAATACATTTCTATTCTATTGTATTCTATATCTTTGAAAAGTCTCCATTTATTCAACACTTCTGAATTCACTGACAAACTGAACTGAACTGACAAAAATAAGGTGCATAAAAAAGCAAACAAAATTCCTCCACAGGCTACTCACCATCATTAGTAGAGCGGCAAGCGGCGTTTGGGGACAGAGTGAAATCTTCTTAAAACACTGTCCCTCCACTCATTCCTGAACGTTTTTGTTAAGTCCTTCTCAAATGCCAACTGAATTCAATTGGCCTTGCGTCGATGAAGCATACTAAGGTGATGTTCTGTAAAGACGTTCTTGAGGGTAGAAGAAGACGAATTCTCACAGAGTGCCGTGCTAGCTTCAGTAGTGTTGTTGTTGACATCAGGATTTGGATAGTCGACTTTGATTGGCCGAAATTTGCCGATAGTCGACTATCAGTCGACTATGAAAAAAAAAAGAAAAAATTATTAAAATAAAAAAAATTATCACCAGGGCAGGCACAGCTGACTCAGTGGGCGGGCCCGGACCCCTAATGCCCGCCCATGCCGCCGGGTCTGTGATAATGACACATTATCACTACCTACTGGCCTGGCATGCTTACGTGAGTGTTTTAAATACATGGTGCGTTCTCGTGCAGAGATAGAGATTTGTTTTCTATAGTAGAGTATGTAGTCCTCTGGTTCTCTGAACCTCAGATTCTGTCAGCTATAGTAGAGTATGTAGTCCTCTGGTTCTCTGAACCTCAGATTCTGTCAGCTATAGTAGAGTATGTAGTCCTCTGGTTATCTGAACCTCAGATTCTGTCAGCTGTAGTCCTCTGGGTGGTTGGGGGATTGTTAGCACAGTGCTATCTCTCTCACTCTCACTCGAAGTGAGCATAAAACATGTCCAGCTCATCTGGGAGGGAGGAGTCCCCTGTTAGTGACCCCTGCTGAGCATTCCTTGCGATTGGTGAGTGTCCTTAACCTTGGTGTGCCCCACACACACACACAACATACTGGGAATCCAGCTAGTTCTTACAGTTCCTTTTTAGATGTGAAGCACCTCTATGACCTGCAATGTCACTAACTCACTCATTCACTTATTCAGTCACTGAATTATTCAGTCGCTCACACTTAGCCGCTATGGCCCCTAGTGGCATGACACACACAAGCTTTAAGATGATCGACGTCAATCACAGGGTACCCAGACCCTGGTTACACCTGTAACAGGTGTTCCCACTTCTGCTGATCTGCAAGCTGCTGCCTTGAGATTGACTGGGAGACACAACTCTGTTTGAGGCCCAGCACAGGAGCTGATGCAGTCCAGGTGTGGTGGTGGTTGGTCAGAGCAACTTGTTTGAGGTCAAAAGGAATAGTCCTGCGTCTGTGCCTTTTGATTTTGTCTTCCACAACCTCCATCAAATACATAATAACCTTCAAAATACTTCTCATCAACTTCAAAGCCTTCAACAACCCTACCTCTCTGACCTCCTCCACCACGCACCCTCTGTTTACGCCAACCTCTTACTTCCCATCAGGACCAAGCTCTGGACCTGGGGCGACAGTGCCTTTGCTGCAGCTGCCCCCTCCCTCTGGAATTCCCTCCCCAGCCACATCCACAACGCCAACACCCTACCATCCTTTAACCAAAAATGGGGCTATTTTCTTTTAGTTTTTTTGACGATTGCATACCCAAAGTAATTTGTGATTAAATAGAGTAACAGAGGTTTGAACATACTGAAGTAAACGTTTTGTGTACGCATATTTCTGTTTAGTTGTTGCCAGATGCCTGTTTTTAACCTCTTAAGCCCTAGCCATATTTTCTGAAAATTCACCTAAAATACACACCTAAGCGCTAGATCCACAAAGAATGGATTGCACGGTGCAAGTTGCACCCTTACTTACAATTCATTATGAATTGAAAATGGGGGACCCTGATGTAAACAAGACGAAAGTCTTTCTCTGGTCTGCATCCCCTTAACAATTGAGTGTATTGAGCCGTACTGTATTGTACCCATTCTGCAATCTGTTAATAAAATGTTCATTCAATCAATAAATCTGCGCGGTGATTGATTGAATGAAAATTGTATTAACAGATTCCACTTCTACAAGGTCCATTTGCATGTTCTTGGTATCTAGGAACATCTATGGATCTATGGAATGTATTCCCAGTGTCAGAAATAGTGTGTCTGTTACTAGGCTTGAGTACAGTACATTGTAATGAACCATGAGATATTTTCTTTTTCTTTCTTTTCTTTTTTCATCTTTGACAGTGAATAACACCATGCTAACATTGACCAGACGTGAACAATTTGCTCATTCAGCACCTTCTTGAGATCATATGTACAAAACATCTAAGCAAATTAATGAAGGGCAGATGATTTACAGAGGGTTTTGTAGATACAGTACTGAATTTTGCCCTCCAGACACATGCAATTTGAAATATGTATATATATAGAATATTAGGCATATAAATGACCTTATTATAGCCAAGTCACACATCTATGGATCAGGCCAAATCTTCTCTTTCCAATGGCAGAGTTCAATCTGGATTTAGTACCACGAGGCGCCCCTGCCAGTGCAGCAAAAACCGTGAATGAAATCTACTGTAAGTACAGTTACTTTTTTATAATGTAAATTGCTCTGACATTTTTCATCATATTGCAAAACGTGCTAGACGTTCACAGAAAGGTAGAGAAACTAACTGCATTCTATTTTATGGCAATAACGTTCAGGTTTGTTCCACCCGAAAATAACGAGGGAAAATAAGCTTCACGTTGGAAGTCAGATGCCCATCAAGACTACACTCAAGTTAGGTTGCGCCAAGTCCTCGCATCAATATGCGCCTTTTTCCGACTCTGTGCGCTGAGATAAACTCATATTTTGCTAATAACACTGAAAATATACACTTTGACTGCTGTTTTGATAGGGTTAGGGTCTTTACTATTGGCAAAAAAAAAACGACATTAATTAATACGGACTGAATTAATCTATTTATGATGTGAAATAAATCTTGACCCAATACTGGGCCAGTCAGGCTTAAGTTACTGACATTCTGAGTCATATTTTGCTATTGGCTTTGATGATTTGGAGAGACAAGCATGGTACTTTGTGTAAGACCAGTTCAATATACAACAATGCTTCGCATCTATGACACGGTGTGTCCTTGTTGCAGTTCTGATGACATTTATGAGGTCATACTATGTACTCTTGTAGAGTTCGGTATCCCTTGATTCAAAAGCTGACTGTAGGCCTACACCTTGTTCTCAGTTCGCTGCAAATGTCTGATTCTGCCAGGAAGACCCACTTTCAACAGTGAATGGCGAGAATCAGTCAGTTCTTGTTGTAACAGTCAAGAGTCATGGTGTGTGTGAGTGCTAGTATTGCGGCATGCTGGGGCTAAAGCAGCGGAATCAGACATATACTGAGTGTCTCTGGGTGGTAAACGCTGTGTAAATCACATTAACCATACATATCACTGCAGGGATACACACTACCACATTTATCGACTGATTTCCCTCACACCGAGAGCCTGTGTCCATCATCATCAGCCAGCATTTGTGTGTTTGTGTGAGAGACAGAGAGAGAGAGAGAGAGAGAGAGAGAGAGAGAGAGAGAGAGAGAGAGAGAGAGAGAGAGAGAGAGAGAGAGAGAGAGAGAGAGAGAGAGAGAGAGAGAGAGAGAGAGAGAGAGAGAGAGGGAGAGATAGAGAGAGAGAGAGAGAGAGAGAGAGAGAGAGAGAGAGAGAGAGAGAGAGAGAGAGAGAGAGAGAGAGAGAGAGAGAGAGAGAAAGAGAGAAAGAGAGAGAGAGAGAGAGAGAGAGAGAGCATGCATGCGTGCTTGAGTGTGATTGGGTGATTGGTGTGTGTGTGTGTGTTCTTTTCCATGCTCAATCGGGGAGCTCACAGCCTTCTCTGGAGGAACAGTCTTAGATCGATAAGGCATTGTAGGGAGGCAGAGGGAGAGAGAGAGAGAGAAATAGAGTGAGAGAGAAAGGGGGAGATCATTTGAACCAATCCCATCACTGATACTATTCCTAAGCTTGGGCTGCTCAGCTGAAGCCGGTCTCCTTTGCACTGTGAATCTTATCAGCACAGAGGCGAACTCTGTGGCTAACACTGCCATGGACCAGCACCGGGATGACTTAGCCACGCTTTCCTCTGGGGATGACTTGACTTAAAGGCGAATGTCACCCGCTTTAGCTAATTCACACGTGTTATTCCCATGCCTGAGGACAGTATTTGTTACATTACTGTTGTGTTACACCGTAAAATGACTGCAAGCTGTTTAGGATCATCCATCCTTCCATGGATGGGTGGATGGATGGATGGATACATACTGTAGATATATAGACAGACAGACAGACAGACAGACAGACAGACAGACAGACAGACAGACAGACAGACAGACAGACAGACAGACAGACAGACAGACAGACAGACAGACAGACAGACAGACAGACAGACAGACAGACAGACAGACAGACAGACAGACAGACAGACAGACAGACAGACAGACAGACAGACAGACAGACAGACAGACAGACAGACAGACAGACAGACAGACAGACAGACAGACAGACAGACAGACAGACAGACAGACAGACAGACAGACAGACAGACAGACAGACAGACAGACAGACAGACAGACAGACAGACAGACAGACAGACAGACATCACAGCACATCACAGCACATCACAGCACATCACTCCTCTCTTCTCCAGTGGCGGCCCTAGCCTATTCGGTGTCCTACTCCTAGGCATTTCTTTTTTAAATAAACTAAATTAAATTAAACTTCTGTTCAACCTCCAATTATACATAAATATACAGTATGTGTTGTCACTCAAAAGAGCCAGGGGGGGGGGGGGGGGGGGGGTGTGGAGGTCTGTTGCGTCAGAGTGTGTCACTCAGCAGTCAGTCATGTTCTCCCCTCCTTCTTTCAGCAGTCAACCATGTTCTCCCCTCTCCTCCTCCACTCAGCAGTCAGCCATGTATTTGAATTCTTAATTTCTTATCAGACGCACGTCGCAGCTCATTTTCCCTTGTCTGTCGCCGCCATGCTTTGTTATTGTCTATGAACCAACACATTGGTTGGAAGCTAAAATGCCAGCTACTTGGCCTACTACATGCTTCCAATTTCGGGTTATAAAACCAAACAGCCAACGAGCGTCAGTTTGGAAAAAGTGACCACCTCCGGTTTTGCCTCCCGGTGAAAGGACCAGTCACCCTTTTTTTTTTTTTTTTTTTTTTTTTAAATCTTTTCCCCCCTTCTTTTTCCGTATTTCTCCCCTCCCATTGTTAGTCGCTATGCCAATTCCCAATCCCCTTCCTGGTCGTTGCGCACTCTACCCCCTACCGTCGGTCTGGGAGGGCGGAGACTATCACATGGTTCCTCCCACCACTTCTTTTCACCTGGCAGTGCGGACTCTCACTGGGAGAATGTAACGTGTGGAAGGTCACACTACCTCCCTCCAGATCCTTCCCTCGCTGTGCAGGCGCCCCGACCGAACCACCCACCGGCTTCCCTCCCGCTGACTCTGCCAATTGAGCCAGTATGACGGCCGCCCAAGCCGGAGGCAACGCTGACAGCCGGATTCGATACCAGTGTCTCTCGCGTTGGTGATGAGCGTTTAGTCCGCTGCGCCACCCAGCCGCCTAGGACCAGTCACTTCTGACGGTGAAAATGATTGACCGTTTTTGTAGCCAATGCGAATACATTGGTGCCAATGGCCATTTTGGATAAACATACAGATACACACATTAGAAAAACATGTGTAAAACACTCATTTTCTGTGGTATTGTTATCAACTTTGGACCTGTACTAGATAAGACTTCAGGCTATGGACCCATTGTGTTTTCCAGCTCATACCTCTCAGCTGGACCTCTTTTGCAGGCATCTGTTTCCAAAATAATTCAGACGTAAGTACACAAAACTTTTATTTCAGAGGTTTGACTCTGTAACTATATTACAGTAGCACTCAGGGTGATTATTCCTGTTGTGGAAGAAAATTCATAATGTTTCCTTTCAAAAGGCCAGGCCTTGTGCTTTTGCTACAAATGGTTCCAGAATAGTGACCAATTTACTTTCAGAATGCAATCGACAGGCGTTTTATGCAAAATATGCCCCGCCTGTGAGCCAGTACAATGATGTTAAGTCAGTCAGAAAAAGCTTAATGTGGAATGTCAGGAGTGTCATTTTTCCAGCTTCAGTGTATCATTTGATGTGTTATGTTACTTATGTAAGGGGTAATACAGGACAAGGTGTGTAGTTAGTGATAAATGAGGGGGGTAAGATATAAGGGGTGTGGGTGCAGGAGGAAATTGCTCAAATGTGAGTTCCAGGTATTGACAATGCTGATGCTACTGTACAGTACATACCATACCACGTACCACGTGGCCCCTAATGGCCACCACAACACAACCCAATGTACATTAGATAGATAGCGAGAGCCAGCACAGCACCAGGGTTATCAAATGGGCACCTTCCAACGTGTCAAGGTAGGCCCACGACGCCTCGGAAAAGGTACAACAGTTAGTTCCAGCATCTCAGAACCACCCCCTCCATGCTAGCTCCCATTTTCCATCTATACAAACTATGTTATGCTAACTGTATGAATAGCTATAAACTATAGACTATAAACTAAAACTCTAAACTAGACTATAGACTAAACATAATACACAACGTATATTCTATCTATACAAACCTTTACAATACAAGGTATTAGCAGCAGTGTGTGCATGTCATAAGTGTGCTTGTGTGGTGTGTACGTCTCTAAGGTGATTTTGTGTGTATGCTTGTGTGATGATTTAGAGTCTGTCCATCAGTAGTTTGTTTGCCCAGTGGAAGTGGCTGTTCAGTGTTCTTCAGGATGTGGACCTGAGACTGCGGTACCATCTGCTAGACGGCATGAGCTCAAACAGTTTGTGGTTTGGGTGGCTAGTGTCTATCAGGATCCTGTGTGCCCTGCTGATGGACCACTCAGTGAGTATACTCTCTATGGTGGGTAGCATGCATCCGCAGATCTTTTTGGCCATTTGCACCACTCTCTCCAGTGCTCAGCGGTTCTGGTTACTAGCTGGTTCTGGTTTTCCAAACCATGCGGTGGTGTATTCCGTCAGTATACTCTCCGTGGTGGCTCTGTAGAAGGCCCTCGGGATGTGTGGCCCCATGCTGAACTTTTTCAGTCTCCTGAGACGGTAGAGGTGTTGCTGAGCCTTTTTCACCACTTGAACTTGAAACTGTTTACCCTCTCCACTGCGACCCTGTTGATGTGGGTGTGGTCATACTTGTCAGCGAACTTGATCACCAAGTTGGAGCTGTGTGTGGCTAAACAGTCGTGGGTGTAAAGTGAGTAGAGGAGGGGGCTCAGGACGCAGCCCTGGGGGGCTCCTGTGTTGAGGATCAGGGGGTCAGAGATGTTGGAGCCCATCCTCACCACCTGTCGCCGATCCAACAGGAAGTCCAGGGCATTCATTTATCAATGGTGCGTACGCACAGATATGTGCGTAACCCGTGCGTACGATCATTTCTAAGCAAAGTGTGGGATTTATCAATTTGAACGTGTGCTTGACTTTGTGCGTATATTTATGCACAGCTCTGACCATGCGTACCTGGCGCCCAGCAGTAGAATATGAAGACTGCAGACGGACGGCATTATGCTTTCATTAGTTTCATGCATTAGTTTCAACAATGACATGTTTTGTATGACCCGTAATTCACTATAGTTCATTGTAAAATAGCGACATTAGTGTAATTATTGTCAAACCCTAAATAGCATGTGGAATAGGTTTTTTTTTTTAATTAAAATAGGTATTGTTTAAAATAAAACGCTAAATACTATTATTCGGTGTGTCATGTTTCCAAATAAGATTGTTCACAACGGGAAATGCTGTATACGTTGAATTAGTTGGTTAGACCTCAGTGATCAATCTCGCTCTCAGTGAAGTTTCTCAGAGTTCGCTCGGGTTAGACCATTATTTCACATCCCAATGGGATGATCCCATGGGGGTGTTTCATGACCATATATGGATAATCGTGCACAAGCATAGACGTTAAGAACAAATGGTATTTATCAACACGGAGTGTGCATAGGACCTGTGCACGCACGTTTGATAAATCCCGATTTTTCTGTGCGTAGAGACATTCTAAATGATGTGCTTAAGAACGAAAATAGAACACTTTCTAAGCATTGTTGATAAATGAGGGCCCAGGATCCAGCTGCACAATTTCTCTATTCTTTCCTGTATCTGAGTACGTTTTTTTTATTTTTTATAATTCCTTCAACAAACGTATATGGATCCCTATATAATGCTATTCTGGCTTGCCCCTTCTTCTCTCTATTTAGCCTAAGTTGTTCTGCCCTCCTGAGTACTGCTAACCAATTTCTTAGCCCTTCCAGCAAAACATTAATCCCCTATTTTTCATCCACTGTCGCCATTCTCCACTGCTTTCTTAGCGGTCTCCTCTCCTTCACTAATTTATCTATTTCTTACTGCCATCTGGACCTAACTGAATGCAATTTATCCACCTTCTTTCTCTCAATGATTTAACATCTTTCAGCACCATATTCATAAATGATGTTTCCTATCTTCTCTAATTTATTAACACTGTTCCTTTAAGCCCATCTAACACCATTATCAAATCCCTGTTACCTCTCTCCTACTCTTTCCTTTAATTTGCATTTAAGTCAAGCTTTTTGCCCACAACTGCCCACGCTGCCCTTAGTCCATCCCCTCCTACAGTGCTCTCCCCCTCCTCAGTGATAGAGCTACTGATATCCTGTGGTTATCCAACTGTGGTTATCCACCTGTCACTGGACTTCAACCGACTGACTTGACTGACTTCTCAAGAAGTATTGATCAATGCGGCCCACCCACACTCCCTCTACCAAGCACTTCTTCCTTCCCTGAAGTATTCTGAGGCGTTTTACTCTTGTTAATTTCTGTCAAGGACAGAGCTTATTTCCCTCTACCACTCCACCCCTACCCTCCATTGATGCATTCATCATACTCATCATAGTGCTGTTCTCTATAGTTCTAGTTCTCATCCAACACATAGTCTTGTCCGTTCTGCCTGTGAGTCATCTTGTGAATATGATCTGTGACAGTATGTTTGATAAAAAGGCTGCCATTGTCCCAAGTCAATCACCTTTTTTTCTAAACACTGATAGACCCTCTAAAGACTGTGATAGACCCGACAAACACTGTGATAGACCCTCTAAACACTGTGATAGACCCTCTAAACACTGATAGACCCTCTAAACACTGTGATAGACCCGACAAACACTGTGATAGATCTATCACAGTGTTTAGAGGGTCTATCACAGTGTTTGTCGGGTCTATCACAGTGTTTGTAGGGTCTATCACAGTGTTTAGAGCAGACCTGATCCGGCCCGCGGGATGATTCTGACCGGCCCGCGAAAGATTACATGATAATAAAAAAAAAATAAAAAAAAATAAAAAAAAATATATTTTTTTAATATTTTTTTTTTTTTTTTTTTTTTTTTTACTTTTTTTTTCGTGTCAACGTTCACACGCACAGTATACGCTTAGGAGACATGCTCAGAAGATGTTGGTTCTCTTTGGATCCACCTACATATGTGAACAGACATTCTCAGTCATGACGTTTACCAAGTCCAGGTACAGATCCTCTCTCACTGATGAACATCTGGCAGCTGTGCTTCGCATCTCCACCTCAGACATGCAACCTGACTTTGATGGACTTGTTAAAGCTCAACAGAGACTGGATTTCTCACACTGAATGAAAAAAAAGAACTGAAAAACACTAAAATGTGGAAATATAACAAGTGAAATGGGACACTTGATATTTTTTTTCTTTTTTTTGCACAGTTCTGAAAACATTAAATGTTTAATATAGGCATGTAAAGTAAAAAAGGCTACAAAACTGGGACACTTTTCTTTACACAGTTCAGTGACATGTCTTGTTTATTTTTGCTATAAGATGATGTGATGTCTTTAGAAAGCTAAGAAAATCCTTGTTTCTGTGAGGTTTCTGTCCTTGCCTTCTCACTCGTTCTGTTCCTTTAACCACCCTCGCTTTGTTTTCATTCATTTTTTCTGTCAAGTATTTCAATTCCCTCGTTCACACGTTTCTCCCCGCTGACGTCATCTGAGACATCGCTGATTGGTTCCCTCACTTCCCCACGCTTTTCAATCACATTCCCCAGCTGTCACTGCCTTTCAATCAATCGATCCCTCATTTTTTATACCCCGTTTTCCCCACCCTAAGTTGTTGGTTCGTCTTGATTTGTCGCTGGATGTTTTTCCCCGTTGCTGCTGTTTCACTGTGCTATTCTCCAGGAAATTCATAGAAGCCTCCGCTTTCCTAGAAGCCTCCGCTTGGATACCTGCTCCGTGGCGGGCGCTCGCCTCCACTTTGTTCCTGTTCCTTTACGCAGCTCGTCTGGGTGAGTTTATCTAGATTGACTGTCTTGACCTATTTCCGATTTTCGTGTGTAACCTTTACACTGAAGTCTACCACCTTTTTGTCAGACAGTCACTCACCCAGCCATTAACGTTTTTGCTCTTTCCTTTATGGAATAATATTTTGGGATCTTCCACCTCCCACTGTGTATTTTACACGAAGATATTATTTCACATTTGGACTGTGTTTGGATTTTTGCTCACTGTGTATTTACACGAAGATATTGTTTCACATTTGGACTGTGTTGGATTTTTGCTCACTGTGTATTTACACGAAGATAGTATTTCACAATTGGACGGTGTTTGGATTTTTGCTCACTGTGTGTTTACATGAAGATATTCACTTGGGCTGTTTTTGGAATATTGCTCATCACTGTGTTGTTTAACACGAAGAATATAACACCCTGTCCTCCAGCTCGTTTCAAGTCTGCTCTGTCACTGACCCGTTCCCTCTCTCCCTCTCTCGGTCTTGCACAACATCTGAGAGGTCCGCCGTGAGAGTCTGCAGAGCGGTACAGAGGTCTGCTCCTGCTTCCCAAGACTACCCTTCCGGGAGAAGCTGCAGAGCAGCAGAACTTTGCCCCTTGTTCATTGTTCCTGTTTCTTGTTGACCTGCTTTCCCTGTTTCACTTATTCTAGTCACCAAATAAACAAGCCCTTGTATTTGGCAACTCTGAATCCAACTCTCTTGTGTCGTTGCGTTTGGGGTCGGTGTCAAACCATAACATTACGAACCAACCAATGACGACCCCAGCCGACACAGAGAGAGTAGTCACCTTGGGCATCGAGGGGGTGGTAAGGCGTGCCCTACGCTTCCATCGCGCTCCAGGCAATGTACCTGTTAACCGTCTCTTTGTCCCCAACTCAGTCCGGTCCCGGGTCCTCCAGTGGGGCCATACCAGCCGGTTCGCCTGCCACCCGGGCGTTCATCGCACGTTCTCCCTCCTGGCTCGTCGATTCTGGTGGCCCACCATGAGGAACGACGTCAAGGGGTTCGTACTGGCCTGCGCAGTCTGCGCCCGCAAGAGAGTCAGCACAGCAGCGGCAGTCCAGTTAGAGTCAGCCAAGGAACACGCCCTACAGCTGGATGCGGCTGCAGCTGCTGTACAGGGACTCCGAGAGCAGGTCCTGCTTGTTCAAGGTTCAATGGCCGCTTTGGCGGGACAACAGTCCGACATTCTCGCTCAGCTTCACTCGCTGGGCGACACCGTTAATGCCTTTCACCTCTCACACCCTTCAGGAACATTCCCCGCAGCCCCAGCAGATCTCGCATCTCGGGAACCCCTTCTCTCCGTCCCTCGGCTGTTCGACGGTAATCCCGAGGAGTGTGCCACATTCATCATGCAATGTGAGTTGGTTTTCCGTCATCAACCAAGCCGTTTTTCTGCTCGTGGGTCCCAAGTGGCTTATATAACCAACCTACTTTCAGGCCATGCTGCCCAGTGGGTCACTTCCTCCTGGGCAATGGAGGCAGATTTTTTGTTCTCCTACCCAGACTTCGTGGCGGAGCTCCGCAGAGTGTTCCACCATCCAGCCCGAGGTCTGGACCCTGGAGCCCGGTTGGGGACCTTCCGACAGGGGAGCGGCAGGGTGACGGACTATGTCATGGAGTTTCGACTGGCGGCGGTGGAGAGTGGATGGAACGAACCTGCTCTTCGCCTAACCTTCATGAGGGGGCTCTGTGACGCAGTCAGGGACCAGCTCGCGACCCAGGAGGAACCTGGTTCCCTCGAGGACTTGTTCAGCCTCGCCATCCGCGTCGACGGACGCCTCCAGGAGAGAAGACGTGAGAGAACCCGACGGGGACCCCCAGACGCACCCCCCGAGGACCACGACCTCGAGGAGGATTTCGGTACCCCAGACGTACCCCCCGAGGACCACGACCTCGAGGAGGTTTTCTTTACCCCAGACGTACCCCCCGAGTACTACGACCCCGAGGGGGTGTTCAGGGAGTCCAGGGCTCAGGTCTTTCCGCCTCGCCGGCCTTACGACTGTGCCGTCGACCGCCGCTCAGGGGCTCCCTTTCCCAGCGGCCGCCTCTACAGTGCTGTCCGTCCTGCCCCCTCCGTGACTGATGGGTTTGTTCCCTCCCGAGCCTTGACCAAGGAGGAACCCATGCAGCTGGGACGCAACCGCCTTAGCCCGGCCGAGCGGGAGTCCAGGCTCTTCTCCGGCCGTTGCCTCTACTGTGGCCGGGATGGACACCGTGTCTCCAATTGCCGTGCCCGGCCAAGAGGACCAGGCTCGCCAAGACCCCGGGAGATCCTGGTGAGCCGTCTTTCCTGTCCCCCGCCCCGGAGGCCCGCTGGTGAGTCGCCTCCGGACCTCTCGTCCATACCCACCCGTGCACCACCCAACCGTCTGGCGGACGTCACCCTAGCCTGGGCGGACCAGCGGGCGACGGTGGGTGCACTCATGGACTCTGGTGCTGAGGGGAGTTTCATGGACGTTGGGTTTGCCACCCGGGCCGGCATTCCGCTTGAGGACCTCGAGAGGCCCTTGGAGGTCTTCGCAATGGATCATCGCCGCCTGGCTGACGTCACTCAACGCACCTGTCCAGTCCTTCTCACCGTTGCTGGTGACCACGTTGAGAGGCTCCAGTTTTTCGTCACCAGCTCTCCTCTTGTCCCTGTGGTCCTGGGCAGGCCCTGGCTCGCGCTGCACGAGCCCCACATCGCCTGGTCCTCCGGTGCCATCAAGGGGTGGAGCCCCTCCTGTCGTGCCCGGTGTCTTCGGGTGCCGTCCAGCCCCCTCACCGGGTCCCAGTCCTCGTCTCCGGCCTCCCTCGCCGGTTCTCTGTCCCTGTGCCCGGCCTCCGCTGTCGGGTCCCAGTCCCCGTCTCCGGTCTCCCTCGCCGGTCCTCTGTCCACGTCTCCGGTCCCCCTCTCCGGGCCTCTGTCTTTGTCCCCCTCTCCAGTGCCCCTGATCGCCGGCTTCCTTGGGTCCCGTCCGGGCAGGCCGGGGCCGTGTGGGTCGCCGGGTGCTGTAAGGTTTGGCTCTTTCCCCACCACGGGCTTCTTGAAGTACTGTGATGATTGGTCCGCTGCTCCAGACGTCTGAGCGCGCCTTTCGTGGTGCCGACCGGCGCCGGGTTCCTGCGCCGACTTACCGCCCTGGGCAGAGGGTGTGGCTCTCCGCAAGGGACCTCCCGCTACGGTCCTCGGCCAGGAGGCTCAAACCCCGTTTCGTCGGACCTTTCGAGGTCCTGAAGGTACTCAGTCCGGCGGCCCTGCGCCTGAAGCTTCCTGCATCCATGCACATCCGCCCCGTGTTCCATGTCTCCCGGGTTAAGCCCGTCTCCCTCAGTCCCCTTTTGCCTCCAGCTCCTGATCCGGCGCCTCCCGTGTTGGTGGATGATCACTGACTTCCATCGAGCCCATCCTGACGGGCCGGGTCGGCCTGGTCGCCAGGTGGCTCCCGTTGAGGGGGGGGTACTGTGAGGTTTCTGTCCTTGCCTTCTCACTCGTTCTGTTCCTTTAACCACCCTCGCTTTGTTTTCATTCATTTTTTCTGTCAAGTATTTCAATTCCCTCGTTCACACGTTTCTCCCCGCTGACGTCATCTGAGACGTCGCTGATTGGTTCCCTCACTTCCCCACGCTTTTCAATCACATTCCCCAGCTGTCACTGCCTTTCAATCAATCGATCCCTAATTTTTTATACCCCGTTTTCCCCACCCTAAGTTGTTGGTTCGTCTTGATTTGTCGCTGGATGTTTTTCCCCGTTGCTGCTGTTTCACTGTGCTATTCTCCAGGAAATTCCTAGAAGCCTCCGCTTTCCTAGAAGCCTCCGCTTGGATACCTGCTCCGTGGCGCGCGCTCGCCTCCACTTTGTTCCTGTTCCTTTACGCAGCTCGTCTGGGTGAGTTTATCTAGATTGACTGTCTTGACCTATTTCCGATTTTCGTGTGTAACCTTTACACTGAAGTCTACCACCTTTTTGTCAGACAGTCACTCACCCAGCCATTAACGTTTTTGCTCTTTCCTTTATGGAATAATATTTTGGGATCTTCCACCTCCCACTGTGTATTTTACACGAAGATATTATTTCACATTTGGACTGTGTTTGGATTTTTGCTCACTGTGTATTTACACGAAGATATTGTTTCACATTTGGACTGTGTTGGATTTTTGCTCACTGTGTATTTACACGAAGATAGTATTTCACAATTGGACGGTGTTTGGATTTTTGCTCACTGTGTGTTTACATGAAGATATTCACTTGGGCTGTTTTTGGAATATTGCTCATCACTGTGTTGTTTAACACGAAGAATATAACACCCTGTCCTCCAGCTCGTTTCAAGTCTGCTCTGTCACTGACCCGTTCCCTCTCTCCCTCTCTCGGTCTTGCACAACATCTGAGAGGTCCGCCGTGAGAGTCTGCAGAGCGGTACAGAGGTCTGCTCCTGCTTCCCAAGACTACCCTTCCGGGAGAAGCTGCAGAGCAGCAGAACTTTGCCCCTTGTTCATTGTTCCTGTTTCTTGTTGACCTGCTTTCCCTGTTTCACTTATTCTAGTCACCAAATAAACAAGCCCTTGTATTTGGCAACTCTGAATCCAACTCTCTTGTGTCGTTGCGTTTGGGGTCGGTGTCAAACCATAACAGTTTCAATAGTATATGAAACTCAAAATGCCCTTTGTTATTAATGTTTCACATTTTGTTTATCATTTTGGAAATAAATTCTATTTGAATAAATTATATTTTTGAAAGCTAACCTCACCTTTTAATTGCCAAATAATAACATACACTCTTACCAGGGGTCAAACCAATGCCATTTACTGCTTTTTATATAGAAATAAATTTTATATTATGCATAATTGAGTTTGGAATTTTGGCCCGGCCCCCCAACATATTTTCAGTTGCTCATTCGGCCCCCCGGGAAAAATAATTGCCCACCCCTGGTTTAGAGGGTCTGTCACAGTGTTTAGAGGGTCTGTCACAGTGTTTATAGGGTCTATCAGTGTTTAGAGGGTCTGTCACAGTGTTTAGAGGGTCTATCAGTGTTTAGAGGGTCTGTCACAGTGTTTAGAGGGTCTATCAGTGTTTAGAGGGTCTATCACAGTCTTTAGAGGGTCTATCAGTGTTTAGAGGGCTATCACAGTGTTTGTCGGGTCTATCACAGTGTTTGTCGGGTCTATCACAGTGTTTAGAGGGTCTGTCACAGTGTTTAGAGGGTCTGTCACAGTGTTTATAGGGTCTATCAGTGTTTAGAGGGTCTGTCACAGTGTTTAGAGGGTCTATCAGTGTTTAGAGGGTCTGTCACAGTGTTTAGAGGGTCTATCAGTGTTTAGAGGGTCTATCACAGTCTTTAGAGGGTCTATCAGTGTTTAGAGGGTCTATCACAGTGTTTAGAGGGTCTGTCACAGTGTTTAGAGGGTCTGATACAGTGTTTAGAGGGTCTGTCACAGTGTTTAGAGGGTCTATCAGTGTTTAGAGGGTGTGATAGACCCTCTAAACACTGTGATAGACCCTCTAAACACTGATAGACCCTCTAAAGACTGTGATAGACCCGACAAACAGTGTGATAGACCCTCTAAACACTGATAGACCCTCAAAACACTGTGATAGACCCGACAAACACTGTGATAGATCTATCACAGTGTTTAGAGGGTCTATCACAGTGTTTGTCGGGTCTATCACAGTGTTTGTCGGGTCTATCACAGTGTTTAGAGGGTCTGTCACAGTGTTTAGAGGGTCTGTCACAGTGTTTAGAGGGTCTGTTACAGTGTTTAGAGGGTCTGTCACAGTGTTTAGAGGGTCTATCAGTGTTTAGAGGGTCTATCACAGTGTTTAGAGGGTCTATCATAGTGTTTAGAGGGTCTATCAGTGTTTAGAGGGTCTGTCACAGTGTTTAGAGGGTCTGTCCCAGTGTTTAGAGGGTCTATCAGTGTTTAGAGGGTGTGATAGACCCTCTAAACACTGTGATAGACCCTACAAACACTGTGATAGACCCTACAAACACTGTGATAGACCCTCTAAACACTGATAGACCCTCTAAACACTGTGATAGACCCTCTAAACACTGTGATAGATCTATCACAGTGTTTACAGTGTTTGTCGGGTCTATCACAGTGTTTAGAGGGTCTGTCACAGTGTTTAGAGGGTCTATCAGTGTTTAGAGGGTCTATCACAGTCTTTAGATGGTCTATCAGTGTTTAGAGGGTCTATCACAGTGTTTAGAGGGTCTGTCACAGTGTTTAGACGGTCTGATACAGTGTTTAGAGGGTCTGTCACAGTGTTTAGAGGGTCTATCAGTGTTTAGAGGGTGTGATAGACCCTCTAAACACTGTGATAGACCCTCTAAACACTGATAGACCCTCTAAACACTGTGATAGACCCTCTAAACACTGTGACAGACCCTCTAAACACTGATAGACCCTCTAAAGACTGTGATAGACCCGACAAACACTGTGATAGACCCGACAAACACTGTGATAGACCCTCTAAACACTGATAGATCCTCTAAACACTGTGATAGACCCGACAAACACTGTGATAGATCTATCACAGTGTTTAGAGGGTCTATCACAGTGTTTGTCGGGTCTATCACAGTGTTTGTAGGGTCTATCACAGTGTTTAGAGGGTCTGTCATAGTGTTTAGAGGGTCTGTCACAGTGTTCAGAGGGTCTATCAGTGTTTAGAGGGTCTATCACAGTCTTTAGAGGGTATATCAGTGTTTAGAGGGTCTATCACAGTGTTTAGAGGGTCTGTCACAGTGTTTAGAGGGTCTGATACAGTGTTTAGAGGGTCTGTCACAGTGTTTAGAGGGTCTATCAGTGTTTAGAGGGTGTGATAGACCCTCTAAACACTGTGATAGACCCTCTAAACACTGATAGACCCTCTAAACACTGTGATAGACCCTCTAAACACTGTGAAAGACCCTCTAAACACTGATAGACCCTTTAAAGACTGTGATAGACCCGACAAACACTGTGATAGACCCTAAACACTGTGATAGACCCTCTAAACACTGATAGACCCTCTAAACACTGTGATAGACCCGACAAACACTGTGATAGATCTATCACAGTGTTTAGAGGGTCTATCACAGTGTTTGTCGGGTCTATCACTGTGTTTGTAGGGTCTATCACAGTGTTTAGAGGGTCTGTCACAGTGTTTAGAGGGTCTGTCACAGTGTTTATAGGGTCTATCAGTGTTTAGAGGGTCTGTCACAGTGTTTAGAGGGTCTATCAGTGTTTAGAGGGTCTGTCACAGTGTTTAGAGGGTCTATCAGTGTTTAGAGGGTCTATCACAGTCTTTAGAGGGTCTATCAGTGTTTAGAGGGTCTATCACAGTGTTTAGAGGGTCTGTCACAGTGTTTAGAGGGTCTGATACAGTGTTTAGAGGGTCTATCAGTGTTTAGAGGGTGTGATACACCCTCTAAACACTGTGATAGACCCTCTAAACACTGATAGACCCTCTAAACACTGTGATAGACCCTCTAAACACTGTGACAGACCCTCTAAACACTGATAGACCCTCTAAAGACTGTGATAGACCCTCTAAACACTGTGATAGACCCTCTAAACACTGTGATAGACCCTCTAAACACTGATAGACCCTCAAAACACTGTGATAGACCCGACAAACACTGTGATAGATCTATCACAGTGTTTGTCGGGTCTATCACAGTGTTTGTCGGGTCTATCACAGTGTTTGTCGGGTCTATCACAGTGTTTAGAGGGTCTGTCACAGTGTTTAGAGGGTCTGTCACAGTGTTTAGAGGGTCTGTTACAGTGTTTAGAGGGTCTGTCACAGTGTTTAGAGGGTCTATCAGTGTTTAGAGGGTCTATCACAGTGTTTAGAGGGTCTATCACAATGTTTAGAGGGTCTATCATAGTGTTTAGAGGGTCTATCAGTGTTTAGAGGGTCTGTCACAGTGTTTAGAGGGTCTGTCCCAGTGTTTAGAGGGTCTATCAGTGTTTAGAGGGTGTGATAGACCCTCTAAACACTGTAATAGACCCTACAAACACTGTGATAGACCCTACAAACACTGTGATAGACCCTCTAAACACTGATAGACCCTCTAAACACTGTGATAGACCCTCTAAACACTGTGATAGATCTATCACAGTGTTTACAGTGTTTGTCGGGTCTATCACAGTGTTTAGAGGGTCTATCACAGTGTTTGTAGGGTTTGTAATCACTCGTTTAGCATTTCAAATATTTTAATATTTAAATAAATAAAACGTACATCAACTCCGAGCAGCAGTTTCTCCGTAGGCTCCTTGAAGTACACCATAAGGAGTGTTCTTCGAAGCCTCTGGATCATATCTGGCCAGAACTTCCCTGATCTCCGGGTTGTCCAGTTTCTGGCAGAACTGCAGGATGGTCCGTCCTCTCTGACCCAGGGCATCTTGGATCTTTTGAAGGGCATCGGTGTCTGTCAGGAGGCCAAAGTGGGAGAAACAATTAGATCTGAAATTAGTTTCAAAACGGTTGCACTGTGGGGAAAATTTAGTACAGTAGATTACAGTAGATTATTATCTGTTCTTATGCATGCCTGGTGATACTAAATCCAAATTGAACTCAGGCATTTGAAAGATAATATATATATAAATGTGCGAATTGGCTATAATAAGGTCATTTATAAGCATCATATTCTATAATAATATTTCAAATTGCATTGGTCCGGATGGGAGAATTCAGTACTGCATCTACAGAACCTTCGGTTTAATCATCTTCCCTTTATTAATTTCCTTCGATTTTTTTTTACACATGACCTCAAGAGGGGACTGAACGAGATCAGTGGCAGTTTTTAATGTTTGGTCATTATTAGCATGGTGTTATTCACTGTCAAAGATGCAAAGAAACATCATAATTCATATTCTCATTTGTTTCATCACAATTTAAGCAAGCCTAGTAATAGACACAATATTTCTGACAATGTGAATACATTCCCTGAGGTCCATAGATGTCCCTAGATACCAATAATATGCAAATGGGCCTTTCGATTTTGATTACTATTATTGTGAAATAATAATTAAATGTGAAATATTGCTATGTTATTGTGAGATTACAAAATCTGATGTGATATTACAGAGGATTTTGATTACAGTATTTTATTGTGAAATAATAATTAAATTATGTGAAATCAAAGGATACTGTATGAATGTCACTGTAATATGACACTCATAGCAGAATTAGTTATCAATAACCTACCTGTATAAATGTTAAAAGTTGTTGCAAATATCTTTTTTCCCTCATAAATATACCACTATATACATTAATTTCTTATATTAGTTTTAAAATGACCATTTAACAGTTTAACAGTGCTCTGAAAATGCTCTGAGAACATGCGGTCATCATTCACTGTTCTAAGCACAAACACATTAGGGAGGGAGGGAGAGAGACAGGCCCGGCCTGTATGCCTGCACCCTGCCATGTTGTTGGTTTACCATGACTTTTTAGCAAGCAAGGTAGCAGCAATGCTAAGCTAACTGATTGTGCCAGTGTATCCTGTTAAAGAATACATCATAAGCCACATTTTGAAACGTTACTGACGTTAGCCTACATAAAATGTATAACAGTATATGCAACAGGTGGATATCACTAAACACCAAAATCAAGAAACATTCATCATAGCTAACTGCTAACGCTACTAGCTAAATTAGCTTCAGCTAGCAGGCATGAATAACGGTTAATATAATATTCTCTACCATGTAAAAACGAACACGGCACTACTCCGCTGGCGTTTGCAATCGAAAGCATACATACAACATACAACATACAACATAATCGACATTATTGCCATGCAGTACTCACCAGTCTTAACGATGCAGAGAGACATGAGGTAGCAGCCAGGAAGCTGCCGCACAGGTGCATTCTGGGAGGCGGGGCAGCACAAGTGCAGTGCAGTCTGGGTGATGAGACAATGACGACAGCATACGTTGAGCAGCATACGTTGATTCAACATTTATTAGATCTTGGCATTTCAATCATTAAAATTCAACCACAAAACAATATTGATTCAATGACATGTTTTCAACATTGGTCAAGTGGTTCATCGGTTAATGGTTGATCCACCATCAATCGTCGACCTTAACCAAAAATCAAGCATTTTGACCATAACTCAACATTGAATTAACATCTTTTGCTATCTGGTGCGAGTTGAATTGTGAAGATGGGATAGGTTACTATCATCAGTGCTACTGACAGGGTCCACTGACTCTGTAAAACAGCAAGGCATATGGAACTTTTGTACATTCCTTGTAAAACAGGCACACATGATTTACAGACCCCATTATTAGGTACATCCCTTCCTTGCAATTCAACTCGCAACAATGAATGCACGTGAGACTATGACTGACAGTGATGTTGTTACCGTGCATAGTATATTTGATGTGAAAGTTATTCATTTGGGGACACATGAGCTAGCCTTTTTGTCAAACATACTGTCAGATAATATTCACGATTTGTTAACCATAGAAAACCAAGTTATTGACAGAAAGGCTTGCTAGCATAACGTTTATTTACAAAATATATAATTTTCCACTCATTTTGTGGAAATTTTTTCTTGTAAACGTTCTCTTTTTATTTGACTTTTATTCCTTTTACTTTTCCACTTTTTTGGGGGGGGGGGGGGGTGTAGTTTAAAAAGGGAGGTGACAACGGGGACGCTTAGCCACGGATAACCTTAGAATATTATTGCATGTAATTGACAACAGTAAGGACAATAAAACTCCGGCCACAGTTCTGTCTGCCATGCCATGTCATGATGCCATGAAGGCCTTCGATAGACTAGAATGGTCATATCTATGGACGGTACTGGAGGCTATGGGACTTGGAAAGAGATGTATACATATGATTAAAGTACTTTATGCCTCTCTGTCAGCAATGATAATGACTGGCAAAATATGCTCCCCTCTCTTTCCGGTCTCTAGGTCTTCTAGACAATCAAGGATACCCCACACAAAATTGCTCTTTATGCGGATGACTTACAATTTTTTATGCAGGACCCCTTCCAATCGGCCACAAATGTACTCAAGATAATTGACGAATTCGGTAAACTATCAGGCTTCAAAATCAATTGGCCCAAATCAGCTTGTTTACCTCTGAATGAATTGGCCAGAACGGTGCAACTACCAGCCGGCATCCCCATAGTGGAACATTTTAAATACCTACAGTAGGCATCGAGATTCCCCCCAACCTAAGTCAGACAGTTAGACATAACTTTAAAGGCACTTACAACAAAGTACTTCAGGATCTCAATAGATGGTCGAGACTTCCCAACTCACTACAAGCCTGAGCATCCATAATAAAAATGAACGTGCTACCCAGGATAAACTTTGTTAGCTCAATGCTCCCCTTACCCCCTCCAATCGACCACTCGCGCAAGATACAAGCTATGGTATCTAAATTTATTTGGAACAACAAACGACTGCAAATAAAAAAAAACATCACTCAATGGAGGAAATAGGATGGGGGACTAGCAATCCCTGATTTTAAATTATATTTCTGGTCCTTCTCATTGAGACCCCTGATAAGCTGGTTTGATCCCGAAATTGCTGTGTTGTGGCGTACCTTAGAGCAGCAGCAGTCTATCCACAAAGATTACAAGATATAGTATTTTTCTTCTACTTACAGCTAAGGGTGGCGCTCAATGCACATGGGGTTCTGTGGGATCAAACACTACATCCACACCCTTTTTTAAAACTCATCCGAGACAGAACAACCTCAAGGGGTTTTGTTTGAGATTTCTATACACTCTTAGTCAAATCCACATAAAAACCTAACATTAGATATAGTTTGGCCAGAGGACATCCCAGAATTTGACCCTGAGTTTGACTGGGATGATATCTGGACTAATGTCACATTGGCTTCCCGTAACCCTAGATGTAACCCAGGTTTCAGATTCATAACTATTTAGTTATAGGAACATAAATAGTTAATGCTATTGTGTAAGAACATAAATAGTTAATGTTATCGGATCATATGTATATTCATATGAGATTAGCAACGTTTGACCAAATCCTTGAATTGCCTCACTGCCCTTTAAATTACCTCATGACGCGAGATAGGTGTCACGACAGCCACGCCTTGCCTTACAGCAGGTGAGCCTTGCCATACGACAGATGAGATTAGGGATTGAAACGAGACTGACACAGCTGAATGCTGCTGGATACTGAAATGAACTAGCACCACAAAATAGTTATCAAACAGACATAAAAGATTCCCCCAGTTACAAAACCGAAGAAGTTGTTGCAGTTAAAGAGCATACCATTTCCGGAAGCGGTTTTGGTGAGTTTCATCAATATTGTGCTGTCCATTGTCGAATGTACAAAATCGCTAGCTCAAGGCTAATCAGCTAATAATGTAGCTTCATCCTGAGTCATGCTAGCGAAGCTCCAAGCTCAATTTGGTTAAATGAAAACTAGAAAGAAACCATTTCAGAAGTACTTATAATTGTATTGATATGCTGCACGATAAGAACATGGTCCTGCTTTTGAGAGTTTAATATGGAATGCAGGGGAGGAAATTAGGCCACTTTACTCGCCAAATGCGAGTATTTTTTATGTTTGGCGAGTGATTCATGAAGAGCATTCGCCAGTCTGGCGAGTACTAGTATTGTAAACAAAACAAAACAAAAAAATCATTCTGCAATCTGCTGATTCGCTCACTGGCACAAGCCGAACTCTGACTCCCCCCTTATGATTCCTCCCATTTGCGCCTCATAATAATCTGACCATAACCAATGAACATCATCGTTGTACATATGCGCTCTAAGCTCCTCCAATGAACACTCGTTTTCTAGAAGATGTTGCGCATCTAGGGGAAGTGGACAGACCACTGCGTGCGGACCTACAGACTCCTGTTACCGGCTTGACAACATAGAGACAAACTTAGACAAAAACACATCGTGGATGAAAATAATTGCATGTAGAGTCGTCGCTTTCGGATATCAGTGTGGTCTGTCTGACATGGGGGCGAACAACAGCACGCAACGCGTCTCCTTCGAGTCGGATGAGAATGACAAGTGGGCGTGAGGCTAACCAGCATTAGCCGGCTAGCTACCTAGTGTAGAAGGGTGGATTATCCCTGCTTGTGAGAGTAGTAGTACACAGACACTGGGTAGTAGGATACTATAGAATTGGACCTATATGTACCCCCGTCTTTGGCCCGGAACGTCGTTCTGGAGGGCTTGCAGCTGGAGTGGATGGGGCCCAGGATTTACTAACCTGGGGACTGGTACTCTGGTCTCCCTCGCCTTCCAAGGCGGTCAGCAGTAGCTCCCCACACACTTTCACTTCCCCCAGTACCTCCGACAGCCCTCCCACACCCAGTGACTGTCAGTTCAATAGTATTATTGGGCTTCCCTTTAAGCAGTACCCTTCCTTGACCACCTGTATAGACCCTTCAAATGCTATTCTGGGAATGGGGTGTAAGGGTTAAATAATTATGCAGTCACAATATTTACCCAGGGGTTAGAATAGAAAAATGAAGAAACAGACACACAGACAATGCTCCCAATAAGGTCTACTTTATAGAAGCCTGGGCAGGTTATCAGTTACAGTTAACACTTTCCATTTATTCATACATGGCACCGGGTGTTCTCATTGTTAATGTAGGGGAAGCTATTCCCACCATAGGCACCGCGTGCTCAATACATTAATAACACCCTGCTTGTACTAGGGGAACACAGGCATAAAGTAGAGAAACATTGGGAATTCAAATAACAAAATAACAACAAATAAAACCAAGTAAATGTGGGCCCACGTTACCAAAATAAAACCTACACTAAGCCGGCTTAAATTGTTTGGGGTACCCCTTAGACACTGGTTGTTAGCGTTCACTTGAATGGACGTTGCTGTTGATACACAAGGTACCGTTAGTACTTAGCCAAGATGGCGTACCCACTCTTTTTTTTTTTAAACTTTATTTTTTAGCGTTTATCGCTTTTCTGGTCAAGCATGACCGACAGATACAGGGTGAAACGGGATATAGATCAGGGGAAGACATTCTGGCAAATGACGGCGGGTCCGGGAATCGAACTCGGAGTCCACCAGATCCGTGACGCAGCACGGTTTTCCCCGACGCAGAAGATAGCGCCGAGATATGCGGTGAGCTACTGGAGCTCCCGGCATACCCACTCTTATCACCACTCGTCCAGGTGACAAGATGGCGTCGGCGATCCCGCGAGCACAACCAGCGGACTGGGCGAACAGCATAGGCAGTGGTTAGCTGGAGGAGCGTGCTGTGATGGCGACCTCTGCTGGTGGGAAGAGGCGTCCTCTGTACCGTCTGGGGGACGTCCACTGCTGGCTGTTGCTTGCTGCTGTCGCGCAAGCTAATACTGTTGCTACCCTAAACACAGCTAAGCTTCGGGTCTGGATGCACCCTCCTGCTATATCGGTTGTACTACTAACGCAACGTGGCTGGCTATACCACGGGTCTTCAGCGGCGCGCGCCCGGTAGTCTACTGAAGTCAGACGGAGCCGCTAGCAGCATACTAATACACTGCACACTTACTACTATAACCCGCTAACGATAGACATTAGTCCCGTTAACTCTAGACGTTAGTCCTTCGGTTCTGTATCGCTTACTCACACACTATCACTGGTACTTCTAGGATAACCCGTCAACTAGCAAGTACTTCTCATCACCTGTTGCTCATTCCAACGGGGCTCTCCTCATAACTTCTCCAACGGGGCTCTCCCAGAGCACACGCCCGCTGTGACTGCGACTGTTCACGGTCAAGTCCACTGCCGAAGAGAGCTTCCTGGTACTCTCGCTCCCAGGTAACTCCCTCTTCCTCGTTGCTTTCCTCTCTCCTCCGCTCCACCTGCCACCACTGCCACTCCGCCCCCTGCTGGCAACCTCCACTGATCCCACTACAGGACCGCTCCAGAAAGGGAAAAAGGGCTCCAATGTTATTGTTAGTGATCCATACTGAAGCCGGAGAAGAGTAGCACCTCCCCTCGTCATTAGACTGGGCGAGCTATCCAAAGGAACACTGTTAATCACACGTTATACACACACAGGGAAAGTAACAGTTAGTTAGCACTTCTGAATACTTAGAATATTCAGGCTGCTACATTTCCCCCCACTTTAAACTTGCCAAGTCTTCTGCAAGTTACTCAATGAAACCAGTTTAATGACATGAAAACAGTCCTTACACCAACAGTTTCACACATTGTTTCATTAGTTTCACACACTGTTCAACAACCACACTCTTCAGCACGTAGTCCTGGTGATACCGAGCGGGTAGCCGACCTCTGGTGCTCCTCTGGGGCCGGGTTCGTTCAACCTCCCCTGCGTCTGCTTCTGTGGGTAGGCCCCCGGCAGGCACGTAGTCCTGGCGATACCGAGCAGGTAGCCGACCTCTGGTGCTCCTCTGGGGCCGGGTTCATTCAACCTCCCCTGCGTCTGCTTCTGTTGGTAGGCCCTCGGCCAGCACGTAGTCCTGGCGATACCGAGCGTGTAGCCGACCTCTGGTGCTCCTCTGGGGCCGGGTTCGTTCAACCTCCCCTGCGTCTGCTTCAGTTGGCAGGCCCTTGGCCAGCACGTAGTCCTGGCGATACCGAGCGGGTAGCCGACCTCTGGTGCTCCTCTGGGGCCGGGTTTGTTCAACCTCCCCTGCGTCTGCTTCCGTGTCAGATTCATCCGTCTCTGTTGGAAGGCCCTAGGCCACGGCCTCGCCCGCCGAGGCCTCTGAGGAGCCGCCCGCGGCGCCCTCCTCGCCCCTGTCTCCGCCATCTTCTCCACCCTCGTTTGAGGGGACTGACTTTACCTTTCCTGACGTCCTCTCGACGTTCCTATGGCCACCCTCTGGGCCCGGCCTGACCCCTGCCGGTGAGCGTCGGCGCCGGTATGGACGCCGACGAGGCCCCTGCTCTCGACTGTCCTCGCCTCCTTGACCTCCTTCCGACCTGTTTCCCTGGTTCTCCTCTCTGTCTCGCCCCAGCTGGGAGCGGGGGAAACCCCTGGGTCGGAAACCTCGTGGTAGTTCTGTCTCTGGAGATCCCGGTCTACCCCGTCAAGCTCTCTCCTTTCAGGACCCCTCCTGTCCGGCTCTCCCTGGTCAGGCTCTCTCCTGTCGGGCCCTCTCGTCTCAAGCCCTCTCCTGTCAGGCCCCCTCCTTTCGGGCTCTCTCTGTTCAGGCCCCCTCTGGTCGGCCTTTCTCCTTTCGGACCCCCTCCTGTCCGTCTCTCTGTGGTCAGGCTCTCTCCTGTCAGGCCCTCTCCGTTCGGGCTTTCTCCTTTCAGGCCCCCTCCTGTCAGGCTCTCTCCTGTCGGGCTCTCTCCTGTTGCGCTCTCTCCCCTCTCTCTGTTCGGACCCCCTCTGGTCGGCTTTTCTCCTTTCGGAACCCCTCCTGTTCGGCTCTCTCTCCTGCTCTCTCTGGTCAGGCCCTTTCTTCTCAGGCTCTCTCCTGTCAGGCCCTCTCCGTTCGGGCTCTCTCTGTTCAGACCCCCTCTGGTCGGCCTTTCTCGTTTCAGACCCCCTCCGGTCAGCCTTTCTCTCCTGCTCTCTCGGGTCAGGCTCTTTATCCTCAGGCTCTCTCCTGTCGGGCTCTCTCCTGTTGGGCTCTCTCCCCTCTCTCTGTTCGGACCCCCTCTGGACGGCCTTTCTCCTTTCGGAACCCCTCCTGTCCGGCTCTCTCTCCTGCTCTCTCTGGTCAGGCTCTTTCTTCTCAGACTCTCTCCTGTCAGGCCCTCTACGTTCGGGCTCTCTCTGTTCAGACCCCCTCTGGTCGGCCTTTCTCGTTTCAGACCCCCTCCGGTCAGCCTTTCTCTCCTGCTCTCTCGGGTCAGGCTCTTTATCCTCAGGCTCTCTCCTGTCAGGCCTTCTCCGTTCGGGCTCTCTCTGTTCAGACCCCCTCTGGTCGGCCTTTCTCGTTTCAGACCCCCTCCGGTCCGGCTCTCTCCGGTCAGCCTCTCCCATGTTGGACTCTCTCCTGCTGGTCTCTCTCCTGTTGGGTCCTCTCCCCTCAGGCCCCCTCTGGTCGGCCCTTCTCTTTTCAGACCCCCTCCTGTCGGGCTTTCTCTCCGGCTCTCTCTGGTCAGGCTCTTTCTCTTCAGGCTTTCTTCTGTCAGGCCCTTTCTTCCCCCGTTGCCGATCGAACGGGGTCTTAGGGGGCTGGATCCCTCGGACCACTATCCGCCCCACTGGTTCCAGCTGGGGCCCTTCTGCCTGAAGTCGCCGCCTCACCACCCAGTCGTACCCGTGGTTCCTCTTCTGGATCACCATCCGTCCGGGGACGACTGGCGAGTACGGGATGGGAGCTGTGACGGTGAGGAAGCCCCTCTCGGTGTCCTCCACCTCCGGTTCCGACCTCTTTGTCGTGCATAACGGGGCGTCGGCCTCCCGGCCAACCTCGCCGGGTTGGTGGTGGACTACCACAACGTGGCTAAGGGCGACATCTTCGGAGTCGGGGCGATAACTATGGGCGGGGCGCATCCCCTTCATCCCGTGGAAGAGACCGCCCACTCCGCTGAGCACATTCATCCCCAGAAGTCCCTGGACCGCGTCTCTCGCGAGTCCTCGGAGGGGGTCGTCCTTGATGATGAAGATACACTTGTCTGTGAACGTCATCTCCAAACACTTCACCTCTGTGTACAGGCACCCCACCACAGGGATCTCCAAACCGTTGGCGGCTGTGAGGGTGATCCAGTTGGCGGGGGTCAGCCGCCGCTTTGGGAAGTTTTGCTTGAAGTGGCTTTCTGACACCGTCGTCACCTCGGCTCCGGTGTCGACCAGGCAACAGGTCTCCACGCCATCTATGCGTACATCCAGGGTGAAGCACACCCCGTGTACCTTCTGCTCCTCTGAGCTCTCGGTGGCTGGGTCGACGGTGTTCGTTGCGATGGCGTCGATCACCCTTTGCGGCCCAGGTCAGAGCGCCGACGGGCCCGGTGCTTCGGGAGCGGGGTCAGGGCCAGGGCGGGGCCTACCAACCGGGCAATCTCTGGCGATATGGCCCGGCTGTTCGCAGGCGTAGCATATCAACCTCCCGACCTCATCTCGCCTGGGCATACCCTGCGAGGTTGCGGGCACGTCTCGCCTAGCTCGCCGCCCAGCGGAGCCTCTCGGGGGCGCTTCTCGCTCCTGCTGCAAGGCCTGAAACAGCTGTTCCTGATGCGCGCTCAACCGCTCTTGGCCGGCAAACAGCTGTCTGATCGACTCTTGGAAGGGGTCGGTGAGGGGAGGGGTTTTGCGTCCCTCTGCGGCGGCGGCCTGAATCATGCCTCGGGTGGGACTCCTCGTGGGGCCCAGGACCATCTCTTCCTCGGACCAGTCTATCGCCTCCATCATCAGGTCGATAAACGTCCGTTCCCCATCCTCTCTCCCGCGCCTCCTCAGGCCGAGCGCGAACTGCTCCCGCAGCTGGACTGCAGGGTCGGGGACCTGTCTGGGGTCTCTGTCCTGAATGCGCCGCATCCGCTCTTGCAGGTCATATGCAAACTCCCGTATGCTCTCTCCATCAGATTGTCGGCGGTCGAGGAACTCTCCCAGGCGGACACTGACTGGGGTCTTGTCTCCGTACGTCTCCTGTAGGACGCGAAACAGGGCGTCCGGCCCTGGGGCGGTTCCCTCCAGGACGAAGCACACCGTCTGCCTTGCCTCGCCCTTTAAGTGCTGCTGTATGCACTCCGCCTGCTCATCACCGGGCACTCTGCTGGTCCGGAAATGGGCCTTCATCTCCCGGATCCAGTCTCCCACCGGCGACTCTCCTCTCTCCCTTCCTCCTCCAAACTCGCTGCATTTCCGGTCCCGCTGGACATACACAGTCTGTGAGGGGGGCGAGCAGGATTCACGGCCCTCCTTGTTGAGGGCGGCTTGTGTCTGTTCCAGGGCCAACGCCTGTCGGTCTAGGAGACCTGCTTGCCGATGGGCTTTGTCCGCCAGGGCCTTCACCTGGGCGGTCAGCTCCTCCATGGCCTCCGTGCCCTCCTTCTTCACTTCGGTGGCGGCGTCTGAGCTGTCTCTTTGCTCCCGCAGAGACGCCTGAACGTACCGCTTCTCCTGGAGTGCCTGCTTGGTCAACTCCTTCACGGTCTCGGCCTGCTGTTTCAGTAGTGCCATCTGCGTCTGGCACTTCTCTTGCAGCTCCTCCATCTTTGCCGCCATCTCCTGCGCGGCTCTGGTCCCTTCGTCGGACGTCATGGTCTCTCTACTGGTCTGTCAAGGAAGTGGAGTAGGATGTTGATCCTGTTCGTGATGCCAAATGTAGAAGGGTGGATTATCCCTGCTTGTGAGAGTAGTAGTACACAGACACTGGGTAGTAGGATACTATAGAATTGGACCTATATGTACCCCCGTCTTTGGCCCGGAACGTCGTTCTGGAGGGCTTGCAGCTGGAGTGGATGGGGCCCAGGATTTACTAACCTGGGGACTGGTCCCTCGCCTTCCAAGGCGGTCAGCAGTAGCTCCCCACACACTTTCACTTCCCCCAGTACCTCCGACAGCCCTCCCACACCCAGTGACTGTCAGTTCAATAGTATTATTGGGCTTCCCTTTAAGCAGTACCCTTCCTTGACCACCTGTATAGACCCTTCAAATGCTATTCTGGGAATGGGGTTAAATAATTATGCAGTCACAATATTTACCCAGGGGTTAGAATAGCAAATGGAAGAAACAGACACACAGACAATGCTCCCAATAAGGTCTACTTTATAGAAGCCTAAGCAGGTTATCAGTTACAGTTAACACTTTCCATGTATTCATACATGGCACCGGGTGCTCTCACTGTTAATGTAGGGGAAGCTATTCCCACCATAGGCACCGCATGCTCAATACATTAATAACACCCCGCTTGTACTAGGGGAACCCAGGCATAAAGTAGAGAAACATTGGGAATTCAAATAACCAAATAACAAAATAACAACAAATAAAACCAAGTAAATGTGGGCCCACGTTACCAAAATAAAACCTACACTAAGCCGGCTTAAATTGTTTGGGGTACCCCAAGATGGCGGACCCACTCTTATCACCACTCGTCCAGGTGACAAGATGGCGTCGGCGATCCCGCGAGCACAGCCAGGCCAATCATGGCGGCGAAAGTGTCTTTATTATTTAGTTAACATTATCATTAGCAGGTGAAGTCATTGTTTATCATAAAACCAACAGCATGACTGGCTTGTCTATTCTGTGCTAGATCAAGACACTATTTCAATAATGGATGACGGTGCGGAATTATCTTTTTAAAGCAGAGTAGGATTAGAAAACAATTCATCAAAGTAGAAGATATAGGTGTGCAACCATCGCTAGCTGACGTTATATCTACAGAGTACTAACTGTTCTCGGTGGCGTGTATGCTTTCCAGTGTTGGGCAAGTTACTTTTCAAAAGTAAGTAGTTACAGTTACTAGTTACTTCTTCCAAAAAGTAACTAAATTACTTACTCAGTTACAAATTATAAAAGTAACTAGTTACTTTAGAAAGTAACTATTGCGTTACTTTCAATATATTTTTCGAACTTTTGATATGTATTGCCCCTTAACAGGCCACAACTGGGCAACATTAAATTATGCTTGTTAAGCACTATACCAAAAATAAATAACAAATATATACTGATTGATTGAACATTTTAATTAACACATTGCAGAATGGGTACAGCAGTACGGCTCAATACACACAATTGTTAAGGGGATGTAGATCAGAGAAAGACTTTCGTCTTGTTTACATCAGGGTCCCCCATTTTCAATTCATGACATTTATGACATACACAACATACAGATATAAGAATCTAATCGAATCATTCTAAACCAGGGGTCTCAAACTCAATTTACCTGGGGGCCGCTGGAGGTAGAGGCTGGGTGAGGCTGGGCTGCATCAAATATTCCACAAAAAAAGGGTTTAAAGTATTCCAAAAAAAAGTACAACTGATCCAATCTTCTCACAAACTCACTAAAACCTCACAAACACCAGCAACTGAGCATTCTCAGTGGTGTCAGTGTACTCATCCACAGCTATGGAAATGCATGTGCATTTTTTTAACAATAATTCTGCTTGCAGCTTGATATGATTTCATTCCATTTATTTTTGTGGTTCTTAGCACTGAATTCTGAGGAAAGGCTGCATCAAAATAACTGTGTTTTGTTTCATAGTGGCGTTTCAAATTGCCACTCTTCACAATAGCTACCGTTTCTTGGTGCTGGGAGGATGCACGCATATTTTTTAGTCCATGCACCATTGAATTGCAGTGATTTTCACTGTCGACTTTTCTTTTACTTTCTTTGAACATGCCACATCTTTCTACTAACTGCCTGCTGGCGAAACTAGGCTACTAGCTACATGTATCTCACGGGGATAGCTACAGTACCTGCAGATTAGACTACCTGTCGATGCGCTGTCAACTCGCTCTGACTGGGACCCGCTGAAAGACAACACGCATTCCGTGAAGACCTGCCCTACTCTGCTCTGATTCGCAGACTGTGGGTGGGGGGGGGGGGGAACGCTGACGGGACGCTGAATGTGATTGGACCAGAGTAGACAGACACAGACAGTGGAGCAGTGCTTGCAGAGGAGATGAGCGGAGAATTTGCGCACTAAACAAGGAAGAACATTATTGCCTCTCAGCGCAGATATCTGTCTGATGAAAGAAACAGGTTCATTCATAGTAACGCGCCGCATTTATTTGCAGTAACGGTAACGGCGTTATTGAGATTGGAAGAGTAATCCGTTAGATTACTTGTTACTGAAAAAACTAATGCCGTTTAGTAACGCCGTTACTTATAGCGCCGTTATTCCCATCACTGATGCTTTCACCGTCATCCATTATTGAAATAGTGTCTTGATCTAGCACAGAATAGACAAGCCAGTCATGCTGTTGGTTTTATGATAAACAATGACTTCATAACTTACCTGCTAATGATAACGGTAACTAATCAAAATAATAAAGACACTTTCGCCGCCATGACTGCGTATCAAACCCACCTTGTTGAGCATCTGCAACGACATAAACACACGGAGATGAGGAATGATTGTTTCTGAATCGTTAACCGTATGAGAAACGGGTAAATATTTACGAAATCTATGTGATTTTCCAACCTCGGGGTTGATCTCCATCGAGTTGGTTAGAACTAGAGCTCAGCTTGGTGAAGGCTGGCTGTTTGCGCGTCACTCGGGGGGCGTGCTTCAGCGGCCAATCAGAGGAACCCGGAAACCGAACAGCGTTGTAGAAGGCATAGACGCGCCCAGTTCAGCCCAACCCAGTCCAGAATAGTTCCCTCTTTCATGTTAATATGTGATATCCTAATATTTTGAAGAGTAGAGACAGTGTGATTAATACATGTTGTATGCTAATATTGTGGAGAGTAGAGACACTTATTAATGTTTTATGCTAATAAATATTTTAAAGAGTAGAGACACGGTGTGATTATTACTATGATTGAAAATATATTTAGACGAAGACATACAAAGAAGTAATTATCACAATTAGCGATTTATTTTTGGCTGGTAAAAAAAATCAGTTTGGCTGGTAAAAAAAATCATCTACTCGCCAGTTGGCTGGTAAGCCAAAAAGTTAGTTTCCTCCCCTGATGGAATGTGAGGAATGTTCCCATATGCTAGCGCACTTTAGCCTAACCTAGCATAAGACAGATGGATATTCCGACGTGCTGTGATAAGGTAGCCTACTTTAGCTTAGCATAGCTAAAAGTAGCCTGATTGATTATTCATTCTAAAAGCAATGAAAAGATGATGAAGCGATAAAAGATGGTAAATAGCTTTTATTTTCTGAATGCCTGTATAACACAGGCCAGGTTTTTCTAGCACCCCGTTCCACCCCCGGGAAGAAGTTCCCAGGAGTCCCGGCCGACTACCATTCACCACATGTGCCGACGCGGGACGATACAGTGTGCCGGACCGACACAAGATGGCGAGCCAACCCACTGAACCTCAGATCTAGATCAAGGCTATGCCGGCCTGATCTGATTACCCCTGTTGCCTCAACACCTGTTGCCTCAACAGCCTGGTAGGATTGTGAAATTGCCTTCCTCATTCCCAGTGAGGAGGTGGATCAGGAATTAACAAACGAATTGAACTTCAAGTTTCAGGTTTCTTTAATAGTTGTCATACAGAAGTAGAGAATACTTTTATACAAAATGCTTCTTACTGTTACGCTCCAGAGACTGTGCTAAACAAGATAAGTATGAAATAAAATAGTATAGCATGTAAAATAGAAGTAAAAATACAGGTGTTCAGTATAGACATATGTACAATGTTCGATGCAGAATAGAAGTAACTGAGTTACCATACAATATACAATATACTATGCAATGTACTAATATACAATACTATATAGTGCAAAGCAGAAATGGGATGAGGTACAATTTAGGTACAATTTACAGTTTAGGTACAATTTACAGTAAGGTGTACGAGTTGAAGTGCAAATCCTTTACCAATAAATATAAAGTGTGTTTAGGTGATCTAAAGTGTGGAGAGTGGGTGCTGCAGTGTGTTGTTTGTTTAAAGTGAGTGTGTGCGTGTGGATGTATGTGCTGTGTGCATTTGATGGTTGTTGCATAGTGTTTATTGTTCGTTGAGCAGCCTGATGGCCTGGTGATAGAAGCTTCTTCTGAGTCTTTCTGTGCTCGCCTTGAGACTCCGGTATCGCTTGCCTGACCGCAGCAGTTCAAAGAGGCAGTTGTTCGGGTGGCTGGAGTCCTTGATGATTATCTTAGCCTTACCCCTGCACCGCTTGTTGTAAATGTTCTGGAGGGTGGGAAGCCCCCCTCCAATTGTGCGTTCGGCTGAACGTGTCACTCTTTGTAGTCTGCTTCAGTCTTGTGCAGTGCTATTCCCAAACCAGGAGGTGATGTTGCCAGTCAGGATGCTCTCTATTGAGTCTTGAGTCACAAGAACTTCCAAGGACCATCATATCCTTTTCTATGACACAAACTGATTGAACGAGAACACAAGGACTTCCAAGGGCTCTGACCCCATTCACCTTTTGATATTGTATTTTGTATTTGATTGTTGCACATTGTATATATGGGTACTGATATTTCTCCTATAAGAAGGGAGAGTTAAAGGGTAAATGCACCCAGTAAGATACTTGAACCACTGATATTTCTCCTATAAGAAGGGAGAGTTAAAGGGTAAATGCACCCAGTAAGATACTTGAACCACTGATATTTCTCCTATAAGAAGGGAGAGTTAAAGGGTAAATGCACCCAATAAGATACCTGAACTACTGATGTTCTGCTGTAACAAGGATAAGTTAAAGGGTCAATGTACCCAGTAAGATACTTGAAACTCACTGATAACATATTGATTATAGTTGAATCACTGCTGGTTCTCCTGTAAAGAAAGATGGTTTAACGGGTCATTTCACCTGATAAGGTATTTGCATTCCTATAACCTTGAATATTTCTATTGGTACTTTGTTCGTATTACACCTGCAAAGGAAGAGTTTAAAGGGTCATTTCACCTAATAAGGTACTTGCATTCCCTGCACACTACATTTACATTTAGTCATTTAGCTGACGCTTTTATCCAAAGCGACTTACAAGTTCTGTACGACAAGCCATCAGGAAGGGCACAACTCTATCAGCTGAGCAACAATGTTCATCAAAGTGTTGAGTGCTACAGTGTAGGTTAGTTTATTAGGACAAGTGCATGACAGTACGGTTAGTTAGGGTTAGATTTTTTTTTTATTCTTTTTTTTTTTTTTTTTTTTTTTATTCAGATAATGGTTGAAGAAGTGCGTCTTTAGTCGACGGCGAAAGATTGGACGTGATTCGGCTGTCCTAACTGGGGTGGGTAGTTAATTCCACCATTGTGGGGCAAGGACTGAGAATAGGCGACTTCTCTTTGATGACCCTCCCGGAGCTTGGATAGGAGTAGGTCTGAGGCGGCCAGAAGATGCAGAGCGTAGGGGTCTTGAGGGTGTGTAGTTAGAGACCATTGACCGGAGGTAGGCGGGAGCGGTTCCCTTTGCCGCACGGTATGCTAGGTCGAGGGCCTTGAAGCGGATTCGTGCAGCAATGGGGAGCCAGTGCAGGTCCCTAAGAAGTGGGGTGACATGGGCCGACTTCGGTAGGTTTGAGATCAGGCGGGCCGCTGCGTTCTGAATGAGTTGAAGAGGCTTAGTGGCAGTGGCCGGGAGGCCAGCGAGCAGTGCATTGCAGTAGTCGAGGCGGGAGATGACTGTTGATTGGACGAGGAGTTGGGTGGCTTCTTTTGTCAGGAAGGGGCGTATCCTTCTGACGTTGCTCAGGAGGAATCGGCAGGTTCTGGTCGTCGCTGCGATGTGAGCAGAGAAGGTTTAAAGGTTTAAATTAATATGTTTAAACACTTACCTCTTGAAATGATAAACTGATATAGAGTTTACTGAACGATAAACTAATATAGAGTTTACTGATCTGCAATTGCAGAAGAAAGATAATGAGTTACTCACGAAAAAGGGATACATCCAATGTCCAACTTAAACCTAGCTTTTAGCTAGTGATAACCTCAGAGACGTCTGAACCGAACCAAATGTGTTGATCCAATCAACCTAGGACAGGGGTCAGCAACCTTTACTATCAAAAGAGCCACGTTTACCCCCTCCCACAAAATAAAATGCACAACCTATTTACCCTTAAAATGAAGATAACACAGTGTATAACATTTTATATATCCCCAAGCATACCCCATATTTAGCATAAAACGCCTGACAATTGCATACCCAAAGTAATTTGCGATTTATTATACTTTATACTTATAGCACACATGTTTGTTGCATTAATGGAATTATAAAGCAACAAAATGAAAAAAAATCAGTTTTTACCTGTTATAACAAAGGAAAACCTCAAACTCTTATGAAGAGGAGAAAAAATACTGGCTCTGTAGACCGACTTTGAAATAAAACCCTGAACTATTTAGGTATAATGGAGTCCTTCCCTTATTTGTGGAACATTTATAAAATAAAAAGTAGTCCACTTTGAAAAAAGACTACCATGTGTAGACCTACTTTGAAATAAAACCCTGAAAAGGAGAAAAAACACTGGCATCTGTAGACCTACTTTGAAATAAAACCCTGAACTATGCAGGTCTATTTGAGTCCTTCCCTTATTTGTGGAAAATCTATAAAATAAAAAGTAAATCTTTCATTGTTCGCAAATTTCGCACCACATATCAGGCATACAGGTAAGCCTGCATCGTTAGTCGTGAAAGCAAATTAATCTGTCCATGCTGAATTAAACCCTCTATTTTCCTCAGACTTTCCTTTTTTTGGATTTATCCATGGTTAGCTTACTGGGGGGTTGGAAACTCAAGATTAGCCACGGCAGGGAGAGGCGCGGGGTGTGACATACTGTATATTTTAGTTGATGAAATATTTTTGTTGACTAAATATTTTAGTTGATGAAATATTTTTTCATTTCAGTGTCACAGTATGACATTGATCTCCAAAAAATTATAATAATAATAATAAATAAAAAAGTAAAAACGTAATTTTTTTGGGCCAGGGAGCTGCAGCTGATTGGCTAAAGAGCTGCATGCGGCTCCGGAGCCGCAGGTTGCCGACCCCTGACCTAGGACTTGATATCGAATTAACCTTCCTGAAAGAGGGAGTGGTTAAGAAAATAACTGTTGAGATCAGAGGTTCTGTGTAGGATTGTTAGTAACTGTCTAACTGTACATATGGCTATTTACACTAGTAACTGTTTACCTGCATATATAACTGTCTCCACCAGTGACTGTTTAGTTGCATATATATATGTTCCCACTAGAGGGCGCTCTAGGCGGAGCCACCCAGGTACACCACCTTGTGGCGAGTATAAAAGCAAATGTATCCTCCCACTTCGTTCTCTCCTGCTATGTCTCTCAGTGAGAGAAGACCTGTATGTTACTGCTGCTCTTTCCATGTGAATAAAAGAAACCACGCCAGTTCAGGCTCAAGATAGAAACCATGCCTCTTGACCACATTATTGTCGCCCTATAGCCGAATTCTGTTAACAATAACCAAAAAGGGATACTTCACTTTACGTTTGTATTGTAATTGTCTAGCTAGCGCTGCTGTGAATAAACTACCGGTCACTGTTATAACCATGTCTTTGGTCTACTACTCCTTTAACTGTGAATATTACTCCTCTCCTCATTCGAACCTAGAACTGGTCAGTGGCGAACAGCTGTTACTGTTAGTGACACAAGTGCTACATAATCACCAGCAAATACATTTAAATTATATTCATAGGATGTATCTCACACCTAGGAAACTGTGCGCTATGGGGTTGGTGGCGGTGCACTGGCACTTATATGCACATGTTTTTGGAATGCCCACCCGTGGCTCGCTTTTGGAAATCTATAACAACTAAACTTTCAAACATATGCAACCTGACAACTCCACTTGCAGCAGTAACACTGCTCCTAAATGATATATCACTACTGCCGGCCTCCATACAGCAAAGAATAATCATTCTGGCAGGCATTACAGGAGCCAAGAAATTGATAGCCATGAGGTGGAAACAACCTGAGAAACTCACAACGTCCAATTGGTCTTTGACACTTTTGGATGTAATTTACATGGAGATCTCTGCTCGGGTGATTGGAGTTGGGCAATCCAACATGGAATTATGGGCCTCAGCGGCCGAGAAGGTAAAGGCCATGATTTAGCGGTGAAGCGGTAGGGGTGTTGGTCCTGAGGGGTCCTGGGGTGGGAGTGGGGTAAGAAATGTATTTTGTGGTGTCTGTGATAATACTGTCCTGTGATGTCTGATATATTATTGTTGTTACTGTATTGTGTTTTGTTACATGGAAAAATGGAAAATAAATATTTTATCACAAAGAAATAAAACAGGGTGATGACAACATATAACAAATACACAGACTTCACCATTTCTCTATCCCTCTCTCATTCCATCACACCTTGCACCCATTACACATATTAAAAACAAACAATACAAACAAAAACAGGAAACAGCATACTACACTGGAACAACAAACAGGAGACAGAGACTAGAGATAAGAAGTGAAGAATTAGCATTCTTCCACAACTTAGTACTTAGGCAGTTATGATTTAGGCTGCTCAGCTAACTTAACATTGAAAAATAAGTAGACTTTATCTCACCACCCCTCAGCTTCCATAAACGTCTCCCATCTTTCCAGGTAACTTTTATTGTCAGAATTATATCATTCCAAAATAAATTGGTATTTGAGAAAACCTTTAACCGTTCGGTACATGTTTAAAGACTCCACTTTACAAATGAACCTTTCCCCAATACGATTGAGGTTGATAATATAGGTCTTATTTTCTGTAGCATCTCCCATCATTACAGAAAAAGTATCCAGCTCGAAGTGTAAACCCATATCAGGGTTGCAGATACCGAATAGCAATACATAAAAAGGTGAACAATAAAACAACCCATCTAACTGGACTGCATTTATATAATGGACTGCATTTATATAACAGCTTTTATCCAAAGCACTTTGCAACTTATGCATCACATTAACTCGCACATTCACAGTGGAGGCAGCCATGCAAGGTGCCAACCTGCTCATCAGGAGTAGTTGGTGGTTATTATATATTAAGTGTCTAGCTCCAAAACACTTCCAATTGCTGCCAGGAGCCGGAATTTAACTGGGAACCTTCAGATTACCAGACGGCCGCTCTACCTCCTGACCCACTGTCATTGGATTCTCTAATACCCCAAATCATTGGCATTTTAACCGTCGGTAGTGTGATAGTAAAGGGTTAACCTTCTGTAGTGTGGTAGTGAAATGGTTAACCATTTGTTGTGTGGCAGTGAAAGAGTTATAGAGCAGTCAAAAAAATGTATAGGTACTGTATAGAATATTACCCAAAGACCAGTATATTACATTTACATTTTATATTTTGTCATTTAGCTGACGCTTTTATCCAAATGTTTTATGTATGACAAGTAAGCAGGAATGGTACAACTCTTACAGCTGAGTAACAATGTTCATCAGTGCTGAAACCTGGATGCTGCAGTGTTGAGTGCATAGTAGTAAAGGCATATTAGTATAGGAGCAAGAGTGCATGATAGTATAAGACTGTAGTGTTGAGTGCATAGTAGTGAAGACATATTAGTATAGTAGGAACATGGGCAGAGTTTATGGGGGTGCAGGGGGTGCATTGCACCCCCTGGTGGCCGTGGGTGAAATTGCTTAAAAAAAAAAAAAAAAAAAATCAAGATTATTTTTATTTTAATAAAATTATAATAATTGTGAGAAACAAATCTGAATTCTATTATGTTTTGTTTTACAATACATTCATTTTATAGTAGTAATCATGTCACATTATAAGGCGAACCTTCTGTAGTGTGGCAGTGAAAGGGTTAACGCGCGGCCAAGCACCACCATTCGCAGCAGCAGCAGAATGCCCGATAGTAACGCTTGTACAAAGCCACTTATTCTGAGATGATAATTAATGTATCTGGATAACCAATGCACGGATTTTGTCGAGGCAGGTAGCGTTATTTCGGGAAAATTGATATCTATAGTCTGGTATATTTTTCGTCCACGAAAAATGGAGGCTGTAATAATTATTATTGCTCGAGAGTCTCTATGAATAATAATAATTAGAGCCTCCATTTTTCAAGTCAGTTAAAAATGATCCCCCGTAGTGCTGTGTGTGTGAGTGTGTGTGTGTGCTGCTGTACTACCTAAATAAAATTAAAAATTAGGGGTTAGGGCCAGTGGTGCGTTATTGAAATCGATTTTTTTGACCTTTATTTTATTATTTTAGCATTGTTTTTACAATTTTTTATTTTATTTAGGTAGTACAGCAGCACACACACACACTCACACAATCTACGAATGGAATGTAACACGTCTTCACAACAAGTTAGGTGTGAATGTGTCTGAGAACGTATTTAACACACCTGACAGTGACGACCGGCGCTATTGATATGCAAATAGCGAGTGAGCTTGCACACCGTGCTACCCCGTCCCATGAACAACGCATGCCTGGTTAGGGCATTGTAAAAACGCTAAAATAATAAAATAAAGGTAAAAAAAATCGGGTATCGTTCGCCAAGCAGTCGCACCCCCTGGCGTCAAGTTCTAACTCCGCCTATGAGTAGGAAGAGTGCATGATAGTATAAGACAGTAAGAAGGTTCATTTTTTTTGGGTGGCAGGTGAAGCAATTCTGTTTGGCTTAGGTTCAGTTTGAGGTGGTTGGTCGTCATCCAGGCGGAGATGTCAGACAGACAGGCAGAGATCTGCTCCGATATGGATATCTGAGGGAGGAAAGGAGATGAAGAGTTGAATATCATCGGTATAGCAATGATACGAGAAGGCATGAGATGTAATAATGTTACCCAGAGATTTGGTGTAGACGGAGAAGAGGTGTCCAAGGACCGAGCCCTGGAGGACACCCATCCAAAAGGTTCCCTCTCCATGATACTTGGTAGGAGCAGACGCAGTCACTGAGGTAGGATGTCAGCCATGCCAGCGCAGAGCCAGCCATTCCCATTCCTGCAAGGGATGCGAGGAGGATCTGATGGTTGACTGTGTTGAAGGCTGCCTCCAGGTCCAGGAGAATCAGGACAGAGGAGAGGCCCTTCGGCAAGTGGAGAGGCCCTTCGGCAAGTGAAGAGCCTCTGTGACTGCTATGAGGGCCTTCTCTGTGCATTGACCTGTCCTGAAGCCTGACTGATTAGGGTCTAGGAGGTAATTCTGTAAGAGATAACCAGTAACTTGGTTGGATACAGCACATTCAAGTGATTTAGAAAGGATGGAGAGAAGAGAGACAGGACGATAGTTGTCTATGACGGTGGGGTTCGTGGTTGTTTTTTTATAACCAGTGTAACTCTGGCTTGATTTAGGGAGGTGGGAACCACCCCCGCGTTAATGGAGGAGTTGATGGTTGCGTTAGGAATGGGAGGATGTCTGGTGCTATGGACTGGAGGAGTGGGAAGCTGGTCGAGTAGCTTGTAGTGGGATTGTTCAACGTTATCAGTGTCAAGGCATCTGCATCTGTAATGGGAGAGAAAGATGACAGAGTAAAGGATGAGGTTCTCAATTCAGCATTTGGAATGGGCGGAGGTTGGGAGAAGCAGCTGCAGATGCTCTCCACTTTTTTCTCAAAGAAAATAGCAAAATCTTCGGCAGAGAGAGAGGAGGGGGGTGGAGGGTGAGTGAGCAGGGAGGACATGGTAGCGTGCAGTTTGCGAAGGTTCTTAGCAGAGGCCTCGATCTAATGGTGAAAGAAAGAAGCTTTGGCAGTAATGGTAAAAGTTGTAAATGTTTTTGTTTATCTTTTTGTTTTGTAACTCAGATTCATGGCACACTAGCAGTTTAGAATCCCCAGTGTTAATTAAAAAAATCAATTCATTGAAAGATTGGAGAGTACATACAGTACCGTACCTTTCTATGTATTGAATGAATGAATGAATGAATGAATGAATGAATGAATGAATGAATGAATGAATGAATGAATGAATGAATGAATGAAAAGTTTATTTTTGAACATGTACTTCTCCATATTTCTCCAAACAAATCACGGTATCTTGTTCCGTCAAACCAAACAATCATAACAACAACAAAAAAAAAAAAAAACATTAAAAAATAAATAAATAAAAAGGAATTATAAACAAAAGGTCAAGAGCAATGTGTTTGGTTAGCAGACATGTCCAAAAAAGGAGTAGAGGGAAGCTAAGCTTATTGATCCCTACCCCCTTACATTTATGATTGTTTTTCCATTAATTTGACTAGATATAACATAATTTAGTATATTACAATATAGAATATACTTTTACTCATATAAAAAAAAAAAAAACTTGATTCACTTGACAGCAGTGAATATAGTACAGCACTACATAACACAATATAACATAACTTTGTTTATCCTCATTACTCATTTCTATATTTCTCTAATGTGTATTTTTTTAGCTGCTTTTTAAATTGTGCCACATTCTATGAATTGATTGTACCTCATACATTGTCCATCCTCATTTACAATATTGTTTATAAACTAAACACCATGGTTGAAAAGACGCTTCCAAAAAAGCTTTAATGTGCTTAATGTGAATAGATTCATACATGTGCAAATTAATATGGCCTACTGGAATGGTGTGCTATAGAGTTCACAGGCATTTCATAATTGCTGACACACATTATAGTGGGAGTTATACTCTATGTTCTTTGTCTCTTCGCTCCTGCTTCTTCGGCTTTGCACATTCACAACCTCTGGCAGATTGGCACTTCTGTAAACCTTGGAAAGTTAAGTATGATATTAGTTATAGTTGTATTATATACATACAGACAATATAGAGACAATACTACTGGCCAGCAGTGTAACTAGTAAGAGTAGAACATGTACAGATATAGATATAGTAAAGGACTACAGTATGTGCAGGTAAGTACAGACAGCTGAGGATACATACTGTGAACATAGTTGCAACACCCAACACAGGTCTGACATCGGTTTGGTGGCAGTTATATGAGCCAGTCATTTCCGACAGATGCTAGCTAGATGTTAGCTAACGCTAGTTACCTGTCCCTGCCTTTAGCTAATTGCTAATTGCTACGTTATCGAGTGCTAACGTGTGGCAGATAAACTAGGACTCCCAAGTTCATCCCAACGGGGGGACAGTATCATGGATGGGACTGGTACTTTTCATCTCCACGGTAGGAAAATGCGTCGACGTCGTCTCCTTCCAACTTTGCCATTGATTCTGCGTTAGGGTGAGTTTTTTATGCAATCTATTCTATTCCCGCTGTGGAGATCTCTCTCTCTCTCTCTCTCTCTCTCTCTCTCTCTCTCTCTCTCTCTCTCTCTCTCTCTCTCTCTCTCTCTCTCTCTCTCTCTCTCTCTCTCAATTCAATTAAATTCAAATGGGCTTTATTTCACATTCTTGTATTTCTCCCAGTAGGTATGGGAGTTTTGAGTTATTGTCCATGTTTTCAAAGTCTCTTTGGGTGTTTGCAATTTGTGGGAAGTATATGTCTTGGTATAGTGGGCAGGTTGTTAAGAAGTGGAGCTCGGTTTCCACCTCATCTTGTGTGCAGTGGGTGCATAGTCTGTCTTCGCTTGGGAGCCAGGTCTGCTTATGGTGGCCTTTCTCGATGGCTAGGCTGTGCTCGCTGAGTCTGTACCTGTGGTGTAGTACGGTGGTGTAGTGGTCAAACACTGTCGCCTCACAGCAAGAAGGTCCAGGGTTCGATTCCCGCTTGAGGACCAGGTTTCCATGATGCCAGTTACCCAGGTAGGGTATCTCCCAGGCCTTTCTGTGTGGAGTTTGCATGTTCTCCCCGTGCTCGCAAGGGTTTTCCCCCCGATAAGATAAACCCAATGGAAAAACATGCACAACAACAAGATCGCTAACGCTGTGACGTCCTTGACGAAGATGGACAGGAGCACTTGGATTGGTCCCCTGGCGCGGCTCACGTTGACGCCTGTCTGCTCCCGGCTGCCCTTGGGGGGGAAGGACGATGGGATGGGTTAATCGCAGAGACGAATCGCATGCATGCCGATTGATGACCTCTGAGCAGGTCCTAAATTATTAAATTATTATTATTATTTACCTAGTCAAGGATCTTCTTAGTATTGGGTCAGTCACAGTGCTCAGGTATTCTGCCACTGTGTACTCTCTGTTTAGGGCCAAATAGCATTTCAATTTGGTCTGGTTTTGGGTTGTTTATTTCCAATGTCTCTCTCTCTCTCTCTCTCTCTCTCTCTCTCTCTCTCTCTCTCTCTCTCTCTCTCTCTCTCTCTCTCTCTCTCTCTCTCTCTCTCTCTCTGGCCTTGCTCTGGTGGAGGGTGTGCCACTGTGTGTGTGCCATCATGTTAACGTTAGCCTCAGTTAAACCTTGCGACGCCTCGTTAGATGAAGCTGTGTTCTGAGGTGTCCTGTGTTCTGAGCTGTGTTCTGAGCTGTGTGCTGAGCTGTGTTCTGTGCTGTGTTCTGCATGTGTTCTGTGTTCTGAGCTGTGTTCTGAGATGTGTTCTGAGCTGTGTTCTGTGTTCTGAGCTGTGTTCTGAGCTGTGTGCTGAGCTGTGTTCTGTGCTGTGTTCTGCATGTGTTCTGTGTTCTGAGGTGTCCTGTGTTCTGAGCTGTGTTCTGAGCTGTGTTCTGTGCTGTGTTCTGCATGTGTTCTGTGTTCTGAGCTGTGTTCTGAGATGTGTTCTGAGCTGTGTTCTGTGTTCTGAGCTGTGTTCTGAGCTGTGTGCTGAGCTGTGTTCTGTGCTGTGTTCTGCATGTGTTCTGTGTTCTGAGGTGTCCTGTGTTCTGAGCTGTGTTCTGAGCTGTGTTCTGTGCTGTGTTCTGCATGTGTTCTGTGTTCTGAGCTGTGTTTTGAGATGTGTTCTGAGCTGTGTTCTGTGTTCTGAGCTGTGTTCTGTGCTGTGTTCTGAGATGTGTTCTGAGCTGTGTTCTAAGCTGTGTTGTGTTCTGAGCTGTGTTCTGAGCTTATATAGTGCTTTTACTAACTATATTATATTTCTCTCTCCTCTGGTCAGGGGCATTGCCGGGTCTGTGCAGCGATAACACTGTATATTGACTGTAGAACGGGAGCTCTCTCTCGCTCTCTCTCTCTCTCTCTTGCTATATATTGACTGTATCATGCCCAGCCTCGGGCAGCGCTATTATTTAAGAATATGTTGACTGTATGGAAAAAAATTTAAAATAAAAATATATTACTTTTTTTTTTAATTTTCTTAATTTTTTTTACCTTTAGGGGGGGGGGGGGGGGGGGGGGGGGGGCTCGCGTTTAAATCTTGCACAGGGCCTCGCATTTCTCCCAGGCAACCCTGACATTATGGTGTGCTTATGTAGCACCGTCGCCCGAAGTGTTTCTTTTTGTTGTGTTTTGGAGACAGTGTTTTCTCCCCTTTGCTTTCCCCATTTTCTTATATAGTCCAGTTTATAACTTTGTGCTATAACGTGTTTTGGAGACTTGATTTCTCCCCGTACTGTCGGTGTGTGCGCTCATGTTCAAACAATAAACAAGCAGTCCTTTGTTTGAGAATCAACACCTGCCTCTTGTCTATCCGTTCTGCACAGCACCTGGGTCCAACACACCTACCAAACCCTAACAACAGTACACACACACAGTACATACAGACAGAGACATAGTACACACACACACACACACACACACAGTACATACACAGACACGCACACACACAAACAAACACTTACACGTACACAATAACTTACCCATGGATGAAGAAAATGTTTCACGGCACATTTGAACACCACCATTAAAGTATTCCATCGATGCACGTTGTCTCTTCTTTGGAGTGGATTTGTTTCTACCTGTCATCTCGCCAGTCTCCCAAAGCTGAATAGCTGGCCCATTATAAACATCTCTTTATCCGGTTCTGTTAATGCGGCTATCATGTATCACTGTTGGTAGATTTAATCACAGTCCAATTTCGTGATACACAGTCGTTGAACAAACTTGCGATTTTCTTTGTTATCCTGGTTGCATTTACAAGTGAATCGTAAAATATTGTCCATCTCTTTTTCGTGGTTTGTGTTGTCGAAAAAGCTCTCATGCAGCTCCGGTGTATTTTTCTCCTCATAGTCACACACAGCCGCCATGACAAATTCATCTGTAGCGTTGCTGTCCAGATCCGGGATAACGTCGTCGTTGTCGGATTCGCTCTCACTCTCACTCTCGGGCTTGTCGCAGTCTTCATTGAGATAATCCAAAATAAATTGCTCAAATTCACGTCTGTCCTCTTTGCCATGAACACAGAATTCGTCCATTTTATTAAGAGCTGCTGCCAGTGATGTCGCCCTTCTCTCCATTTGATTTTCTCCAAAAATACAGCCCCTGTCACCCCCTGTGTATGGACATCAACAAATGACGTCACTGCCATTGAAACTGCGGACTGAAACCAGAATAGCCACTCCACCTCGACTTTGTAGTTCTTTCAGTTGAGCGGGGACGATTTTACAATAATTAACACATTTACAAGTCATATTACATTTAGCAAATTAGCAAACAGATAGAGAACATTTCGAAGCACTCAAAATTGCCAATATCTAAATTTCTACCTATTTCTGAATCGTGCAACGTGTTAGGCTTTTCTAAAGAATCGTCTGTGCCAGCATTGGTTCATTACAATTTACTCATAGTAACAGACAAAACATTTCTGACACTGGGAATACATTCCCTGAGGTCCATAGATGTGCCTAGATACCAATAACATGCAAATGGACCTTGTAGAAGTGGAGCAATCTTCCATTTACTTGGGTATGTACTTTTATGTGAATTTTCGGAAAATATGGCTACGGTTTAAGAGGTTAAGGATCCAGATTCCAAGTGCCAACAACACAAAAGAAAACATAGAAATTAATGTCTTCTGCGATGCGTCGGAGAGGGCTTGTGAAGCAGTGTCACATCTCAGAGTGAAGGATGAGGAGGGCCACATTCACACTTCTTTCATCATAACCAGATCGAGGGTGGCTCTGAATCGACTCAATGCAGCCCTGACAGGTGCTGAATTGTCAAAAGCCTACAAGGCCGAGCTCAGTTTACCGATCCAAAGGGTAATCTATTGGAGTGACTCAACCATCGTGCTAAGTCAACAGTCGGAACATTCATGCTCTCTTCTGTCACCTCACCAAACATTTCCCTTTGTTCTTCAAAACAAGAGTTGTTCAACAAATTGAAGAGTATTCAAGGATTCAACGCAGACCAGGCTGCAGAAACAAATTAGTGGGGGGTCATAAAATGTTCTCGGGGGGGCACAATGGTTTTTCAACACAGGTTCCCTTTTATACGTTTCAGCTGGGACAGCGGCGCTGTGGCTTGCTTGGCGCTGCCCACGGTGCTGAACTAAACTGTTACGTATGCGCTTTGGTGGCATGATGAAATGGAACCCAATTACAGCTATAAACTCATGGAGAACTTGGAGAGAGCAGGCAGGAGAGCGGTGTGATAACAAAAGCTTTACTTGCAAGAAGAGGTTACATAGGATAAAGTGAAACACAAAACACGAACCAAAACAAGGGTAACAGCAAACAATGACCCAGCAAGTGTATGCTGGGCCCACAACACACAAATACAAACACTAATTAGAGACAGAGGGTGATTGCTAACAGGACAAAGGTGTGGTAGACAGAACTAACAGAAGACAGAACACACAGGGGAATAACCATAGTGAATGTACAAACTGAGACATACAAGACTAAAAACACATTTACAAAACACAGACAGTAGGGACACAAGTCTAACACAGTGGAAATAATACAGACAACAAAGACAACGAATAAACAAAACATAAGTGGAGGCAAATAATGTTCAACAGGTGAGTGAGCTGATCCCAGATCTGCCACATCTGGATCAGCCCACCAGGTGGCAGTGTTGTAGTGTGCAGTGGTGTATTGTTATTGAAAGGGGTTCGGAAGGGGAGTTGTGCAGGTCCAGCAGGACCGGGGGAAGCGTTACAGTACCCTCCCCTCGATGGACAACTCCCAGGCGGCCAGCCAGGCCCCCCAGGAACGGGCAGGGTGGGAGGGTGGGACGCAGCGCCGGCGAAGAGGAGCTGGGGGAAGGGGGGTCGAGGAACGGGACCCGTGGGAATTGAGCCGGGGAGAGGGGGTCGATGAGAGAAATGAGGGAGACTGGAGCAGGGGGGGAGGGAGGGTGAAGATGATAGGCCAGGAGTAGGACCTGTCACCGAACCCCGAACAGGAGGCTCCACGGTGGCAGGACCCGGTGCAGGACCGCGGTGTGGAGACTTTTCGGCAGCGAGACCCACCGCCGAACCCCAAACCGGAGGCTCCCCGACAGCAGGACCCGGTGCAGGACCCCGACTGGGGTCCCTCCGGCAGTAGGGTCCGGCGTCGCTCTCCAGGCATCCCATGGTGAGGACTCGTCTCCCGGAATCTCCCAGGGAGGAGGAGACCCCGACCAGGGTGGCAAAGGAGACCTGCGGTCCCGGGAACCCCGTCTCCCCCTGGGGCTGTGGCGCCAGGATCCGCGCCCCTTCCCGGACGCTCCCCTGCGGACCAGGCGACTCCCCACCCAGGGATCCGTAACAGGGGCAGCAGCAGTGATAGCACTCATCCCAGTAGCACCCAGTGTCATCGGCGCCGCTGAGCCGGCCACTCCGTCCCACGGTGCCAGACCCCGAGCGGCCGCCCGGTCGCCACCCATGATCGTAGCACCCAAAATGCTGAGCGCGTAGTTTTGTGTGTTCCTGAACTATATTTCATGGCTCTAGTGATTCTCTAATAAATGGATCACAGTATCTGAGAAGAGCAAACTGTCGTCTCCATTCCTCCATTCACCAGTCATTCTGCAGTTTCGGTGCTCTCCGGTCTTTCCGCATATTGGGTTCTACTTTCCCCTCTGGTCGTAACACTAAACAGCAGAGAGGCAATTGAAAAATCTAATTTCTCTCTCTCTTAAGAACATTCACTTATACAAAAACAGACTGAACGGATATATATATAACAGACCTGCTGGGACTGAGAGCAGGGGACACAAACAGGCTGGATAAGCTGGTCAGGAAGGCCAGTAGCGTGGTTGGGGTGGAGCTGGACTCTAGCGAGGGTGGCGGAGAGGAGGAACCTTGCTAAGCTCCAGGCCATCAGGGAAAACCCCTCCCACCCACTATACACAGACTTGGCTGACAGGAGGAGCATGTTATAGGCTCACACTACCTAAATGCAGCACTGAACGGCACAGGAAGTCCTTCATTCTGACAGCCATCAGACTATACAATGCATCACTGTGCCTCACTGCATCACTGAGCACAGAGTGACAGTTACCATCTTCCTGGACTCTTACTTTTTAAACAGCACTGTGCAATATTACACCTACTGTAGACTTCAGTATATTTTTACTGTATTTATTTACTGTATCTTTTATTCAATTTTTATTCTATTTAATTGTATTATATTCTTAGGCCATTTGTTTTGTTATTCTTATTCGTGACTTGTTCTGTATAAATGTTTAATGGTGAGTGATTTGCAGTGTCAAATTTCCCTCAGGATAATACATTTCTATTCTATTCTATTCTATTCTATATCTTTGAAAAGTCTCCATTTATTCAACACTTCTGAATTCACTGACAAACTGAACTGAACTGACAAGCATAAAAAAAAAAAAAAAAATCCTCCACAGGCTACTCACCATCATTAGTAAAGCGACAAGCAGCGTTTGGAGACAGAGTGAAATCTTCTTAAAACACTGTCCCTCCACTCATTCCTGAACTTTTTTGTTAAGTCCTTCTCAAATGCCAACTGAATTAAATTGGCCTTGCGTCGATGAAGCATACTAAGGCGATGTTCTGTAAAGACGTTCTTGAGGATAGAAAACGAATTCTCACAGAGTGCCGTGCTAGCTTCAGTAGTGTTGTTGTTGACATCAGTGCCCACTAGGGCTGTCCCCGACAAAGGATTTGGATAGTCGACTTTGTCTGTGTGTGTGTGTTACAAAGGGTACGATTAAACCAAATATATATATATTTATTGCTTGATATCCCTTGTATAATATTTGTATATCGTTTGATATCCCTTGTATATTATTTGTATATATACACGGAATGTCCCTTTACCTGCGTACAAACCAGAGTAATATGCGCTCTCCTATTGGACCCCCCCCCCCCCCCCAGGCTCCAGGCAGTCTCGTACTCAGACAGGTGCAGTGGGCGAGTTAGGGGCATGTTACAACATGCCTTTGGCAGTGTAGTGTTTTTAGGACCAGAGTGACCAGGTTGGCACTAGATTGTCACTTAGGTATAAATACGGTGCAGGTGTAAACAGCAGTAGTCTTACCTAAACCTAGTAACCCTTCACCACGAGTCAACGTGCAAGTGAAGTGAGCAACCTTGCGTCTAAATAGAGCACTTAGGACATGTGCGAATAGGATAGTAAAAGTGTCAGAGTTTAGTGAAGTAACGTCAAGTTCAACCTAGTTTAATGTGAAGTACAGTGCACAGGAGAATCTACACCGGCGAATGCAGAACCCTTTCTGGTTGGATTATATTGCTCAGGGACCGTGCCGCTGGAGAATAGTACCGTGGATTCCACTATCGTTTGGGATTTACCCCCATGAGGATCATCACTCGAGCCCGCCTCTAGGAAGAGGCTGGCTGGCTGTCGTCCATGCTGTCGAGCATACTTGGATTACAACTGCTGCTTTGTCTGCTTATCAAGGGAGTACATGAACCGACTCCCGTAGCTGGAGCCTCTTTATTCCTCGTTGACCCAGACTTTGTACCCGAACATTCCTCTACCCCGGCCGGCCTTACACCCGGAGGGAACCCCCCAGTGTCTCCAGCTGGTACTAGTGTGCCCTATGTAATTGCTATACCACAGGTGGCGTCAGTTTAGACCTATCCTAGTATTCATACTATTCTCATTGACTTACGCTCTTGACTTACTTACGTGTGTTCTTCGCCATACAAGCGCGAGCATAATTCTCAATCTGTAACCTAACGTTGCTTGATAATAATAAATACCCTCTAAATAGTACTTTATGTGTCATTGCCGTATTCTTGTGTGGGTGTTCACCATATATATTCATGTACTGTATGGCCAGTAATTAAAGTACATAACTAGTAGTGGTTTAATATACCATACTCTTTAATACAGTCAGGGAATTGTACCCCTCAGTTACAATTGGTCCTTCGAGCCGGAGGGTATCAGTGTAATATTTAATATAATATTGATATTAACCATGGCCAGCGGTGAACACTCCGCAAGCGGCTCTCCCAAGCTAGAACGCCTGCAGCGCAAACGTCAGCCACCTCCCTATCTGGAGGAATACGCTGTCAGTCTAATACCTAGCTTTAAACAGACGTTAAATGTGGATAAAGCGGATAGTCAAAGCATGTCAAATCCTACCGACCAGGCGACCCTGCCAGTAGAGACCCCAGTGGGTTCTAACGAAACTGACCAAGCTCACGGGGGGGACCAGGGGGGACATGACATGACTATACCCCCAGACAACGTCAACGTGATAGTCCCCGGAGAGCTCCAGGATAAAGAAAGTGCTCCAGGGACATAACCCGACACACCACCAGAAGAGAAGCGCGCCCAGGAGAAGGACCTCGGGGCGCGCCCAGAGAACAGATCTCCAACGAACACTGTCAGAAGCCGATCACCTCCGTCGGCGTCATCCCCCAGCAAAGCGGACCAGATGCTGGCGCAGGCATTCATCGCCACCCTGGCAGCCTCCACTGAACGCGATCGACTTCAAGCACAGACGCTTAGTGAGCGCGAACACTCTACCATGGAAAGAGAACGCCTCCAGGCTCAACAGACGAGCAAGCGCGAACAATCTGCAGACCAACGAGAGCGCCTTCACGCACAACTCCAAGCGCAAGCCCTTAGTGAACGCGAACACTCTGCAACCGAGCGAGAGCGCTTCCAGGCGCAACAAAGGAGTGAAGACGACCGCATAAGACTGGAGACCAGACGCCTTCAGATGGAAGAGAACATTGAAAGAGGCCGCACCGATGCACAGCGCGCCGCCGCCAATGCACAGCGCGACGCCGCTCATGCCAGCGCCGATGCACAGCGCACCGCCGCCAATGCACAGCGTGACGCTGCCCATGCCAGCGCCAATGCACAGCGCGACGCCGCCAATGCACAGCGCGATGCCGCCAATACCCAGCGCGAAGCACAGCGCGACGCCGCCAATGCACAGCGCGACGCCGCCAATGCCCAGCGCGAAGCAGAGCGCGACGCCGCCCATGCCCAGCGCGAAGCAGAGCGCGACCGGCTGCAGGCGCAGATGATAGAACAATTGATTGCCATGGCGACACCCCCTCTCTCCGCACGGAGCTCCCGGAGATCATCACGACAAGGGTCTAGGGCACATTCCCCTACCCGACGAAGCGACCCGGGACCCGGCCAACAAGAGGATCCTGTCTACGTCTCCGACCCCCCTCCCCGACCGGTCCATACGAGACCCAGCCACCGGGAAGAACCGGCCTACGTCGCCGAGAGACTGACTAGAAGACTCCAGGACCTAGAAGAGGAAGAGGAAGAGGAGGAATGTCAAGCCCACCAGCAGCAACGTACTCTGGACCAGGAGGCCCAGTACAGCCCAGACGTCAGCCCCGAGTCACTGCACTACAAACCCCAGACCCAACTCATGGGTGAGTTTGACGTACAGTCAGCACCGAGGAACAGCACCTGGGTACCCGGCCCCTGGTACCCACCAAGTACCAACCCACGACAACACGTACGGGGAGACTCGCCCAGGAGGCCTCTTCCCCTACGCTCACCAATGTGCCAGCCATCCATGGTATCGTACCTTGGCACACCGACGTTCCCAGACTTTACGCACGAGGACAGAGCACAGTACACGGAATTACGGATGTGCTTGGAGACTATGATGTCCGACGTCCCCGATGAGTCGTACAAATATGCCATCCTCCTCAAGCACCTCAAGGTGCCCAGAGCGCATAATATAGCGCTGGCATATTCCAACTCAAGTACCCCATACTCCGCGGCTCTAGTGGCCCTCGACCAGCGTTATGGACGCATATGGGACTACGTGATACAAGAAATAAGAGATATCGACCGCCTCCCCCCAGCCAAAGACAATAGAGCATTGGATGATCTCTCTATCAAGGTACAATCCCTGGTAGGGATGCTGGGGGCCCAAAAGGAGAAAGGAAGATATGAACTATATGCTAACTCTAATGTGGAACGAATACTAGAGAAGCTCCCTCCAGCCCGCCAAGAGCGCTTTCGGCGGCAGAGAGACCACCGTGATCCCGACGGTCCCGAGCCATCCCTCCTAGACCTGGCCGCCTTCCTCGCGAGGGAAGTCAGCAGCCTACGACTGGATACGTTCGTGTGGAGTGGACCAAGCCCAAGAGATGGACCTCGGAGATCTAATGATAACCGCCGGTCAGTGACTGTTATGCACCAGGCAGAGTCAGTGCCGCAGCACGAGAACCACAGCAACCCCTCGACCAAGGGGGAGTGGAAGATTGAATGCCAGTACTGTGAAAAGGAACATCGGCTGTATTAATGTGACACTTTCAAGAAGCTGACCACTGACGAGGTGAGTCAGTGGATCAAAGCCAACCGCCGCTGCTTCCGCTGCGCGCGCAGCCATATGGCAGCTGAGTGCCGTTTAAAGAAGAAATGCAGCAAGTGCGACGGCGCCCACCTGGAGGTCCTGCACGACATCAACAAGCGTCCGCCAGGAAACCAAAGTGGGCCCGTCACGGTGATGTATCAGGCCGAGGCGGTGTCACCACAGACCAGGCCTGAAACCACCCCCTGGTGTCCCGACTGTCGCAGCAGACACGGGGACCGACAGTGCCACCAGTACTACCCCGAGTCGGCGCCACCACCGTCGAGTCACAACTCCCCCGCCAGAGAGGAACGGGAGATCGTCTGTACCTACTGCGACGGCGGACACTGGCTGGCACAGTGCGCCGAATACAAGACACTGAACCCCGTCCAAGTTGATCAGTGGCGTGAAGCGGCCCAGGCGGGCGCCGCTCACCGCGCATCACTGTGCGGGGCCCACCAGCAGAAGATCCAAGGCAACCCACCAACAGGAGTGCTCCACATAGACCAGCATAGCGGGACCCCCCGAGTGCTCATCAAAGTGGTCAGAGTGCTCCTGAGTTACGAGGACAAGGTCCTGGACACTTACGCCGTCCTAGACGATGGGTCTGAAAAGACTCTCCTCCTCGCTTCCGCCGCAGCCCAGTTGGGCCTGCGGGGTGCCAAAGGAACAATGACAATCCGTACCATTAGAAGAGACCAGAAGACCATAAAGGGTGAAAATGTCTCCTTCACGATAGCAGCGGTCGAGCAGCCCGATGAGCAGTATAGTATCACTAACGTCTTCACCAGCCACGACATAGGCCTGTCACAGTACACCTACCCCATCCCACAGCTGATGGCGAAGTATGTGCACCTACGCAGACTACCTATACCGCTTATCGACGGCGCCACACCGACCCTGCTCATAGGCTCCGACCACGCGGACCTCATTCTCCCAATTGAGGTGGCCCACATCGGACCCAAAGGATGCCCAGTTGCGGTTCAGACCCGACTGGGGTGGACGCTCCAGGGCCCCCTCTACGGACTTGACAGTCAACCCACGTCTACACGCTGCCTGCACACAAAGGTGAGCGACACAGGCCACTCTCTCGTACAGCCCGTTGAGAGGCTATTGACATTAGACGAGAGGCCTGTGAGAGAACCGTGGGCCCAAGAAGAGGGAGTTCCGAACTCCACCCCCCTCAGCTGCGCTCCAAGCGACGTAGCTGACCTCGAGCCCAGCACCCCACACGACTTCTTGATGGTGCGGCCGGAACCGGCCCCTCCTCAGATGGGGTACAGACCGAACAAGAGAAACAGACGGAGGATGTGGAGACACAGCCAAGCACAGATCAACCAGTCTCAGGCCCGCTTCCTCCTAAGCCCCCCTACCATCCCGGCCAGCCCGTCAGAAGCGGGTCAAGGACAGGGACAACTTAAAAGTGGACACAGTCGTTATGATCATAGACCAGTCACTACCCCGAGCTGCGTGGCCGGCCGGCCGCGTAAGCAAAGTGATCACTGGTGCCGACGGAAAGGTCAGAGCGGCATAAGTTATTGTCCAGGGATGGACATACACCCGACCCGTGGCGAGGCTGATAGAGTTGCCAAGGCTCCCTGACTCCCTCGATGACGATCATGACCCACTGACTTTGTAGATTGCCCTACTCCCCACAACAGACATTGAGTAGTTGACAGGACTATTAATCTGTCTTCGCTTTAACTAATTAGGTGCAGACTAATTAGGAGGCGGCTGTTACAAAGGTTCAGATTAAACCAAATATATATATTTATTGCTTGATATCCCTTGTATAATATTTGTATATCGTTTGATATCCCTTGTATATTATTTGTATATATACACGGAATGTCCCTTTACCTGCGTACAAACCAGAGTAATATGCGCTCTCCTATTGGACCCCCCCCCCAGGCTCCAGGCAGTCTCGTACTCAGACAGGTGCAGTGGGCGAGTTTGGGGCATGTTACAACATGCCTTTGGCAGTGTAGTGTTTTCAGGACCAGAGTGACCAGGTTGGCACTAGATTGTCACTTAGGTATAAATACGGCGCAGGTGTAAATAGCAGTAGTCTTACCTAAACCTAGTGTGGTATAATATGTCCTCATGTAAATATGTTCCCCTTACCTGTGCCCCCCCCCCTCTCTGTGGAATCACCCCCCTCCCCTGTGTCCCCAAACCTGTACCCCCTCCCCCCCATCTGACCTATCAAATGGGACCACACACCCCCTTTGTTGAACTATAAAGGGCTCCTCCCGACCACAATCAAGGCTTCTTAACTGGGTAATTTCAGCTGATCACCTGGGGCGAGAGCCTCAGCCATTCTCTCTATGTAATCTATCTGTTTGGTTAATAAACCCTTGTTATTATCCAAGCCTCGGTTGACTGAGACATTCTTCATCAGGATATCCACAAATATCCCACAATTGGCGTCACGAACAGGATCAGATCACAAATTGGTGAGAGGACAGGACGAGTGAGACGACGCGTGACCTGAACCACGAACGACGGCAGGACCAGACAGAGAGGAACACAACCCAGTGACCTGAGCGACCCACGACAGCATAGAACCACCAGGGACGCCGCCAAGGAGCTGCGGACACAACCAGAGGCGACGACAACAACCGTGGGAGAACCATCCAACCCAGCCCACAGACATCCCCAAGAAAGTGGAGCAGGGGACCACGAAGGAGACTGACCAAGGAGACACTGACGAAGAGGAGATCAACCTTTTGACGGCCTCCACCCCGGCACTGCAGACCACGACAGACCGAGATCAAGACGGAGTCTAACGTGGCTCTGTCGGACCACGGCGGGGAGCTGATCGTGGAGTCGGACAGCGGGATGGTGATCCACGAGACCCACGGCCTGGAGTGCAGCGAGTGCGGCGAGATCTTTGGCAGCATCGCCGACCTCCACCAGCACTTTGAGATCCACAAGGACATCAACCCGTACATCTGTGTCCACTGTGGCGAGAGCTTCGCCGTGGAGGCCAGCCTCAAGCAGCACATGAAAATCCACACGAAAGAAAAGGCGTACGCCCCCACCGGGGTCGAGATGGTCGGCAAGGGCGTCATCGACACCTTCAACCTCAAGTCTCACCAGATGCCGGAGAAGCCCCATCAGTGCTCCGAGTGTAGCAAGAGCTTCGCGGCGGCCATCTCTCTCAGAGAACACATGAAGATGCACTCGGATGACAAGCCGTACAAGTGCACCCAGTGTAGGAAGAGCTTTGTACGCAGGAGGCATCTGAAGAAGCACCAGGAGCTCCACACGCGCGAGAAGCCGTACACCTGTGGCCAGTGCGGTAAAGGCTTCACCACATCCTCCAACCTGAAGCAGCACCAGAAGACCCACGCCGCGGGGGCCGGGAACAAGCCCCGTCGTAAAGGCTTCGCCACCGCGTCCAGCCCCAAGCAACACCAGAAGACCCACGCCGTGGGGGTAGTAGGGGACAAGCCCCATCGATGCACACAGTGTGCGAAGTGCTTTGCAACCGCGGCTAACTTGAAGGAGCACCAGAGGGGGGTCCACTCGGGAGAGAAGCCGTACAAATGCAACATGTGCCGGAAGAGTTTCGTTCGCAAGCGCCACCTGAAGAAGCAAACCCATCACCTGCAAACGGGAACTGAAGTCCCCGACCATCAAGGTGGATTCCCATGACAAGATTGTCATCCGTGTGAGAAAGAGCGTCCTACTGACTAGCCACTACACCGGCGGGCCCTCGCCCTCCATCAAGTGGTACCGCAATGACGAGGAGAGGACAGCGAAACCAGCACAACACATTCAAAAGCGCCCTGACCACCATGTCTCTGGGCCTGATGGGGGCCAAGCGTGAGCACAGTGGCAGACATGTGGTGGTGATGGAGAGCAGCGCAGACAAGTGACCCTTGACAGGGAATGGACGGCGACCAGTGAATATTCCCGACTGCATCGTCAAGAAGAGACACATAGCAAATGAGACCTGTGGACCAAGAGACTTCTGAATACACATTGTCCAAAATTGTTATGTATTTATTTACTTTTTACTGTCTTACTGCCACACGACAGGCTCACAGAAACATCAACTGAATGTACGATACGTTCAACACACAGCAGGTCACCACAGAAGGACACATCCCTGGCAGAGAACAGATGGTCAACAGCGACGCAGCAACTGTCAGATTCACAAACAAGAGATGTTTCACAAAGTTCATATGTATCAAGAAAATTATGAACTAAGAATATGATGAAATACAACCAATAAGATTGCAATAACCAATTTATAATAACAATAAGGAATGATCACAGAGTCACATTGAAAATTATATTGTTAACAAGACAGAACCAGTTGGTTTATTCCAAGTCACCAAGTTTGTTTTGACCATTGATAGTATGCACCACAGAACAATGCATAACGATTATCATAATCACCTTTTATATTAACCACTAGGTTAACGGTTTTCAATTTTATTTTGACACATTAGCCACTAAGGTAATGTCTATTGTATGTATTTATTTAATTTTTATGTGTTACTGTTTGGCCCTGCCACACGACCGACAGAGAACACCTTGTCAACAACGACGCAACATCATTCAGATTAATACCTTCACAAGCAGGAAACTTTTCACACAATTGTATGTATCTGCAAAACGATGAACTAGGGATGTGATGAAAAGAAATCAATGAGAAAGCATTAACAATGGTTAGTAATAATGAGCTAAAATGTATTGCTGAAGGAAGAAGTGACCACATGATCACATTACATCACATTTGAATTACTTAGGTTACAAAATTGTATTGTCAGACAAGAAAGAATCAGTTGTTTTTATTCTCTCATAGAAGAGGACATGTAACGTTGTTTTGCACCTGTATGGTGAACCATTGATAGTATATGCACTAGAATTACATACAGAAGCGATGCATAAGACGTTTTATCTCCTCATTTATAGAGAAGAAATGGAGAAAATTGCCTGATTCTAAGTAAAGACCAACAAAACTGAGGCAATCACAGATGAAAGTGACACTCAAACTCAGGGTAAATACAACTGGATCCTAAGTAATTTCATCAAGAATCATCATAAAACGTGCAAAAATATATATATATATTTTTGAACAGTTTCCCATAATCAATCATGTTAGTTTTATTAACCACCAGGTTAACGGTTGTTAAAATGTTTTTGTACACATTAGCCTTATGTGTAAATCCTATTCCTAATAATTATGCACAATTTAGTTTTTTCACCCTGTGCACTCTGACCACACAGACAGTGCATGTATTTAATTGGTTTATTACGATGCCTGTATGCACAACGATCACATTAGCTCCCCAGAGTCACGACATGAACGACTGAAGGTATGCCAAGATATATGCACAGCGATAGCTTCTAATGATTATGTTAATTGTTGTTTGATATCAGAGATGAGGACCACTCATTGATATAGGTATTTTGAGCGATTAATAAAAGAAAAGGGTGACATCTATTCCCACATCTCTGATATCAAAATAACACAGAACGCAGTCCAGTCGATCATGTCATGAACCATGTATATAAATAATACTAGTTTAAATTATTAGGCCAACCAACAGAACACATTGGCCAACATTTTCATTATTTTAATTATTTTCTATTTTTTCATTATCTGATAACCGATGGATTACATCGGTCCCCACTTTTACCTGTTCCAAACAATCCTGGTATATTATACATTAATCTCACCCACATTATAAGAAAGAAAAGTGAGTATTGTGGTATAATATGTCCTCATGTAAATATGTTCCCCTTACCTGTGCCCCCCCCCTCTCTGTGGAATCACCCCCCTCCCCTGTGTCCCCAAACCTGTACCCCCTCCCCCCCATCTGACCTATCAAATGGGACCACACACCCCCTTTGTTGAACTATAAAGGGCTCCTCCCGACCACAATCAAGGCTTCTTACATTTACATTTACATTTAGTCATTTAGCTGACGCTTTTATCCAAAGCGACTTACAAGTTCTGTACGACAAGCCATCAGGAAGAGCACAACTCTATCAGCTGAGTAACAATGTTCATCAAAGTGTTGAGTGCTACAGTGTAGGTTAGTTTATTAGGACAAGTGCATGACAGTATGGTTAGTTAGGGTTAGATTTTTTTTTTTTTTTTTTTTTTTTTTTAATTCAGATAATGGTTGAAGAAGTGAGTCTTTAGTCGACGGCGAAAGATTGGACGTGTTTCGGCTGTCCTAACTGGGGTGGGTAGTTCATTCCACCATTGTGGGGCAAGGACTGAGAATAGGCGACTTCTCTTTGATGACCCTCCTGGAGCTTGGATAGGAGTAGGTCTGAGGCGGCCAGAAGATGCAGAGCGTAGGGGTCTTGAGGGTGTGTAGTTAGAGACCATTGACCGGAGGTAGGCGGGAGCAGTTCCCTTTGCCGCACGGTATGCTAGGTCAAGGGCCTTGAAGCGGATTCGTGCAGCAATGGGGAGCCAGTGCAGGTCCCTAAGAAGTGGGGTGACATGGGCCGACTTCGGTAGGTTTGAGATCAGGCGGGCCGCTGAGTTCTGAATGAGTTGAAGAGGCTTAGTGGCAGTGGCCGGGAGGCCAGCGAGCAGTGCGTTGCAGTAGTCGAGGCGGGAGATGACTGTTGATTGGACGAGGAGTTGGGTGGCTTCTTTTGTCAGGAAGGGGCGTATCCTTCTGACGTTGCTCAGGAGGAATCGGCAGGTTCTGGTTGTCGCTGCGATGTGAGCAGAGAAGTTCAACTGGTCGTCGAGGACAACACCAAGGTTCTTGGCGGTCGGGGACGCGGTCACAGCTGCATTCTCGACTGTGATGGAAAGGTCGGTCAGGGGGGAGGATTTGGCCGGCAGGTGGAGCAATTCTGTTTTGCTTAGGTTCAGTTTGAGGTGGTTGGTCGTCATCCAGGCGGAGATGTCGGACAGACAGGCCGAGATCCGCTCAGAGACGTGGATATCTGAGGGAGGGAAGGAGAGGAAGAGTTGAGTATCGTCGGCATAACAGTGGTAGGAGAAGCCATGAGACGTGATAATGTTACCCAGTGATTTAGTGTAGAGGGAGAAGAGAAGGGGTCCTAAAACCGAGCCCTGGGGGACACCCGTCCGCAGGGGGCGGGTGGCCGACAGGGTCCCTCTCCATGACACTTGGTAGGAGCGGTCATTGAGGTATGATGACAACCATGTCAGCGCAGAGCCAGCCACTCCCATTCCTGCGAGGGCCGCGAGGAGGATCTGGTGGTTGACTGTGTCGAAGGCTGCAGATAGATCTAGGAGAATCAGGACAGAGGAGAGGCCTTTCGCTTTTGCTAAGTGAAGTGCCTCTGTGACCGCAATGAGGGCTGTCTCTGTGGAGTGACCAGTCCTGAAGCCTGACTGATTAGGGTCTAGGAGGTCATTCTGTAAGAGATAAGCAGTAAGTTGGTTGGATACAGCACGTTCAAGTGTTTTAGAAAGGAAGGAGAGAAGAGAGACAGGACGGTAGTTGCCTATGACGGTAGGGTTCAGGGATGGTTTTTTTATGAGGGGCGTGACTCTGGCTTGTTTTAGGGAGGTGGGGACCACCCCCGAGTTGAGTGAGGAGTTGATGGTTGCAGTTAGGAATGGGAGGATGTCTGGTGCTATGGACTGGAGGAGTGGGGAAGGTAGCCGGTCCAGCTGGCATGTAGTCGGACGGTTCGACGTTACCAGTGTCAGGGTCTCGGCTTCTGTAATGGGAGAGAAAGATGACAGAGTGAAGGATGAGGTTCTCGATTCAGCATTTGGAATGGGTGGGGGTTGGGAGAAGGAGCTGCGGATGTTCTCCACTTTTTCCTCAAAGAAGATCGCAAAGTCTTCGGCAGAGAAAGATGAGGGAGGGGGGGGTGGGGGGGGAGTGAGGAGGGAGGACATGGTAGCATGCAGTTTGCGAAGATTCTTGGCAGAGGCCTCGATCCTATGGTGAAAGAAAGAAGCTTTGGCATTAGTAATGGTTTTGGAGAATGTTAACAAGAGGTTGTGATATGTGTCGATGTCAGCAGTGAGGCGTGACTTTCTATACTTCCTTTCAGCTGCTCTCAGGACCTGTCTTTGTTCTCTCACTGGATCTGTCAGCCATGGACTGGGTGGGGAACGGCGGGCAGGTTTCTCAACGAGGGGACAGAGCTTGTCGAAGGAGGTTGCAAGGGCTGAGAGGAGGGTGGAGGTTGCCATCTCTGTGGAGAGAGCAGAGAAGGTGTCACTCAAAGGTAGAGTGGATAGTATGTCAGAGGAGAGGGTGGAGGGGGATAGGGAGGGCAGGTTGCGTCTGAGTGAGACGGTTTGAGTTGGGGTGAAGACCTTTCGGTTAAGCATGAGAGTTAGTGAGAAGGATATGAAGGAATGGTCAGATACATGTAGGGGAGTTACCGTGGTGTTAATGATGCTGGAGTTACGTGAAAATATGAGATCCAAGGAGTTGCCTGCTTTGTGGGTGGGAGGCATGGCAGTGGGAGTCAGGTCAAATGATTGTAGGAGGGAGACTACTATGACTGACTGAGATGAGTCAGGCAGGTTGAAGTCGCCCAATAGAAGGAGAGGGGTACCATCTTCCGGTAAGGAGCTTAGAAGCATGTCCAGCTCATCTGTGAAGTGATCGAGCGGACCTGGAGGGCGGTAGAGTGTAACAATGGTGAGATTGAAAGGATTAGAGACAGATACTGCATGATATTCAAAAGAGGAGAGTGACAGTGCTGGGAGGGGTGTTACGTTTGTAGTCCATGAAGGAGATGTCATGAGGCCAGTGCCTCCACCCCGCCTGGAAGGTCGAGGTGTGTGAGTGAAGTTATAGTTTGTAGATAATGCTGCAGGTGTTGATGAGTTATTGGGGGTTATCCAGGTCTCAGTTAGAGCCAGGAGCTGCAGATTTTGACTATGGGCGTAGGCAGTAATGAAGTCAGCTTTCTTGACTGCTGATTGACAATTCCATAGGCCTCCCTGTACTGTGACAGGTGTATTAGTGGCTGTAGGAGGGTAGGATAGATTAGCCGGGTTGCTAGCAAACTGCCGTGGGTGGGTTGAGTCTGTTCTGGGGGAGCAGATTGTGGATATGAGACACATTGTGGTGTCAAGAGTGGCAGGGAGGAAGTAGAGGAATAGCAGAGTGGGAGGGAAAGGGAGATTTTTCAGAGTGGAGTGTAAGATAGGATTATGATGTACTTAGCACTGGGTGGATCCCTGGATCCCTCTGCAGAGAACTCCAGGAAAACTCCTCTTTGTCCCTCTTCGTTTCTCGACGCTTCGCTGACGCTAAGCCAGCAGGCCTTTAAATCCCTATCACTAATTAGTGCTTTCTAACACCTGGCCCTTAATGGGTCACTTAAGGAAACAAAATGGCCGCTTTAAACACGCCCCTTACCTGGGTAATTTCAGCTGATCACCTGGGGCGAGAGCCTCAGCCATTATCTCTATGTAATCTATCTGTTTGGTTAATAAACCCTTGTTATTATCCAAGCCTCGGTTGACTGAGACATTCTTCATCAGGATATCCACAAATATCCCACACTAGTAACCCTTCACCACGAGTCAACGTGCAAGTGAAGTGAGCAACCTTGCGTCTAAATAGAGCACTTAGGACATGTGCGAATAGGATAGTAAAAGTGTCAGAGTTTAGTGAAGTAACGTCAAGTTCAACCTAGTTTAATGTGAAGTACAGTGCACAGGAGAATCTACACCGGCGAATGCAGAACCCTTTCTGGTTGGATTATATTGCTCAGGGACCGTGCCGCTGGAGAATAGTACCGTGGATTCCACTATCGTTTGGGATTTACCCCCGTGAGGATCATCACTCGAGCCCGCCTCTAGGAAGAGGCTGGCTGGCTGTCGTCCATGCTGTCGAGCATACTTGGATTACAACTGCTGCTTTGTCTGCTTATCAAGGGAGTACATGAACCGACTCCCGTAGCTGGAGCCTCTTTATTCCTCGTTGACCCAGACTTTGTACCCGAACATTCCTCTACCCCGGCCGGCCTTACACCCGGAGGGAACCCCCCAGTGTCTCCAGCTGGTACTAGTGTGCCCTATGTAATTGCTATACCACAGGTGGCGTCAGTTTAGACCCATCCTAGTATTCATACTATTCTCATTGACTTACGCTCTTGACTTACTTACGTGTGTTCTTCGCCATACAAGCGCGAGCATAATTCTCAATCTGTAACCTAACGTTGCTTGATAATAATAAATACCCTCTAAATAGTACTTTATGTGTCATTGCCGTATTCTTGTGTGGGTGTTCACCATATATATTCATGTACTGTATGGCCAGTAATTAAAGTACATAACTAGTAGTGGTTTAATATACCATACTCTTTAATACAGTCAGGGAATTGTACCCCTCAGTTACAGTGTGGTTAGACTCAGGTACAGTACGACTCACCATTGCCATGGCAATTGCTTGGGGGCTGGTGTATTTATATGGAACAAAACAGATATTATATTCAGTGTGTGTGTAAGGAAAACAAGAATGTTTCCATCCTTGTGGTGGTCAGATACCACATGGAACAGGGGTTAGTTTAGGGTAACGGGTTAGATAAAGAGGCAGGCCTCGAAATTAATGTGGATCGTCCCAAATTTTTTATAATAGTTTTTCAACATTACATGATTGTTCAGATTAAATGAGAACAGCTAAATTAATTATGACAATGATAAGCCAATGTATGTCATGATATCATGGCCTATGACTGAAGCAGTAAAAATACTATGCCTGGTTGATGTACAATCAGAGATTGTGGAAACATTAGCTGAGAGAACAGTGCAATGTCAAGAACAGCACAAGAAGCACTTGCATGTGGTACAGTAGTAATATGCATTAACAAGTGCAGATATACAGCATTTGTATTAATCTCTTATCTGGCAAGTAGCATGTTCATATCACCAGAGGCTATATTAATCATAATCCATAATATGTGAGAGGAGGGGTGTGGATTTGGGGAGCAGACATCAAAATAAATGGGGAGAGTGAGTAAGAGAGAGAGATCTAGCTGCTATGACAGTATTCCCTGGGAAGGTCTGTCATCAATCACTGAGCTGTTGAATCACATGGCCACCAGCGATCAATCGGCGCCACAGAAACAGCTCCTTTTACAAAAATTATTTCTGATGCATTATCTGGCTATATCAGGACAGTAACTGAAAAATCGCTATTAACGTAGCTGTCTCATTAATGTCACTGTGAGAGTGGGTTTACCTGAATCTGCCACACAGCTAAGTTAACATTATCTGTGGAAGATGGAGGGGATACTTCGTTCCCAAGAGCATCATTTTGACTCCTCAACTTTAACGTTACCTAACTTTAAACACTTATGCATCGGGCAGAAATGGGGCTAGATTATATTTTTTTAGTAACTTGCAATTTATTATACTTTATACTTATAGCACATGCATGGGTCTGGTCTCTTTTGAAAGGTAAGCTTCTGAACTTTCTTACACAATAAAGAAAAAGCACTTTGAGTGCTAAAAAATTAGAGTTACAGAGGTTTGAACACACAGACGTAAAAGTTTTGCGTACTTACATGCCTGTTTTTGGGTTCCAGCTGAGAGATAGGAGCTGGAAAACATAACGGTTCCATACCCTGAAGTATTATAGTGATACAGGTCCAAAGTTTATAATAACTGGAAAATGTATGTTTTACAGAGGTTTTTGTAATGTGTGTACCGCAATAATTCAGTGTGATTATCCAAAATGCTTCTTCCGTCCGCTTCCATTCATTCAGATGCACAAGTCAAAACAAAGAACTTGTTGTTCTATTTCTGCCCCCTTCTCATTGCTTTCTTGGCTACAACGGTGGTCAATCATTTTCGCCATCAGCGGTGACTGGTCAGTTCAGGACCGTTTACAACCGGATACGGTCAGAACGGCTTGTCAAATGATGCTCACTAGATATTTCGTCTTGTAACTCGAGACCTGAAGAATGCAATAGGTTGAGTGTGGTGACGATCGAAAGGCGGCAAATTCAACTTTAGAGAGAGAATAGGTATGCGGGACCTGTCTCATTATGCAAACCACGCCCCTTTTAGTTTGATTGATTAAAATCACACACCCTTTTGAGATGCTTTATGACCCTAAGCCCGCCCCTTTTACGAGGAGGCAGGACTTCCGGTTTATGAGGGAGGGACTTCCGGTTTAGGAGGGGCGGGGCTTTAGGAGGAGGGACATCCGGAGGCGGGGCAGCAAATCAGGAAAGCCGAAAACTTCTGTCAATACCAGGGTAAGTTTGATTTACGACCCTGTGTGTGTGTGTGCGTGTGCGTGTGCATGTGCGTGTGCGTGTGTGTGTGTGTGTGTGTGTGTGTGTGTGTGTGTGTTTGTGTGTGTGTGTGTGTGGGACTGCCTTCATGGAGAAAGTCACAATGTTTAGGCAATTATCCTTCACATATCTTTATGGATTATAATGTATTATATATACTTTTATATGTGTAAAGAAAGAAAAAAAATTTATGATTCATAGAAACCTGTGTGTGTTTCCATTGTTGGTTGTCAGAATGAACCATCTCTGCATGCAGTTTGTCTCTCTGTCAGTCTGAAGCCCCATGCTGTTTCTGCAGTCACCTGTGGGGGTGGGTGAATGTAGGCGTCAGTACAGCCCAAGTGATCAGGACGGGGGGTAGGGGGAGTTGTTTAGGGTCTGTCATAACAAGCGTTACCTCTGCATGTTCTGATAGTGACCCTTACGAATAACTACGAGTAACGGTTTGAGGGGTCCGGTGCACCGACCTTCTGAAGGAAGGGGTGTAGGTGTGATGATTCTGACGACGTGACACTATCTGTCAGATGTATGTTTTTAAAAAGCCCCAAGGTATAAATTACACGCATGCATAACTACACTCTAACTGTAGAGAATACATTCAAGAATCAACAATGGCTTTCGAAAACGGTATACTTGGAGACTGTGTTTTAAATCAATACATTTTAAATCATTTTACAGCAGCTATGCTTTTTTTATCGTTCTAGATTTTACCCCTAAGCTGTGGGAGGAAAGGATTCTACCCAATGGTAAGTACAAATTAACAAATGCATGTCTATTTTGATCCTAATTAATACTTAATTCTGTATGATATTGTTTTAACGCAGTGGCGGCTCCTGGATGCTTCGCCACTAGGGGCGCTATACCAAACATTTTGCAAACATGTACAAGGCACGCATTGGCGAATATTATCACCATTGCCATCGATCAATATATGAGCAGCCATGATCACAGTCAGTCAAATACAACCACGTTTCCAATAGCCCAACACAAACACACACAGCTCTCTCTCTCTCTCTCTCTCTCTCTCTCTCTCTCTCTCTCTCTCTCTCTCTCTCTCTCTCTCTCGCTCTCTCTCTCTCTCTCCCTCTCTCTCCCTCTCTCTCTCTCTCTCTCTCCCTCTCTCTCTCTCTCTCTCTCTCTCAGATCGATTCAATAAGAAACACATATGTATATATTGTCATTTTAAACAAGTTACCATTCATTGTCTGAGTGGTTATGCTCTACCCGCGGCGAAATTAGAGAGAGAGAGAGAGAGAGAGAGAGAGAGAGCGAGAGAGAGAGAGAGAGAGAGAGAGAGAGAGAGAGAGAGAGCGAGAGAGAGAGAGAGAGAGAGAGAGAGAGAGAGAGAGAGAGAGAGAGAGAGAGTGAGAGAGAGAGAGCGAGAGAGAGAGAGAGAGAGAGAGGGGGAGAGAGAGAGAGAGAGAGAGAGAGAGAGAGAGAGAGCGAGAGAGAGGGGGGAGAGAGAGAGAGAGCGAGAGAGAGAGAGAGAGAGCGAGAGAGAGACCGAATTAACTCACTGTTTACGTGGTCCACTCACTGTTGTCCCGACTCCCCAGACTGTTGATGTATATCAAGCCGGAGGGCTTGATAAAGTGTATAATCCGCTGTTGATGATGTATATCCAGTCCACTGTCCAGACTGCCATATAGCTTGTTAGCTGTTAGCAGTTAGCACCACACAACAAGTAGTTTGATTTCTTTGTCCATTTCCGCGTTGAACAGATTGCAAACCAGGGGCGTTTTTAGGGTTAGAAAACATTGGGGGCTTCAGCCCGGGGGGCTTTTTTTTTTTTTTTTTTTTTTATAAACACAGAAATACGCAATTTTTTTGTAATTAGAGATGAATACTGAAGAACTCGAATCATTAGAGGTTCTCAAAGTGAGGTCCATGTCCATGAGAGGGATCTGGGCAGTTCCCATAGAAAATTCAAAGTTAACAGGACCAAATCATCAGTTTCTTATTTATTTATTTAACCTTTATTTTGCCAGATAAAACATTGATCTGGTCCAAGAGGCCCCAACAGGAGTACAAATATACATATATACACATATATATATACATATATATATAATATATATACATATACTGTACATACATACACACATATACTGTGAGGTTTTGTCCGCTGCTCACCAACTTTCTCTGTCTTCTTTAAGCCTACTGTTAGGAATTCCCTACTCACTCTCTCTAGCCCCCACCCTCTCGTTCTTTACTCTCAGTGGCCACACCTGTTCGATTATCAATTACCTCTCGCACCTGTGGTGGCAGGCTAATTAGTTCCCCTGTGGGCTTTAAATACCAGGGCGCTTCCCCTCGTTTCGGCGTGGGGTCGTGTTGTATACTTGCCGAGTCATATTCTCTAAACATCTAGACTCTTTCGGGAGATCCTCTGTCTGCCTATGCTGTTCCATTCTCCGGCGTCGAGATGTTTGCTCCAGCCTTCGCCAGCTGTCGCCGTTGCCTGTGGGGGAGACTGGTCTGCGCTCCCTGTACTTCCACGGGAGGCACCCCAGCGTTCCACTGCAGACCCCCGCGCAGCTGTTCGTCCTGACGCACATCCAGACCAGCGCAGACGCTCTCCAGTCCTCAGCGCGCAAACGCGCATCTTCCGAGGACGCTCGAGCTTGGCACGCTCTCCAGACCAGCGCGCAGACGCGCATCTCCTAGACCTTCGAGCTTGGCACGCTCTCCCGACCAGCGCGCAGACGCGCATCTCCTAGACCTTCGAGCTTGGCACGCTCTCCCGACCAGCGCGCAGACGCGCATCTCCTAGACCTTCGAGCTTGGCACGCTCTCCCGACCAGCGCGCAGACGCGCATCTCCTAGACCTTCGAGCTTGGCACGCTCTCCAGACCAGCGCAGACGCGCATCTTCCAGACCCTCGAGCTTGGCACGCTCTCCAGACCTCAGCGCGCAGACGCGCATCTACCAGACCTTCGAGCTTGGCACGCTCTCCCGACCAGCGCGCAGACGCGCATCTCCTAGACCTTCGAGCTTGGCACGCTCTCCCGACCAGCGCGCAGACGCGCATCTCCAAGACCTTCGAGCTTGGCACGCTCTCCCGACCAGCGCGCAGACGCGCATCTCCTAGACCTTCGAGCTTGGCACGCTCTCCCGACCAGCGCGCCGACGCGCATCTCCTAGACCTTCGAGCTTGGCACGCTCTCCCGACCAGCGCGCAGACGCGCATCTCCTAGACCTTCGAGCTTGGCACGCTCTCCCGACCAGCGCGCAGACGCGCATCTCCTAGACCTTCGAGCTTGGCACGCTCTCCAGACCAGCGCGCAGGAGCGCATCTTCCAGACCTTCGTGCTTGGCACACTCCTCCAAGCAGACGCACCCCGATGCGTCTCTCGGTTCCGGTGCGCACTCCAAGTTGTGGCGCACCACTCTGTCCTCGGCTCGGACAGCCGGCTTCCCGGTGGCGACACCCTCGCCACCGCCGCCTGTTCCAGCACCACTCTGTCCTCGGCTCGGACAGTCGGCTACCCGGTGGCGGCACCCTCGCCACCGCCGCCTGTTCCAGCACCACTCTGTTCTCGGCTCGGACAGCCAGCTACCCGGTGGCGACACCCTTGCCGCCGCTGCTGTTCCTGCACCATTACGCATACGTCTGGGTGAGTTTTGACTGTCTAGATCATCTCCGTTTTCGTGTGTTTCTAACACTGAAGAATTACCACCTTTTTAATCTGACAGTCACTCACCCAGCGTTGTGCCTCTGTTTGTTTCACTTGGATATTATTTTGGACGTTACATCTCCCACTGTGTGTTTGTTCACACCAAAGATAGTATTCTCTTTGTATTTGTTTTGGTACTTTGCTCTTTGTGTATTTTTCACGAAGATAGTTCTACCCGGTGACGAAACCCTCGCCGCCGCTGCTGTTCCTGCACCATTACGCATACGCCTGGGTGAGTTTAGATTGTTAAGTCACTCACCCAGCGTAATGCCTCTTGCCCTCGCCCCGCTGCTGTTCCTGTACCATTACGCATACGCCTGGGTGAGTTTAGATTGTTAAGTCACTCACCCAGCGTCATGCCTCTGTTTTTGTTTCTCACTTTGATAGTATTTTTGGACATTACATCTCCCCCTGTGTGTTTGTCACACGAAGATATTATTACTTTGTTACTTTGTTTATTTGGACTGTTCTGCATCTGCTCTGTTTGTTCCCTTTGAATATTAACCCTCTCCTCTGTTCTGCAGAGCGGCCCAGATGTTTTTCCCACCAGTCCTCCCAGTCCTCCCTGTCCCCAGCCCGCCTCCGCGGGCCTCAGTCCCCTCTGTCCCTAGTCCTCCCCTTTCTAGTTCCACCTAGTTCCTTGTCCCTAGTTCTCCTAGTCCCCAGTTCTCCTGTTCCCTAGCTCTCCTTGTCCCGACATCTCCTAGTCTCTAGTTCCTCTGTTCCTTTAACCTTCCCCTAGCGTTCCTTTAATGTTTCCCCTAGCGTTCATTAACCTTCCCTTAGTGTTCCCTTTTCCTGCCCGCCTCTTAAAGGCACTTTACCTTCCCCTCTTGTGTTATTCCAGTGTTTTGTGTTTCTCCCTTAAAGGGACAGTGCCCTTTTTCCCTGTTCTCAATAAATATCTGTTTCTTGGCAAACCATCATACCTGTCTTGTGTTGTGCGATTGGGGTCGGTTACAAACCATAACATATACACCAATAACAAAATAAAAACAGTTAAGAATCATACACATAAGCAAATAAACAAACAAACAAACAAACATTATGCACAGCCTATGTACAAAAGAAATAAACAGTTCATCTCTAGTCTTTACAGTTTTCTTCAATTGCATAAACACTCAAATCAAAAGTATTACACAATTATCAAAACCTTACACTCAAGGAGCAAAACGTAGGCCCAGATTTGCACCCCTATAAGCACAAAGTCAGCCTCACACTTTTTGCAAAACAATACACACAGTGATTTGCAAAACGCTAAACACACTTCCATTACATTAGACACAGAATGTCAAATTACCACACATATGAGCCAATTGGTTAAACACAGCCATCAGATGCACAAACACACCATTGCTTAATTGTAGATACACCAATCAGGTTTAAGCACTATAAAAATGCAGCAGGTGAGTTCACCTGTCTTCAACCAAAATGGAAAGAGAGTGAAGTACTGTACACAGAGAACGTGAAAATATACAATACATTCACCAAACACTACACAAGACAACCAATGATGCAGACTGATGAAAATATACATTTTCTCCCATTTTCCCAAATCAGTCAACATGTCAACATGGAGAATCACAACAAAAAATTATCTTGCCAGATCCATAGGCAAAGAGATAATGTCTAGTATTTTCTGTACTCTATTTAAAAAATTTCAAAATTGTTTTTGTTTTACTGTAATCATGCTTAAGCAATCGGAAAAAAACTATTGTGTGTTTCATTATAATTATGTTTCAGTCTTCTCATAAAAAAATATTCGATTTTTGGGTCTTTTTCTGCCTTTGGTCCGCTTTGCATTCACATCTCAAATGAACCGTAGCAGGGTTCACTTGCAAGAGTGAATGAGCTTTCACACCACCCCAAACCAACCGGACTATCCGAGGAAATGAACCAGGGTTCGCTTAAAGCTTATTATAGTTTATCACAGTATAGTGAGCATGTCTTTGTCAGTGGACACTGGACATGGGTATGGATGGCTCCAGGTGCTGCTGTGTTAAAGTGCACATCTTCAAGTCCACAAATCGGTGAATGAAAGAATGATATAGGATCAAATGAAAACTACTTACTAAAAATAGATTAAAAGTACTAAAAACCAACAAAAAATACCAAACACTAACAAACATTCAGCACAGACAATGGGGATGCTGACATAAATTAAAAAAAAAAAAAAAAAAGTAAAAATTTTTTTTTTTTTTTTTTTTTTTTTTTTTGGGTCCGGGGCTAGGAGAAAAACATCCGGGGCTAAAGCCCCGGAAGCCCAGGGCTAACGACGCCACTGCTGCAAACTACCTGGCGTTCTATCGCCATGCTCTAAGACAAACTCTAACCTTAACCAACTTTGAAAGAGTGCCTAAGCTTAACCGTCGGAAGAACTTGCAGTCACGCTCTAAGACAAATAGCTCGCATCTCAGTCACAACAACACAACTATGATCTCTACCACCAAGCTAGAATTGGAACATAGAAATTGGATTCGGCCAATCAGAGATTGTCTCCGCGAAATGCTGCTACGGAAAAAAAAACTGACGTCGGCCAATCAGAGAGTGTCTCCGCGAAATGCGGCTACAGAAATTCTTGACGCTGCTGCCTAGACCGCTTCAAATCGTGCCCGGATTCCAACATAATAGTCATATTTCAACGCACAACGCGTTACGCACTGATTGGCTGCGAGGGATACAGCGATCAAACTGTGACGCGCACTCATAGCGCTATTGAGTCTAGCCCGGGCCGAGATATACAAATAAATTTAAAAAAAAATTTAGTCACTTCCTGTTCAGGAAAACAAGTATTTTTTATTTTATATATTAACGTTATATTGTGCATTGGAAACACAAACATACTTAAAATGATTAAATATTATTCATTTTAAACATGTTTATATTATTTATAGGGCTATAAAACAAAAAACTAAAACGTTTTTTTTTCTTATTCTCTGATTTAACAGGAGGGGGGGCGGCGCCCTAGCGCCCCCCAGTGGCGGCCGCCACTGTTTTAACGTCTTCTTTTTTTTCAACTTTTTTAAAAGCCACGGGACCACTTTGGAAGGCCCAGAAGCGCTGCAGTGGCTGGATTCCGTTACACAAGGTAAGTTTATACATAGGGTAGAGAATATAATTTCTGAATTAATATTACAAAATGTCCATAGATTTAACATTGGTATGAACGTTACGAGATGTAAGGGTTCTGTCTAGAACATTCATGCACACTATAAAGCTCCTATCCTGACCCTAACCTGTTATGGTTTATGATAATAGAACTATTATTTTTAAACTTTTCTCAGGTGGAAATGCATCGTGGGATCTTGGAGACGAGTGGGACGTTGACATCCTAACGCAGCTACACAGCTTTGATAAATCTGGTACGTACAAAACGAACCTCATCCTAGATCATAAATAGTTATGTATTAATTCATAAAAATGCTAATTATATTTATTCTTTTATTAGTTTCTACACAGCTCGTGCTATAGAGGACGAATGGGATCCAGCGACGATTGGGGAGCTGGACGCCCTCGAGAAGCAGGCTATCGAAGATCTACTCAAAGTTCTACAGCAGAAACCATCTGGGGTCCATCAAGATTTTAAAGATGAATGGGGCGCTGAGATCTTGAGACAACTTGACAGCTTTGATAAATCTGGTACGTACAAAACGAACCTCGTGCTAGATCATAAATAGTTATGTCTTGATTCTTAAAAATGCTAATTATAGGGGCGGTTAGGTGGCCGAGCGGAGATTGCGTTCGTCACCAGCCCCGGAGCTGAGCTGGATTTGCCTGTTCGAATCCAGCTCACAGCTCCGGGGTTGTCACCAGCTTGGCTGGCCGTCTGCACTGATACAATTGGCTGTATCAGAGGGTGGGAGAAGCTGGCGGGGTGGGTCCGGGTCGTTGTAAACAGCGACTCCTACAGTTCGGTCGGGGCGCCTGCTAAGCGCGGATTGGACGTGAGGGGGATAGTGTGGTCCTCCCACATGCTACGCCCTCTCAATGAGAATCCACGCTGCCAGGTGAAAAGAAGCGGTGATTGGCTGGACGTGTGTCGGAGGAAGCACGTGGTAGCCTCCACTCTCCCAGATGATCTGACTGTGGGGGGTAAGTGCGCAGCGACCAGGAAGGGACTGGGAATTGGCATACGACTAACATTGGGATGGGAGAAAATCGGAGGAAAAATGGAGGGGGAAAAATACAAAAAAAAAAAAAAAAAAAAATGCTAATTATATTTATTCTTTTATTCTTTTATACACAGCTTGTGCTATAGAGGACGAATGGGATCCAGCGACGATTGAGGAGCTGGACGCCATCGAGAAGCAGGCTAGCGAAGATCTACTCAAGGTCACACACCAGAAACCATCGGGCCTCCTTCAAGATTTGATCCGGAGCCAACACGTATGTCATCCACTCGCCAAGAAGAGAAAACGTACAGTAATATCAACTCATGCGAGACTCCACGGCGCTCTACCATATTACAGTGAAAATGTTCAACAAAAATGCAGACATGTGAGAATGTAGTTAGATAGAGTGGTTGAGGGCCTTTTTTTTCTTTTCTTTTTCTTTTTTGTAAACACCTGTAGCTAAATATGGATGAAGATATGATTCTTGAGAAGCATCTGACCGTAGCAGAAATATAGGATGTCCTCAATCTCATAGATAACTCTATACATGATCCTACAGAATTTGAAGAGTATCTGATGTCTAATGACGCTATCGATGCTATATTTAACATCTCTCTAGATAATCTGCATGATGTGATTGACGCTATCACGAATACCACTGTAGATAACCCAGTAGACTTTGAAGAATATTTTCTTTCGACAGCGATGAATGATGCAATTACCGTGCTAAATAATTCTGTAGAAAGTACCCCTGTAGCATAGATCTTCTAACAGGAATTAGCAGGGTTACGCGCGCCCCCTGATCATGTCAAGACTACCACACTAGTCAATGCTATAGAAGAGGCTGAGCTTAATCTTACAAATCTATGCGTTTTGATGAATAGCCTGGATAGTATCCCGCCAGAACACTCTGCAGAACTAGACGAGCTCTTTGCCGAATTAGATCATATACAAACATCAGCCCCACCATCGACACCTTTAACACCAGCTCCCCCTCCTATGGTACCCTCCTCTCTCAACTGATGATAGCCCTCATCCACAGAGCCCTGTACATATTGGCCATGGCTTGCCTCAGGTGCATCACAGAGATCGTTTTAATAATACTGAGATTAGGGAGTACTTCAATTTTCAACCCTTGAATGCCCTTCTAGACTTCCATATATTCCACGATAATGTCGTAGGTACCATCAACCGTATGTTAACAAGACTCCAAAGTGTTACAAACGATAGGGATGTCATACAGGTATCCTTAACAGGACATGATGTCGGAGACAAGTTTTATCAGATACTCGATAGATTAGTGCAATCAAATCTCACAATTCTCGCTGATAGGTCTCTACAATTAGTAGCCCAGATCGTACGCAACCCAACAGGCATGGGCTCCAAAAGAAGAAAATTCAACGATCTATTAAATACTGAAGTGCTCAGTAAGAAGAGACGGTTTCTAAACATTATACAGAATCCAAACGATCAACAGTGCTTCGCAACAAACGTTGCAATGCTCATCGATCCTAGTATAGATCAGGCTACAGGTTATCTACGTGGTATAGAGATGCATAAGCTTGCGGGTGTCCCTGAAGGACCTGTGGCCTTTAGCGATATACAGCGCTTCGAGAGGGCTCTAAATCGTCCGATAGTCGTATTCTTCCGAGATGCTGCAGGTTTTTCTCATTATAAATCAGGCTATGAAGGACCTGAACCAACCCTGCACCTATTGCTTCACTCGGAGCATTACCACAGTATAAGGCAACTTAATTCGTTCATGGGTACATCATACGTGTGTCCTGGATGTTTTACAGGGTACAATAGAAAGGGAGGGCACAGTTGTAAGGCTACCTGCAGTATTTGTCATAACGCTCAATGCCACACCAAACCCAAAGCATTACAGAAATGCGGCGAATGTAATAGGGTTTGTCAGTCGCTTTTCTGTTATGAGGAACATAAAGCAAAGCGCACAAACAGCGGAATGTTTGTGAAGCCTACAAAAAATTTGAAAAATGTGGAGAGATCGTCTACAACGCAGCGTCTAAACCCAAAGAGCACAAATGCAAGGTGCTTGTCTGTTATACGTGTAAGGATCCACTTGCTGATGCGGCCGCCAGACGTGATAATAAATGTTATTTCAAAACATTACCCGTCGACACGAAGCCTAAAGATACCATAGTGTTCTATGACATTGAGACGTATGTAGGTGCTAACAACAAACATGTAGCTTATTTCATATGCAGTCAGACTAATGATCGAAAAGAATCGTGGAAAGGACCAGGCTGTGTTAGACGTTTCCTTAAACATTTTCGAAGACCTCGCTATCATGGGTATACGTTCATAGCCCACAATAGCCGCGGTTTTGACAGCTACTTGGTGTTAGATCCCTTGGTTAAAGAGGGTATGACCCCAGACTTAATCACACAAGGGAGTAAGATCCTATGTTTCGAGGATAAAGCATATCGACAGAGATACATTGACTCTGTGTCCTTTCTACCTATGAAATGAGCAAAAATACCTCAAGCCATGGGGTTTAAGGACCAGGTGAAAGGTTATTTTCCCCATTCCTTCAGTTCTCTAAAAAACCTAGAGTATATAGGCCCATTTCCACCACCAGAGGATTATAATCCAGATCGGATGTCAACATCAGAACGAGAGAAATTCTTTCTCTGGTACGCTACTGTTAAGACAGGTGTCTTTAATTTTGCAACCGAGGCGAAGCGATATTGTACTAACAACGTAGATATCCTTAGCCAAGGTTGTGTGAAGTTTCGGGACGATTTCATTAAAGAAACATCGGTGGACCCTTTTCAATCAATTACCATCGCAGCGGCCTGCTTACGAGTTTTCAAAACAAAATATCTACAACCAGACACCCTAGCCATACCTGACCCTGACAACTATAGAAGACAGAAATGCTACTCTAATGCGGCCATACAATGGTTGGAATACGAGTTAAAAAAGCATGGTATTTCTATAACACATGCCTTGAACGGTGGAGAAAAAAAGGTAGGGCCCTACTTTATCGACGGCTATCTAGAGAGAGACCTAGAGAACGGTGGGAAAGAGAGACACGCATGCGAGTTTTATGGTTGTTTTTTTCATCGCTGTACGACATGTTGCAAGGCCCATGATTTGAATCCCTTGACACGTAAACTTTATGGGGAGATGTATACAGATAGTCTAGCTAAGATAGCTGATTTAAAGGCCACACATGGTCTCGATACAACGGTCCTGTGGGAGCATGACTGGAACGAAATGAAAGATACAGATGTACAGGTCATAGATTTCCTAAAACAATACCCGGCCAGTCTAACCGAAGGACCTCTAGACCCCCGAAATGCTTTATATGGCGGTCGTACATCTGCTATAAGACTATGTTACATAACCCCAGCTGATAAGACAGTATCGTACAATGACGTCTGCTCACTATATCCGCACGTCATGCGTAATTCTGAATATTTCTATCCAACCGGACACCCCGTTATTATACGAAGCGATTTCAAAGACCCAAAGTCTTATTTCGGTTTGATTAAAGCTACCGTCTATCCGCCCGCGATCTCTTCTTTCCGGTCCTACCGTACCGAGGGAACGGTAAACTCCTTTTCCCCTTGTGTTGAACGTGCGCTCTTGCGAATAATCAGACTACAGATTGCATACACACAGATGTCGAGAGAGCGTTAACAGGTGTGTGGATTACCCCTGAGTTTAACAAAGCGGTAGAATTAGGTTATCGCGTAGCAGAAATCCATCAAGTATGGGATTTTAGTGAGCGTAGCAATGACATCTTTACCTCTTACATACAAGCTTTTCTGAAAGGGAAAACAGAGGCAAGCGGCTACCTCCTTGATGGGGTCACAGAGGCTGATAAAGATCGATACATTGCCGAGTACCAGAGACGCGAGGGTATACTATTAGATAAAACATCAATCTCTTCTAATCCTTCAAAGAGGTGTCTTTTCAAATTAATGTTGAACTCTTTTTGGGGGAAATTTGCACAACGCTCTAATTTACCACACACGGTGCTCTTAAGAGAGCCTGAAGAGTTTTTCAAACTTTTATTCTCAGAAGAGTACAATGTGAAATATATGGCCTTCCTTAGTGACGATGTGGCATTAGTCCAGTGGTGCTACACCGAACGTCATCTTCTCAGTCAGAGAAATACCAACATATTCATCGCATCCTTTGTGACAGGCTACGGACGTATGCATTTGCATAACTATCTGCATAAACTTGGTGAAAATGTTTTATATCACGATACTGATTTATCGGACACATATCGTGAGAGTTTACCCCTGGGGTCATACCTAGGTGAGCTGACTAGCGAGCTCAGACCAGGGGAATCCATCATAGACTGGGTGACTTGTGGACCAAAGTCATACGCATATCTTACTGATCAAGATAATGTTGTTTTGAAAGCAAAAGGAATAACACAGACTTATGAGAGTTGTAAACAGGTATCATTTGGGGGTATTTGTGATTTAGTTGAAAACTATCTAAACCCAGACCCCTCTACACCCAAACACGTCCTATACGCTGCCCAGTTCACCATAAACAGGTGTAAAAAGGACCTCTCTCTCTCTAATGCCTCAGTCTTAAAAAAGGTCAGAGTGGTCTACGATAAACGCAGGTTGTACTCTAACGGGACCACAAGACCTTTTGGGTACTGAGAGAATAAAAATGGCCTTTACAGCATAATATGATTTCGACCCCCGTTTGGAGCTCCCTATGTCAACAATTATAGCGGGCCCAAGTGGGTGTGGAAAAACATATCTTGTACAGAAACTATTGCAACATTGTAAAGAATCTTTGTCGAATGTACCTGATAATATCGTGTGGATTTATGATTGTTATCAACCTTTATATGATGTTTTATTGAAAACAATAAAAATCACATTTGTCAAGGGGTTACCAGCATCATTCATCGATGAGACATTGTTCCCTAGCAGTATGGAACATCACCTAATTATTCTGGATGATATGGTTTTCTCGGCGGGGGAGCATCTCGAAGTGGCTAAAATTTTCACCAATATAGACATCATCGTAAAATGAGTGTATACTACTAATACTACACAGAACCTGTTTCAACAAGGTAAACATAATCGTACAATTAGTCTTAATGCTAGCTACTTGATTTTATTTAAAAACCCTCGTGATAGATTACAACTTTCAATATTGGCGGGGCAAATGTATCCGGGCGAGAGAGCTTTCCTATTGGACAGTTTCAAAGAGGCTACTATCCACCCCTATTCATATCTATTAATAGATCTATGTCCACATTGCCCTGATCAGTTGCGACTTAGAAGTGGCTTGCTCCCCCAGGAAGGACCCCCGGTAATCTACATTAGAAAATAAAAAAGATGACGTGTCGTATAAGGAGTCATATGTCCGTATTGAAAGCTTTATATAACACAACCCCCACTATTCGGAAGCAGATGTTGGCTAGATCTTCCCCCGATCTATTAAGGTGTATGTGTGAGATAGCATTAAATGTCCTGAAAGGTATCATACCCCTTAAAAATGCCCACACACACAAACTACGAAGATAAAAGAAAATCCTAAAGATATTAGCTGATAGCAAAGTTAATCTTTCTAAAAAGAGAAGAGCCCTTATGCAAACAGGGGAAGTTTTTTGTATCCCTCTACTTAGTGCTGCTATCCCCTTTCTGGCATCTTTATTCACAAAAAAAAGTTAACAATGACTAGTATGCAGAAGATGGTTCTTATCCCTAAAAGTCAGTGGATCCATACCTCAAACTCCGGGGATATACCTCCTACTAATATTGTTGATAAGGCTTCAGATAAAATACATACAGGGATGTATAATATTCTGAACGATATTGCAGTTAAAGAGGAACATGTGGTATCGCCAGTTAACACCAACGCATCGCAATTACATAACCCGATTGTGTATGCCACGGAATCTGAAAAAGCTACAAAAATGAATATTCTTCTACATCGATATCTAGGTCTACTTAGACAGAAAGAACAAGATACCAACAAGCTTACACCTACAGATACAAGGGTGAGCGGGACTATGGGTAGAGACCCTGGGGATATAGAACAAATAGTTTCGGCACTCTCCGTTAGAAGTCAAGTAAAGGCAAGGTTCATCCTACAGAAACTAAATGTTCTACCTAACGAATCATGGAATCTTAGAGGCGAGTTTATTCATAAAGGCATAGTCATTAAGGGTTCTCACATATTAGATTATCTAAAAACTCTGACCAGTATCTCTAAGCATTCTACACCAGGCGCTGGGTTTGATGTCTGGCTTGCCCTATCAGAGGTTAATCTGCCTCTATCTTATATAGGAAATAAAGATGTTCGTAAGTCCTTGAATGCTCTAAAGACTCTTTCTGATGTTGAGGGGAGGGTTCTCTCTATGATCTGAATTTCCCCTCTGAAAGTCATATACCCCAAAGAAAGAAGAGACGGTTTAATGAAACATTCGGGGATAGATCTACTGTTAAAAGATGGCTCAGTCTGTGAAATGTATTTGTGCTATGTATTTTAAATAAAAACAACAAAAAATACCTTCAGAGTGTGTGTGTGTTTATTATATTTATTACATACGTTCATTTAACATTCTTAAACTACAGCACGCTTGCCTATGGGCACCTCTGCATTTTAATATACATTTCTTATATTTTAGGACAAATTTACTGACTAGGAGATCATTTCTCAAAGTGTCCCCTGTATAATGTTTAAATATGATATCCTTCAGACTGTATCCTCTTGCTCTTTGACAGAGAAAATATACACAGTGATGTCCACAATAGGCAGAGAGTTCATTCTGCACACTACGAGTTGAATAATAATAGGATTCTGTAACATTTTATTCTAGAAATTCTCTGATATCTGAAGGATATGCCTTAGAATTTGGACTAAGTCCGAAGGAATAAAAAAATACCCCCTCTCGCTCGTTATCAAGACTTACAGCGAGCCAATGCACACCTGGTTTATTGCTAGGATCCGTATTAACAATAAAATAGAAGGGTCTAATCTGTGTATTCTGTAAATTGCTTTTTAACTCGTCACAGGCCCAAACACCTTGAAAACGAGACCCCAACAAGGATGAACATAACGTTTGTAATTCTACATTATTCATTTTCTAATAATAGTCTACCAACACTTGTCGTCGGTCATTGATTTTACGAATTGAGTCAAAACACGCATATATGATCAGAGTTGCTGTGGTGGGCAGAGGCTGTCGGAATCTCATCTCCAGACGTATATTCCCTGTAGATGCGCGTGAGGACGCTAGCCCATCCTCATTTGGGTCCAGATTAAAATAATACAATATATATACAATACAATCCTGCTAGAAAGTCACTTCGATCAAAAATCAGAGCAGAATCCTTCAGATGTCGACCTGTGGCTGTGAATAAACTGTAGAACTCCCGAACAGCGTTGCCCTGTGCAAACTGAGGTTGATAAGCCTTTGAAGGAATCTGCCGTCCGCCTTGGCTTAAAGCTGCATACTCTAAGTTAAAATGCTGGAAATTAAAAGGATTTCTATTAGCTACACCATTATAGGACTCGTGTTCGACTAAAGTTAGTATTACGTACTTTGGCAGTAACCCCAGGAAAATATTCTTGTGGGTTGATACTCTAGAATTAATAGGAATCGAGAATGTCTTTACATTAATACGCGATAATGGGTATAATGCGTTCCCCTTCTGTAACGCTGATGCGTGACCCAACTGTACAGCTGGCGATATTACGACCTTCTTGACGAATAATGTTGCGGCTGCCGACATTATACAGAAATCATCTTTAGCCCTTGTGAGCTTTAATTTTAAAACAACCTTATTTAACAATAGACGATCACTAAAAAATATATCTGAATGGATTCCTCCCAGGAGATGGAACTCTCTGGATAAAGCACATTCACGACCCCTGGTTTTTAACCCCTTTTTTCCCCCTGCAGCTATTAGACGTATATCATCCATAGATCCTGCAGTATCTTTAGCGAATAATCCAGCACTGAACTGGCTTTTCAGACTATCTGGGGAGTAATTTAATAATGTCTCAATCATGGCCCGATAGGGATGGGTAGAACTAGATTGACTGATTAAACGATCCTGCACTGTGACATCAACTTGGCTAAATTTTTTATTTAGAGGGTAGTTGATTAGAGACACGTTAGCATCGGCGGCCAGATTACTACCATCAGGATTGGTGATCTTGGCCTTTAAATATAATAACGTATTATTGAGATCCAAGTATCTTTCTCCCTCTCCGGGAATATGAAATTCTATAGGGGAGTCCCTAGTCAGAGCAGTTATAGGCGATACTTCAATATAATCGCTTCGTTCGATCGATAACTGTGTATAGGGAGCTGCGAAAATATCCAACTCTGACCTTGAGAACTCTTGAGACCTATGGTGAATCATGGTTCATTTAGAATATATCCTTTGCACGGACACGGTTCTTCGTCGGACGTCTCCTCTGACTAACGGCTTTAGCTCTACCTTTTTTCTTTTTATAAGATCTCTTATTCTTCATAGCTGTCAATCTGCAGCCAGGAGGGATCCTGCTTCTCGATGACCTCACGCCATACCCGGAACTGCTCTGTTCACCCATCCTAGTGGTCACTTTCTGGATCACGTCATGTAAAACATCTTTTCCGATATTTCTAGAAGCTGTCTTTATGTTAATACCTGTTTTGAGAAAAGGTATCACAAACTTGAATAATCTTGAGAAAATAGAACCCACGCCTCGGCCATATTGTACAGGGGCCTAGGGCTGGGCGATATGGAAAAAAATCATATCACGATAACGATATGATAATGTTATCATATTTCTCGATATCGATAATTATCGAATTGTTATAAGTATTAAAAAAATATATAATAATTAACAACAGATGTATGTTTATTTTGCAGCAATTCTTTGTCATTGCCGCCATCTTTAGTGTTACATCCCCTCACACTCCAGTTCTCAGGCTGCAGCTGGTTTAAAAGTGAACGTAAACCGGCTTCTCTGCTGGCTGTGGCTCCAGGGGAGTTGAACAGTTCTGGCTCTGCTAGTTTATTTTCGATCTTTTGGCGCTTTTTTGGTGGAGTCTAGAAACGATTTTTTATTTTTTTATTTATTTCGATATTCGATATCGATTATTAAAATATATCGCGATATTTATCGTTATCGTTATATCGCCCAGGGGCCCCAGCGAATCCTGCTAATCCATGCCCCACCTGATTTACATAATAATTAATGAACCGGTTGGGTTCGCCATAGGTCTCCATAATGTCTGTACTTCTTTTTATTAAACGCTAACGTTCAGAGGCTTAAAATGTAATTTTACAATTACTTTCCCATACGTAAAATTAACTAGCTTGTCTCTATCGGTCTTGATCTCTATTTGAATAGTATTTATATCGGTTTTTGAGACCCTTGAATAATGCGCTTTATCATCACCATACGTTCATTTGATTTGTACGGTGGATAATAGAGGAACGAACGTGTCGCCGACGAGTTGATTCTCTGACAAGTTCAAATAGACAAACAGACTATATACACCTGAGCCTAGATCCGCCAGATGGGGTGCTACAATATTAGATAAATCATACCATTGGTTGCAATTCAATCCCAGAACATAACATAACTCTGCTGGGAACTTGACCTCATACAGACCATACCCTGTAAACTCACAGGTATTGGTAATTTCGTTAAAAAGGAGCCCTGCCTTTTTATCACCCGTCATGCGTAGACTATCTGTGATTAGTTTTATTAATTGTTCAGGGTTTTTATAATAACCGCCTATACCTATGTGTTGTCTTTTGATCACACTGCTAGACCCGTTTAGAGGTCTATACTCAAAATAGGCTGATTTACCCGGAATATTGTACCAGGTGTGTGGATAGGTTATTTCTGCCAAACCCACTAACCATTCTCCTTTTAAGTGTATGGCTTTAGCTAGATTAATACTGAAGCTGGAGCTGCTATTCGTAGGGAAAACTCTCATGCATGCATTGGAGGGGAGAGTGACGTAAAACCCTTCCATTATGATAACCAGGGTTGACAAATAAAAAATCCTGAATGAACTCCTCCTTCAAAGTTTAGGATTATATAACGACCCTATTCATACATCTGTGAGAGTACTCTTTAAGATATAAGAGTTAAATTCGGTAGGCTAACCCCTCCATTTCACTAGAGTGTACATTTTACCACCTCGTTTTATATTCCCCAGACATTTCTCGATCATATATCTCTTGTTCTTTGACTCTACAATTTTCTGTAGCTCTACTTCGTAGAATGTACCGGTTATAGTTTCATCATCCTGGTCCTTCAGTACGTACACTACCGGTACACGGGGTATACGCTTCTCTATAATAAAAGTCTCATGTGTATATTTTTGTTCATAGCGTTTGTCGAAGACTCCAATTTAGAGATACGTACAACCGAACCTATATCATACTTGAATCTAGGTGGTTTCTTAGGAGGTAGGGGTGTTGAACCATACAGGTTCTGGAATACCTGTACTAGGTTATTTTTATAAACCTCTATGGGTTTCATTTTAATACTAGAATGATACGAATTGTTATAGCTCTTTATCATATCCGGCAACATATCAATATAACGGAAACTATTTTTAGCTGTGAAAAATCTCCACATCCGGTCCTTCAATGTACGGTTCAGACGTTCAATGACGCTAGCTTTTAATTCGCTTCCGGTAGCAAAGTGGTGGATGTTATGTTTTTTTAACAACTGTTTAAAATGGTTGTTATAAAACACCACTTTCATCTAAAACTGTAGCGAAAGCCTTTGTAACAGCCAACCCCGTTTTACTTTTTAGAGGTCTGACGTATACCATCTTTGAGAATACATCAATTACAGTCATCAGATATTTAAAACCATCGTTATCCTGCGCTAAGCTTTGCATATCGCATAAATCTATTTGAAATTGATAAAGAGGTCTTGGAACAAACACTATTAAAATGTATTCTAGCAGGTTTATGTAGAGTATAAGTATCCTGTTTTGAAAGCCATGCTTTGATAACCTTCGACCCAATTCTACCCGCTGTAACTGTTTCCACAGCCTTTCGTAGGTGGTCTACACCCCCGTAGGAACCTGGGTTAGCAGGATCATAATATATTTTGGCTAGTACCCTATCCATATTTTTTTCTAACACCTCTCCCATAGGATTACAATACATGACTGAATAAGTACGTAGCAAACATTCCTCTAAAGAAGGAGAGACAAGGTATTTTTTCTTTTTTTTAAACACACCATTTTATTGATTGTACAGAAGCATAAAAAACATTTCATTACAGCAATCAATCATTCTCGATACACTTTTGCCAATTTCGGCACTGTGGACAAGAATTTAACTACAGATCCGTAGACTGCGTCAGCGTCGATCTCGGGGTAGTCTAGATGTATATCCTTAATCACTTATTTCAGACATTCGCTATTCTTAAATGACTGGAACTCGAAAAGCAGTCCTTCACAGATCCCCTGCAGGCGTAACGGTGAAGGGATGGATAATCTTATACGCCCCAAAAGGGCACTAATTGTCGGTGTCAGCTGGCCACTCCATAGCATTGTCAACAATGCCGCTTCATTGATCCCGTAATACAGGGATGCTTCAAACAGACACTCATGCTGCCTCTGGCTATGATGTTGAATACTGCACCCATAGCAGTGCTCGTTGAGATGCCGATCGATACAAGACTTCAGTATTTCGGCCAAAACTAATTTAATACTACCTATCATTAGATAGACCATGAAGCCGTCTCTCTCATCCACCATTACAGGTAGTAATGTAAGCCTTCTCAATGGCGAGGGTGATTTCATGGCCCCCTCAGCGACAGGTATTTCTGCAGGATACCCCGATTCCGGTGTATGTGATCGCCAGGGGCTGCCAGGAATCCAGGAGCTATGTAAGGCGGTGTAGACATCCTCTGCATCAAGGGCATTGACGATGGTCTCCTGTGATGACAGGTCTGGTGCTTCGGGGGTCCTCATCGTTACCCCACTCCAGATAATTGATGGCATCTCCCCTGGCGGTGTTGATGGCTCCGTGGCTCCGTATAGGCAGGCTGGTATCTGTACCCCCGGCGAAGCAGGTTTTTTAAAAAGATTTTTCTAAATAATGTAAGCCAATAAATAAAGGCTTTTTAAAAAATTGTAGAGCTGCCTTGGATCTCAACCTTTCTTTTATAAGTGAATCCTACCCCGGATTTAATCCAAAGAGCACCTACCTGAAACAAAATAAGAACGCTGAAGCCCTCTCCATATCCTCTGTTTTGCACTAAAAACAAGATTACAAACATCACAAAACAAACTGGTCAGACTACTGCTTGACCTTACTCCTAAAACCCACCTCACCCCTGCCCACTTTGACAACCTAGGATGGCTTAGAGTAGACAACAGAATACAGCAACTTGCAATGGGCCTGGTCTACAAGATACACTACACCACTAAGATACCCATGTGCATGTCGAAATACTTCCCAAAGGTCAGTGAATACCACGACCACAACACCAGAGGGAGTTCCACAAATCATGTTCAATCCAGATAAAATAATAAAAAAAAGTCATAACTTAGAAATGAGATTGCATAGGTCTATGAATCGATATCGCGATTCTGTTTTGATTAATTGCCCAGCCCTAGTAAGTTAGCTTGGTGATAATCATTGTGATGTAGGCTAAGCTGGCTAGCTACTGTTAGCATACAAGCTTTTACAAACACTGTAGCCTACTTACTTTTTCATCCACAAAATGTTTTCTGATCCAGATACATAAGTCCACTTCTTCATGTTGCTCAGTTGCTGGTTTATACTTCGGTCCTAATGTTGGCGCAAAGTTTAATTTAGCCTGACTTGACTTGTTATAGCTGTACAGCTTACTAACTACTAAACAACAACTAAACTACTAGCTTGGTCTTTCAAACAGTCAAAACGGGTCCAGCTGCAGGTCCGGAGGTTAGGTTTAGCTCTGGCCAATCTCAAGTTTCTCAAGTATATTTATTAGTTGTCATACAGAAGTACAGAATACTCTTATACAAAATGCTTCTTTCTGTTACATTTTGTATAAAAGTATTCTGTACTTCTGTATGACAACTAATAAAGAAACTTGAGAAACTTGAGATTGGCCCGAGCTAAACCTAACCTCCGGACCTGCAGCTGGACCCCGTTTTGACTTTGCAATGCAGCAATCTCTGATTGGATTTGCAAGGCTGCCAATCATATTCAACCTCCGTGTATTGGATGTCAAGGGCTGTCAATCATTTAAACCTCCATTCAATGGCAAGAGTTTAACTGCACAGACCGTGCTTAGACGAAGTTAATAGCCTATTTCTATTATTATTTATTTAACATTTGGTCAGCCTGTGAAGTGAATCTGCACAAATATTACTGCAGTCATTACTACAGTGCAGGCCTGCTCAGAGCTGTCAATTTTGGCCATTTTTGAAGAGAAAAAAAATTCACTGGCATTTTTTTACAGTGGAAAACTTTTCTAATAAAAAAATATAAAATAATAATAATTAAACAAATAAAAATTGTATATATATATATATATTGTAGGAGCCAAATCCTATGATGATAAATTGTAACTTTATTGCCCCCTTAGAAATGTAGTTTATTATGGTATTCGTGCTTTGTGTTTATTAATATTTGTCAATGAATTCCAAGATGGAGACTTACCTGGTCAACTCCCCTTTTTTCCCACGTTCCCCCTAACCACTCCTATAACATGGCAGGTAATTTAGAGTTCATGCAGGCCCAGGTGGAGCGGTACCATATAGTTTTTGACCGCACTCAATTCGCACTCAATTCGCACTCAATTCGCATTTGATTGACAGTTTAAGTTCATGTACATAACCCTTTTTGTTTGTTTTATAGTGGTAGGCAGCTATTGGGGCTGTTGTGACTCGCTTCCCAATAAATCCTGTTTGTTTTGAAAGTACATTGGACCAGCGTCATCTTTTCTTTTTGGATTGCAATTCGGAGCGTGTCGGACTAACAACGCATTACCTGGAGCCTCAAGGCAACTGCGGTTCGTATGATTGCCTTTATATTGTCAAAAACTACCGCTGACAAAGCCGACGGACAACTTCTAAGCGCAACAAGGAAGGAGGTAAAGTAAAGAGTGGATGTTCGTTCTGAGTGGAGTGGATGTGATGAACATAAACGGCGCTGCCGTATTTATTGTTTGAAGGTGTCTTGTGCTGGTGAAGAGGAAAATATAATACGGACTCTGTCTCTGTGGTTGACAGCGATACGGACTCTGTCTCTGTGTGGCTGACAGCGGGTCGGTGTGTGCGTTTGAGAGTGGATGACATCACGCGCAGCATTTGCCAAGTGCGCTGTTTCCCACGCCCTAGCTGCTTCATTCATAAAACACTGTTCTGTTTTAAATGCATACAACGCCGCTGCTCATCTGAATTAAGAGGTTTTCGTTAGCTGCCCACATTATGGCGGAACTGGAGAGTGGTATTTTTGAGGATCCTTTACAAAAATTAAAAGGATCAAGAAGTGCAAAATTGGGTGCACTTACTAAAAAAAGGAATGAAATCACTGAACTTATGGGAAATCATGGAAATGTGGAATTGGTTCACACAAAAATGACAGATTTCTCCAAGTTGTGTGGCGAGTTACATGAACTCAATACAGCTGTAAAGGGTTTGCTAACCAAAATATCCATAGAGGAAACAAGGGAGGAACAAGCAGAATGGTACGAGCCTAAAGCAGCATCACTGCAGGCATTTGCTGCCCATGTTCAAACGTGGACTGAAGCGGCACAACCACAGATTGAATATGACAAAGGTGAAGAAGAGGTCCACCCAAAGGACAGCGTTTCAAACACCTCTTCAAGGCGTTCAAGGAGGTCATCAAAAGGTAGTAGGCACTCTGATTACTCCTCTACATCCTCAACCCGACTCAAACTACAAGCTGAGAAGCAGTGATGCCGGTAACGCGTTACTAAGTAACGCGTTATTGTAATCTGATTACTTTCCCCCGAAAATAGTAATCTAACGCGTTAATCTTTAAAAGCCAGTAATCTGATTGCAGTTACTTGTCCAAGTGGCTGTGCATTACTATTTCGTTACTATCTCATCATAAATTCATAATGCAGGCGGAATGCAGTATTTTATTTCGTTTTCGACAGTCAAAAATACATTTTGAGCTGTTTTTCTTATTATTATTATGGAGTGACGTGGTGTGGCAGTGAAAGGGTTACACAAGAATGTGTCCCCGCGGCGTGACTGGACTCTCTGTCTGTGAGTGACTCTGCTTTGGCCCAATCACATTCCCCATCCACAGTCTGCGAATCAGAGGCAGAGTAGGGCGGGTCTTCACAGCACGTCATGTGACATATGCGGCAATCGTGTGACAGCAGGGCTCCGTTGTTATGTTCGTCTGAGAATTCATTTACAAAACGCTTGTCTAAACGAAGTGAAACCGCAAGAAGACTTTTGCGGTTTCTGTTCAGACTTCCACCCCAAAACGCTCGTTTAAACGTAGCCTCAGTCAAAATACTGTCTACCGCTAAAAACAGCACATCCAATTGCATTGAAAGCATCTGGAATCACAACACTAGCCGACGCTTCGACTATGAATTGAAAATGGGGGACCCTGATGTAAACAAGACAAACGTCTTTCTCTGAATGAATGAATGAATGAATGAATGAATGAATGAATGAATGAATGAAAACTTTATTTAACAGATTGCAGAATGGGTACAATACAGTACGGCTCAATACATACAATTGTTAAGGGGATGCAGACCTGAGAAAGACGTTTGTCTTGTTTCCATCAGGGTCCCCCATTTTCAATTCATATAGACATATATGACATACATGACATACAGATAGTCAGTACTGCTACATCTATACATTTATGACATACCAGATTTGCAAATACAGTACTGTTTGTGATACAGAAGGAGTCAAGAAAAGGGAGTATATACATTTGACGTAGAAAACTGTACATTGGAGGAGGTTGGGTGGGGGGGGTTGGGTACATTGGGATATTGACAACCATACTGGGTCATTTACATTGGAGGTGGTTGGGGGGGGGGGGGGCGGGGGGCACACTGTATAAACAAGTAACACTGCACATTGAGGGGGGGGGGGGGGGGGAGGAGACACTGTACAAACAAACACAATTGTACATTGAACTATTGACAAAACCATACTAGGTAAATGACTGTACATTGGAGGGGGTTGGGTTGGTCTGCATCCCCTTAACAATTGTGTGTATTGAGCCGTACTGTATATTGTACCCATTCTGCAATCTGTTAAATAAAGTTTTCATTCATTCATTCAGGTACAGGAGGACTTTCCCTATTGATTAATGTATATTTGATGGTGGCAGAGCAAAAGCTCTTATTTGCCAGATTTACAGTTAATTTACATGTTAAAGAGAGACTGATTGTATGTTTATAGAGAGACATTTATAAAAACAATTTAATAGTTACAGTTGATATAATTGAATAGTTCAGCCTGCATTTGTTAGATGTGAATAGATACACTGGTTTTGTACAACCACTGGCTGGCTGCTCTAATGCTGTGAGCATCATAGACTGTTGCTTTACCATACTTGATGGTACAGAAGCTGAAGCACTAGTTTAACAATTTACGTTATGTGCAGAGAAACAAGTTAAAAACAATTTATGCACTTTCAATAAAGCGTTTAAAAAAAACTGTTGGGGGAACGACGACGACTTCGTAACCTAGTTACTTTCAAAGTAACTAAGTTACTCTGATAATCAAGTAATCAGTAAAGTAACTTGGATTACTTTTTAAAGGAGTAATCAGTAATCAGTAATCGGATTACTTTTACAAGTAATCTGTGGCATCACTGCTGAGAAGGCAGTTTTACTGATCAAATCAGAAGCATTAATAAAGAAACAAGCACTGGACAAGGAGGAGGCTGAACTAAAGGAGAGGAGCGACAAGGAGGATGCTGAACTAAAGGGGAGGAGCCGTAAGGAGGAGGCTGAACTAAAGGAGAGGAGTGACAAGGAGGAGGCTGAACTAAAGGGGAGGAGCCGTAAGGAGGAGGCTGAACTAAAGGCCAAAAGGGAGCAGTTGGAACTGCAAACTGAAATACAAGCCACCAGTGCTAAACTGAATGTTTTTACAGAATATGAGAACATTCATGAGATGGACAATAGACCAGGCGATGGAATGAATGAATATTTCGATGAAAAGGAAAGGTCTAAGGAAGCCTCACAAAAGGTGATTCGAGAGGCAATGACGCCCACCTCCACTGATGTCATCACAACATTACCCATCACAAATTCAGATGTGTATGATGTGGAATTCCAGCCTCTTACTCCCTCTGCTCAGCTTGCACAGTTGAACAGACACAGCAGCCTGTTACCAGAAAGTGTTCAAACTGTATATCACCCTGTTTACCCAAGACCAAGCAACATAGGAGGGGAGCCTGTTGTAAGACGAAAGGAAACGTCACAACAGCCCCAAATTGGAATGTCTGCTTTAAGGGTCAGCCATGGAGGATCTGCGAAACAGCATGAAAATGGAGCCGTCAGACATGATGGTGCTGTCACTCTAGAAGGATACAGGGAAACACCCGACATGGGCAGGATCGTCGACGTCATGCAACATCAGAATAGTATAACTGAAGTACTGGTGAAACAGCAAAGACTATCATCCTTACCACCTCTCAGCATACCCACGTTTAAAGGGGATCCATTAGAATACAGGTTCTTTATACGTGCATTCGAGCATGGTATTGAGGATAGAACTGAAAACTGCAAGGACAGACTGTATTTCCTGGAGCAGTTTACCATGGGGCAACCCCGAGAAGTGGTACGGAGCTGCCAACATATGGACGCTTAAATAGGATACACGGAGGCCAAAAGGCTCCTAAAGAAGTATTATGGCAACGAGTACCAGATTGCAACAGCTCACATTGATAAAGCCCTCAACTGGCCAGCAGTCAAAGCTGAAGATGCTGAAGCCCTACAAGCATATTCAGTCTTTCTAACTGGATGCTGTAAAACGATGGACAGCATTGAGTACATGGAGGAGATGGATAATCCAACCACAATGAGAGCCATTCTCTCTAAATTGCCATACAAAATGAAAGAGAGGTGGAGAGGTTTGGCATGTGACCTACAAGAGAAAAGTGGACGGAGAGCTAGATTTAATGATCTAGTTAATTTCATTGATCACCAAGCTAGAATCATGTCACATCCTTTGTTTGGGAACCTAAAGGAAATACCCACCTCTTCAGGAAGAACATCAGGACCATTTCCATATCGACCAAGTACACCAAGGGAGAGGAAGAGTGGTTTTACTACCAGCGTCTCACCCGTTAAGAGAGTTACTGGAAGGCCCTCACCAGCCGCCCTCAAGCCATGTCTGTTCTGTCAGGGAGAGCACAGTTTGGACCTTTGCAAAGAATTGGACAAGAAGCCACAAAAGGAAAAGTTGGATTTCTTGAAAAGCAAAGGAGTGTGCTTTGGCTGTCTGTCATATGGACACATGAGCAAGGGATGCACACAGAAAGTGACTTGTCGAGTGTGTTCACTTAGGCACCCTACCATACTCCATATACATAAACAGGTTGACGGTGGTAAAGAAAATTAAAATAGGGAACAGACTGTTACCAGTGCATTTATAACTGGAGACGGCGAGACCCACACAGGGGCCGGGGAGCCTGACTGCATGTTATCCATAGTGCCAGTGAGGGTGAAAATGAAGAAGGGTAATCGCATGATACAGACTTATGCCTTTCTGGACTCAGGAAGCACCGGCACCTTCTGCACAGAAGCTTTGCTTAGAGACCTCAAGGTTTCAGGAAGAAGTACAGACATCCTTCTCAAAACCATGAATAAAGAGGAAGTCGTCAGTACCTCCGTGGTCTCTGGAATGGAGGTATGTGGCATGGACGACAACACACTAGTGGAACTCCCTGCTGTCTACATGCAGAAGAAAATACCTGTGACCAAAGACCATATTCCCACTCAGGAATACGTGGATCAATGGCCATATTTGCAGCAGGTACATCTCTGTCACATTGATGCTGACATTGGCCTGTTAATCAGAACCAATATACCAAAGGCCATGGAACCACGGATGGTTATCAACAGCCAGAGAGACGGTCCATACGCCGTTAAAACAACTTTGGGTTGGACCGTTAATGGACTTCTAAAAAAAGGTTCTGTCTCCCCCTGTGGAGAGTCGACTGTAATGGCACATAGAAGTTCGGTTGTGCAGCTGGATGAGCTTCTGCAGCAACAAATCAGGCATGACTTCCCTGAACGACAGCGGGAGGAGCAGGTTGAAATGTCCAGGGAGGACCACGTCTTCATAAAGTGTGTCCCCCTGCCAGCCAAACAGTCAGGCCTACCACTTAGGAAGAACACTGAATTTCCCAATAATCGCTGCACGGCACAACAGCGGGCCCTTGCCCTGAAAAGGAAGCTTAGCAAGTCTCCTCAGTTCCATAAGGATGACATCAAGTTTGTGGCCGACAGCCTGGATAAAGGCTATGCCATAAAGGTGGGAAAAGGCTCACTGGACAGCAGCAAATGGACTGGGTATATCCCACACCATGAAGTTTACCATCCCAAAAAACACAAGCCATGGATGGAAAGCTTGACGAGTACAAGATGGTAGTGCAAAGCTTAGAGCCACAGACTACCACTCTTCGCAGACCTATCACAAAGTTGTGTCTGCTGCTCGAGGCTCCTACATAGAACACACACATACACACACACACACACACACACACACCCCCCCTGTTCACTAATACACTCTTACTGATAACTTGGAAGATGGAAGATTTTTTTGCTTGGATTTTGGTTTTTGAATGGACTATACATTTTGGCTCCTTTTTTATATTTTGAAAGTTGTAATTGTTTCGTTTAACCTACAAGAACAATTAGAGGCCGGTGTGTAGGAGCCAAATCCTATAATGATAAAATTTTAACTTTATTGCCCCCTTAGAAATTTAGTTTATTATGGTATTCGTGCTTTGTGTTTATTAATATTTGTCAATGAATTCCAAGATGGAGACTTACCTGGTCAACTCCCCTTTTTTACCACGTTCCCCCTAACCACTCCTATAACATGGCAGGTAATTTAGAGTTCATGCAGGCCCAGGTGGAGCGGTACCATATAGTTTTTGACCGCACTCAATTCGCACTCAATTCGCACTCAATTCGCATTTGATTGACAGTTTAAGTTCATGTACATAACCCTTTTTGTTTGTTTTATAGTGGTAGGCAGCTATTGGGGCTGTTGTGACTCGCTTCCCAATAAATCCTGTTTGTTTTGAAAGTACATTGGACCAGCGTCATCTTTTCTTTTTGGATTGCAATTCGGAGCGTGTCGGACTAACAACGCATTACCTGGAGCCTCAAGGCAACTGCGGTTCGTATGATTGCCTTTATATATATAAATAATTTTTTTTATATATATATATGTAAATTAATAATAATTATGAATTATGAGTGAATTTGTGTTTCACGTGTTGTCATAGAGAAACCTCCACTGGTACACACTCACTTTAAATAAACAACTCACTGTAGCACCCACTTTACCCACTTTAGACACTTAACACACTTTATATTTATTGATAAAGAGATTTGCATTACAACTCATACCTCATTGCACCTTACCAGGCACGTGCACACATAGACATGAAGGGGTGCCCGGGCACCTGCCTTTTTCATTTTTCATTAGAAAGTGCCCTTTTTATGCCCCCCTTTTTTATTTATTGTTGCACATATAGATAGACTGCCCTGCCCTTCCAAATGAAAGATGTCACGATAGAATCTAAATATTAGGTAAAGAAAGAGAGAGAAATGCCACCCCTCTCCTGGAAGGACCTATTATTTACGCATAGCACGTGGGTGGGTGATGATGAGATGATGTAAACTGCGCGCTGACAGCCGGGCCAGCAGTGCACTGAACACGAAATTGATATCCAGCTGTTGAGCTCATACTCGAGTTGAGACCTCTTTTTTTACAGTTACTATTTCAACTAAAACAAAGCAAGAGTACACTTCATCATCAGGTAAGGCATTTGCCCAACAAAATAAAATGTCGGGTTTGCAGTGCACTGCAGTGGCGGCTGGCCACTAGGGGCGCTCGGGCGCCGACCCCCCTGGTGAACCAATAGCGCTCTGAGTGCGCGTCACTGTTTCATCGCTGTATCCGTCGCAGCCAATCAGTGCGTAACGCGCTGTGCGTTGAAATATGATGTATTATGTGTTGGAAGCCGGGCGCGATTTGAAGCGGTCTAGGCAAGCAGCCTTAGCAGTTTTTTTTTATTTCCGTAGCCGCATTTCGCGGAGACGCTCTCTGATTGGCCGACATCAGTTTTTTTTTCCGTAGCCGCATTTCGCGGAGACGCTCTCTGATTGGCCGACGTCAGTTTTTACACTGGTTAAGCCACTCTTGACCCTTCGTTCGAAGTAGGTTAAGGACAACTTAGGTAACGTTAGAGTTTGTCTTAGAGCATGACGGCAAGTTCTTTCGACGGTTAAGCTTAGGCACTCTTTCAAAGTTGGTTAAGGTTAGAGTTTGTCTTAGAGCATGGTGATAGAACGCCAGGTAGTTTGCAGGCTGTTCGACGCGGAAATGGGCAAAGACACTCATTCATTGAATTCATCACAGCACTGTTGTGTTGTGCTAACAAGCTAATCTGGATGCAGTCTGGACAGAGTGGATAACTGGATATACATCAACAGTCTGGGGACAACAGTGGACCACGTAAACAGTGAGTTAATTCGGTCTCTCTCTCTCTCTCTCTCTCTCTCTCTCTCTCTCTCTCTCTCTCTCTCTCTCTCTCTCTCTCTCTCCCTCTCTCTCTCGCTCTCTCTCGCTCTCTCTCGCTCTCTCTCTCGCTCTCTCTCGCTGATGGCAATGGTGATAGTTGTACTGTAACTGTACCTACTTAAATATCCGTATGCTTTTGGTTTCACCGACGCTCTCTGACGCACACAGTAGTGTGTGGTTTCGCGATGCGTGCGCACGCGCGTATTTGTGTGCAGTGTGGCATTGTGCCTTGGTACATGTACATTTTTGGTATGATCGACCCCACAAGAGAAAAATTCACGAGCCGCCACTGGTGCACTGTATATTTCGGGCATGCCTTGTGAAGTTGTGATTGTCCATGTATTTCTCTCATGCAATCAGGCAGGCAGGCTAGAAGTGGCAACACTGCACTTCCCCCATACTACATTTCTTATTATTCATACCGTGGTGGCATTGCATTATCTCTTTACTTTATGCTTTATTATCACATTCTCATCTCACCACCCCACTTGCAAGATGCGCGGCTCTTGTGAAACACATCGCCGGATCACGTAGCATTCTCTCTCTCTCTCTCTCTCTCTCTCTCTCTCTCTCTCTCTCTCTCTCTCTCTCTCTCTCTCTCTCTCTCTCTCTCTCTCTCTCTATCTCTCTCTCTCTCTATCTCTCTCTCTCTCTCTATCTCTCTCTCTCTCTATCTCTCTCTCTCTCTCTCTCTCTCTATTGCAGGCAGGCTACATATTGTGTTATTAAAGGGACATTATGTAGTTTTGGTGACATCTAGTGGTGAAACTGAATGTACCATAGACTCCTATTAACCCCAAAAATTACATTTAATTCTTGGTGCCCTTTTCTCCTTTTTGGGCACCTGTCTTTCTAAAGTCCTGTGCACGTCCCTGCACCTTACCCTAAGTTGTACCTCATCCCATTTCTGCATTGTACTGTATATTGTATTGTAACTCAGTTACAACTTTTTTCTACTCTGTATTGTATATTGTATACACTTTTGTTTACACTTGTTTACATACTTTTGACTTCTATTTTATACTTTATCTATTTTTTTTTCTAGCACACTCTCAGGAGCAAAACAGGAAAAAGCATTTCATATAAAAGTATTCTGTATTTTTGTATGACAACTAATAAAGAAACTTGAACTTGAAACTTGAGACCCGAGGAAAGTCGGGTTAACTCGCCAACTGTTCTGTGCCAGACCCGAGTATAGTCGGGTTTTCATAGTTATTTATTTTATTCGATAATATTTCCATTCATTACAGGCACACGGACTCGGTTAACATGGGGAATCATCATGAGATTGCCAAAGTGCAATACCGGCCGCATCCACCCAGGTGGCAGTATTGAGTACCATTTGAAACATTATATCTTGGCCTGTGCGTCGATCAAAAGTCTCCGGTCAGACTTTTCTTTGTCGGGCAAGTGGAGCGGTTGTCCCGATCGGATTGAGAAGCGTCAAGTGCTTCCGATGCATGATGTGTGGCGAATTATGTCGGTGACACGATCGACACCAATACTGGGACTCGCGATCAGATAATTGGAATATTCTTTTTGGGGTACATCCTAGTGAAGGTAAGGGCTATATGATATCAATCCTGCTGTGATCCACCCATGACTTCACCTCGATCACAACATGTGTCTGTAACGTTACTCCACAACGTATCTTTGGTGACGATCAAAGCATCAAACCCCCCCCCCCCCCCCTTTCATGCATTCACAATGAAACATAATACCGATAATACCGATAATATAGATTTGATTTCGAAATAGTAGCGTGTCCGGGCGAGAAACGGCAACGCTTTTAGTGAATGTTTTTCTGCATATTTTCACACCGCTAACAAAGTACTGGGCCCGTTGTCTCGGAATAATAATAACAATAATTAACATATTTACAAGTCGTATTAAGTTTAGCAAATAAGGAGACATAATAGAGAACACTTCAAAGCACTCAAAATTGTCAATATCTCCATTTTGACCTATTTCTGAATTGTGCTACATTTTAGGGTTTTCTGAGGAATCGTGAGCTCCTTAACAAGGCGGCCTAGACTGTGCCGGGTCACACATTTCAATATAACTCATTTGGATGCAATATTTCAAACAAAAAGCCCTCAGAGTCTGAGACTAATTAAATGTCAATGGACCATGGATGTCTTGATGGCGTCATAAATTCAAGTCTCAATGCTCTGATTTCCAGTTTAGGGTGGTGTATGTTTATAGCTATTGACTTAACTGTCCAAGATCATTGTACTAAAGCAATGTCTTTTAATCCATTGTGGATTGTCCCTTTAACGTTAGCATAAAGGGTTGGGAGATTACTGTAAGTCAACTGAATGTCCCCACAAGGAAGGAAAACGTGGCTGTCTGTGTAAGTGTGTTTGCCTGTGTGTAAGTGTGTGTGCCTGTGTGTAAGTGTGTGTGCCTGTGTGCATGCATACAGAGTGGTCCCTACTCTTATTTCCCTATATGCAAAACATCTAATGGTGACCTTTCTGTTCTAACTTAAAGCGACAATATGTATTTTCTTTCTATTCATTAATGGGGTTGTGTAGCAAGTACAAAGCAAATTGAGACCACTGTTGCGTCAATGCAACACTCACCTTCGTTGCTCTAGCCTCAAATGGTCTGGTGAGCCGTGTTTAGTCAGTCTTCTCGCGTTTCTTCCCGCACAGAATGCATGACGCAGTATTTTTTGGAAATGGAAATGGGACAATGGAAAACAAATATGCAGCCACCTTTAGCACCAAGAAACCAATAATTCACTCTGCAAAAAGTCTGCATGTAGAAAAAGTCAGCACACAGAGGCAAAAGAGCAAAGAGGCTCATGGGAAATGTATTGAAAACACAGACGTAGTACCGCTTGCGGCCAGCAGGTGCCAGAAATGCACATTGTTGCTTTAAGTCAGATCTCTGCACCAGAGGGGTACACCTGTTTTGACATTCTGCAGTTCAGTTAAAATGAGGTGTTTGACATGATGATTTGTTTCAAGAGGCCCTGTGATTGACTGATCTGATAAAAAAAAAAAAACTGAACCCCACCGTCATAGGCAACTATCGTCCTGTCTCTCTTCTCTCCTTCCTTTCTAAAACACTTGAACGTGCTGTATCCAACCAACTTACTGCTTATCTCTTACAGAATGACCTCCTAGACCCCAATCAGTCTGGCTTCCGGACTGGCCACTCCACAGAAACGGCTCTCATTGCGGTCACAGAGGCACTTCACTTAGCAAAAGCGAAAGGCCTCTCCTCTGTCCTGATTCTCCTAGATCTATCTGCAGCCTTCGACACAGTCAACCATCAGATCCTCCTCGTGGCCCTCGCAGGAATGGGAGTGGCTGGATCTGCGCTGACATGGCTGACATCATACCTCAACGGCCGCTCCTACCAAGTGTCATGGAGAGGGACTCTGTTGGCCACCCGCCCCCTGCGGACGGGTGTCCCCCAGGGCTCGGTCCTAGGACCCCTTCTCTTCTCCTTCTACACTAAATCACTGGGTAACATTAACACGTCTCATGGCTTCTCATATCATTGTTATGCCGATGATACTCAACTCTTCCTCTCCTTCCCTCCCTCAGATATCCACGTCTCTGAGCGGATCTCGGCCTGTCTGTCCGACATCTCCGCCTGGATGACGACCAACCACCTCAAACTGAACCTAAGCAAAACAGAATTGCTCCACCTGCCGGCCAAATCCTCCCCCCTGACCGACCTCTCCATCACAGTCGAGAATGCAGCTGTGACTGCGTCCCAGACCGCCAAGAACCTTGGTGTTGTCCTCGACGACCAGTTGAACTTCTCTGCTCACATCGCAGCGACAACCAGAACCTGCAGATTCCTCCTGAGCAACGTCAGAAGGATACGCCCCTTCCTGACAAAAAAAGCCACCCAACTCCTCGTCCAATCAACAGTCATCTCCCGCCTCGACTACTGCAACGCACTGCTAGCTGGCCTCCCAGCCACTGCCACCAAGCCTCTTCAACTCATTCAAAACGCAGCGGCCCGCCTGATCTCAAACCTACCGAAGTCGGCCCATGTCACCCCACTTCTTAGGGACCTGCACTGGCTCCCCATTGCTGCACGTATCCGGTTCAAGGCCCTCGACCTAGCATACCGTCCGGCCAGTGATGGGCAGTAGCTAGCTACAAGTAGCGACGCTACATAGCTTAACTACAATTCTCAGTAGCGTGCTGGTAGCATCGCTACTTTTTAACCAGGGTAGCGATCTCTGTAGCGGAGCTGTTTATAGAACGAAGTAGTAACGTAGCGACGAGAAACGTTACACGCTACTTGGAGAAACAGTCTAGACTAGAAGATCTGCGAGGAGAAAAAAAACTCCCCGTAAAAAACCCACTATGATTGGTTGGTTGGTTTCGATATGAGTGACGACTCACGATTGGGTATGGTAGGCCAAAACATTACGGGGAGGCCAATCAGAGGCAGGATAGGGCGGGACTCCAGCCGCAAAGCAGGAAGTGAAAATCAAAACACAGACGTATTGAATGAATGCAATTTAACGGATTACATCCCATGAACCAGTCCGTGCGAAATGGCAGAGGGGTTCGATGGCATTTATGAAGATGATGATGTCAATAACAACAATGACTCTCCATGGCCCTATCTGGGACACATTTATGAGTTTGACTGAAAAAACGGCTAAAACATATGCTGCTCTCTCAACACGTCCAGCACTAACTTGAGAACACATTCAGGTGAGCTGATGAAAATCAACTGTTCCCAAACAGCACACAAGTCAGTACACTTTGTCAACAGCTTTAACTAAGATAGCTGCTATCATGATGTTTCACTGTAGGCAGAAAATGAACAATATTATTGGGGTGGAGAAAAGAAAAAAAGAGGGAAAAGCAGTGGTTCTCAACCTGTGGGACAGGACCCCCAGGGGGGGTCCCCACATGATTTTGGGGCCATGGAATGTTTTGTGAGTTACATATTTAAATACATTTGGTCATTTAGCTGACACTTTCATTCAAAGCAACTTACAAATTGTGTACAACAAGGAGTGGTACATATCTAGCAGCCAAGGATAAGTAGTATTGTTTGTCAGTGTCAAGCTTGAGTGTTATACTCTGAGTACATACTGTAGTAGTATAGACATATTAGCATAGTTGGTACTTGGTAGTAGTATATACATGGTAGCATAATACTAGTAAAATGAAGTAAAACAATTCAGATATTGAAGAAGTGTGTTTTTGGTTGATAAAGCGGGCAGGTTTCAGAAGATGCAGAGTTTAGGGATAAATAATACATAAAGATAGAATAGAAAAGAAAAAGACCATTACTGCATCAAAAGTAATCAACAAACTATACTATAAAAACTGATAAAACCAAATGGTCTCTTTCTTTTCTTTTGTAGAGGCTGCACCCAGCTAAACTTGCCTTCCTGGATTTTGTACATAATACAAGTTCATGTTAAAAGGATGACACAAAAAGCCAGACCGAGGGCTTGTTTCAGTTTTATAATAAACAATCAAACTGAGATTTTTTTCCCCTGCCTATTTGTTTGGTGGAAACTTGGTCACGAAGTAAAAAAAAAAAAAAAAAAAAAGTAGTGCCGATGTAGCTAGCTATTTTTGCCATGTTCTTGTAGTGTAGCTTGCTACATTTATCTGGGGATAGCTTCCATTGTAGTTGAGCTATATTTAATCGAGAGTAACTTGTAGTGTAGCTTGCTTCATTTTCCAAGTAGCTTGCCCATCACTGCGTGCGGCAAAGGGAACCGCTCCCGCCTACCTCCGGTCAATGGTCTCTAACTACACACCCTCAAGACCCCTACGCTCTGCATCTTCTGGCCGCCTCAGACCTACTCCTATCCAAGCTCCCGGAGGGTCATCAAAGAGAAGCCGCCTATTCTCAGTCCTTGCCCCACAATGGTGGAATGAACTACCCATCCCAGTTAGGACAGCCGAATCCCGTCCAATCTTTCGCCGTCGACTAAAGACTCACTTCTTCAACCATTATCTGAAATGATAAAAAAAAAATTATAAAAATCTAACCGTGACTAACCTTACTGTCATGCACTTGTCCTAATAAACTAACCTACACTGTAACACGCAACACTTTGATAAACATGGTTACTCAGCTGACAGAGTTGTACCCTTCTTGCTGTCTTGTCGTACAGAACTTGTAAGTCGCTTTGGATAAAAACGTCAGCTAAATGACTAAATGTAAATGTAAATGTAAATGATCTCTACGGCCAATTAAATAACTAGAGCTTCATTAAAGGTGCTATAGATAATATTAAGCCACTACGAGCACCAGCATGTCAGCATGTATGGAGTAGGGAGTGCACACAACATGCACATAACACAAATAGTTGTATCTATAGCACCTTTAAATAATTCTACTATTCTGGAAGTCATACTGATTATTATTATTTTTGTATCTATCTTTTGATCAGTTGTTGGGAAAGGCGGGGACCCATGTATGGTGCCTGATCTCCCTAGTGGGCAGTACAGCCCTGCATGCATACGTGCAGGCACGTGCATACATAGGGGTGAAGCAGGCACGTGCATACATAGGGGTGAAGGGGTGCCCGGGCACCTGCCTTTTTCATTTCTCATTAGAAAGTGCCCTTTTTATGCCACCCTCTCTTTTTTTTTTTTTTTTTACAGTTGCACATATATATATATACTGCCCTGCCCTTCCAAATGAAAGATGTCACGATAGAATCTAAATATTAGGTAAAGAAAGAGAGAGAAATGCCACCCCTCTCGTAAATAATAGGTCCTTCCAGCCAACATGTAAACCGCGCAGGGCCAGCAGTGCACTGAACAGGAAATTGATATCCAGCTGTTGTTGAGCTCACAGTGCCCTCACACTCGAGTCGAGACCTCTTTTTTTACAGTTACTATTTCAACTAAAACAAAGCAAGAGTACACTTCAGGTAAGGTATTTGCCCAACAAAATAAAATGTCGGGTTTGCAGTGCACTGTATATTTTCGTGAAACACGTCGCCAGCCCCTCCCTGTCTGCTGCTGCTAGTGCAGGAAAATCACGCAGCTCTCTCTCTCTCTCTCTCTCTCTCTCTCTCTCTCTCTCTCTCTCTCTCTCTCTCTCTCTCTCTCTCGCAGCTGTTGGTCTGGAGCGCATATTGTGTTATTAAAGGGACACTATGTAGTTTTGGTGACA